>NC_138105.1:8259145-8624315 GCF_964146895.1 Miniopterus schreibersii
TCCAGACCCCGCCGGGTGCCCAGGAAGGGCCCGTCCACAGGGTCCGGCCCCGCCGGGTGCCCAGGAAGGGCCCGCCCCCTGCGGCCCGGCCCCGCGCCCCCCGCGCCCCCCGCGCTCACCACGGCCACAGGTACACGAGCAGGAAGAGCCCCAGGTCCACCAGCACGAACAGCCAGAGGTCCAGCCAGTACGAGTGCTTGGGCAGCCGGCCCAACGCCTGCGGCCGCGCCTGGTTGTTCTGCTGCGGCCCGTCCGCGTCGCCCGGGCCTCGCCGCTCCCGGGGCCCGTCCGGGCCTCCCGCCGCCGCGCGCCCGTCCATCGCGCCGCAGCCCCGCAGCCGAGACCCGCAGGCCGCGCGCTTCCGCCTCCCGCGCCCCGAAAGAGGACCGGCTGCAGCCTACGCCCGCCCCGCCCCGGAAGTGGGCCGGCCCCGCCCCGCCCCGCCCCGCCCCGCCCCTCCAGCGCGCAGGCACCGCCCGGAGCCCGCCGCCTCCGTGACCCCCGACAGGTCGCGCGGCGGGCGGGGCGGCGCCCCCACCGGCCCAGCGAGCGGCCCTCCCGCCCCCTGCTGCCCGCGGGCGGGGAGCCGGCCCTTCAGGTTTCCCTGGAAGAAGCGCGGCCGGGCCGGGAGCGACCGTCGGGCCCCTCCCCGCGGGGCCGCCCACCCTGGCGCAGCCGCGGCGCCTCCTTCCGGCGCTGAGCCCCGAGGATGCGGCGCCGGGTGCAGGCGGGCGGCCTCCGCGCCTGCCGGGCGGTTGCACTGTTTTAAGGATTTTTAAACGAGGTGCGAGTCGTAATGACCCGCGCGAGCCGCCGAGGGGCAGGGGGCGGATTGCGGCCGTGAGCCGGGGCGTGAGGGTGAGGCCGCCCGGGGGGCAGCGCGGCCGGCAGGGGGCGCCTCCGGGGCGCGGGCGCCTCCGGGGCAGCCGAGGGTCCCATCCCCGTGGGCGGGTCCCCGCGGCGGAGCGGCGGGAGCGGCGGGAGCGGCGCGCGGAGGCCTCGCGAGAGCGCCGGGCCCTGGCGACGCGGCCGGCGCGGGACGCTCTAGACCAGCGGCGCCAGGCCCGGCGGGGCGCGGTGGGAATCGTGGCGGGAGATGAGCGTCTGTCGGTCCAGGGTTTTCACCTCGGTTTCCCATCCCCGCGATAAGAACGTTCCTGCTCCTGCTGGCCCGGGGAGGGCGCCGCATCTCCGTGTTTCGGGAAGAGGGGAAGGTCAGAGTGCCCTCCGCGCACCTGCCGTTTCTCACATCTGAACGCAACATAGTCTGCCAGAGAGGCATAGTTGGGGTGAAATGCTCAGAACTCCTTCATTTTCCGCCTGAAACTTCCCCAGACACCCACATAACAGCTACATGGGTGGCTGGGACAGGGGGATGGGGCCGGTGCCCCGCGGCCGGGCCGAGAGGGAGGGAGGTGGCCTAGAAGGGGAGCAAGCAGAGGGTGACTGCGGGCGAGCACATTGCCCCATTCTTCTGGGGGACCCGCGGCGGACGACCACCAGTTTGTGTTTGAATTTTGGAGCCTTTTATTAGCTGGCCCGCGGCTACAGAGAGCCGAACTGCAGCCCTGACCCTTAGTCTTCCCTCACTTTATGCTCAGTAACCACAAAGGCACTGCAGTAAAGGGGTTCCAATAATTTGTCAGGCTGTCAGCTTTTGTTACCGGAAACAAGGGGGGACCTTTAGCAACACAAAAGGGTCAATTTAAACACAATGTCTTACAATGAGTAATGAGGTTATGCTTGGGCGGAGTGTGACTGGTTTGTTCTTTCTATGGGAACTGGGGGGGGGGGGGGGAGGTAATTATTGGGCTAGCTTGTTGGGCCTTGTCCTGTACAGTAGGGATCTTGTACTACCTTTACTGTTAGTTCCTTAGGTATATTCTTCTGGCCATTGTGGCCAGAACACCATGTCCTGCTGAATCCGTCTTCCATCCCAGAGCAGGTCAGCGCATGAGAACGGCCGAGGCTCATTTACCGGATGGAGAGTGTTTACCTTGTACTTCAAAGGGTGCAGATCACCCTGTGGTTGCACAGGCTGCTCCGCCTCGGGCTGTCCGTGTGTCCAGGCAGGCAGTTTTGGAGTACAGCAGAGGCTATCACTTCTGATCGAAGGGCTTCCGGGGTTTGCACAGTGACATAGAACTCTTGTCCGGTTAGTCTGGAAGGTTTTAGAACTGCCTTTCCAACTGATACGGTCCCAAGCCTGGGAAAAGGGATCTCAATGCTGAAGAGAACTTAGGGCTGTGATGCACAAGTCAGTTTCCTGTAACATCTCGTCTGGCACTACTTTAAGAACAAGGGAGCCCAGGTTTGTACTGGCTGGCATTTAAGGTGTAGTACCTGGTGACAGAGGGTGTCAGGAGTGGTTCTACTCTTCCAAGTGGGAGCCCTTTATATACCTTATCCCATGAGATAGAAAGGCCAGTATTGTTCATGGATAAGATCAGAAAGGACCATGTGACCCACCAGGTTGGGGGTCGGTGTGTCCTGTCACCTGCTGTGCTGGCATCTGCACAGCTCCATCCTCATGTGTTCCTGTTGGTCTGTAGGAACAGAACAGGTTGTGCAGTGACGTCATGGCAGGGACTGTAAGGCCTGCAGTTAGGCCTTAGCAGCTATAAGGTTTGGTTCCCTGACCAACTCAGTCCAGATTTTTGGTCTAATCATATGCAATGTTTGGTGTTTGGTAACTAATCAGGGGAGCCACTGAGCTACCCAAGGCTGCACAAGGGTTGTTTGTGTGCCAGACATAACATCTAGTGATTTGTCAGGTGACCATGCCATAAGAGTCGCTGCTCAGACCCTGTCAGTTGATGTGCTACTGTCCCATGGAAGAGAAAAAAATGAACCTTCTGAGGGTACTGGGGCTAGAGCGATCATTTTTTAAGCCTTCCTTTCCTTACAGCCATCAGAAATAGAAAACGAGAGTCCTCATAACAGAAAACACTGGAGTCACTCTACCTAAAGAACTAGTTCACATACCTTTTCTCCAGCCAATCTAAGATTAGAGAAGGGCAGACAGGGAGAGTCTCCGACCACTCTGGCTTTGTGTGAGCAGAGAGGGAGACTGACATGAGAAAATTCTTACCTCCTGCTAGCTTCTTTTGGAGACCCCAGGGTCTCAATGTCCAGCTAGTGCTGACCCGTCCTTGTCGCCAAACCTGGGGTGAGGAAATACTCCTCTTACCACCCTGCCCCTGTGGCACTAAGAATGGATTCCAAGATTTTCCTCCACTGTAGGCTGTTCCCACTGGTGGGGGCTGCGTATTGAGTGGATGGAGTGAGTGCTGTCCAACTGGATGTGATGGTGCCACAGCAGCGGAGAAGAAGTGAATGGCTCAGGTTCTTCCTCCTTTGGTATCCTGTATGGACTGACTCAGACCAAGGAACCCCTGTTACAACCGAAATAAACCACTTCCTTGCCAAAACTCGAGTGCATACCAACATTTCATTGCCTGTACCATCCCCACTCCTCAAGGCAAATAGAACCTAAAAATCTAGGCATCAAAAGACTGTAGGAAACTGTCAAGAAACTGAACTCAGTGGCCAGAAGCATCCCCTGTAGAATGGCCCGGTAGAAACCTGAACTACTCCAAATAGAGGGGAGGGACTAACCCCTTTGGCAAGAGTGTTTGGTTGCCTCTGCCTACCAGCATCTCTAAAGCCCCCCTTCTTGGATTCACACTCCTCTTGTCTCCAGCTCCTGTCACGCTTCCTTCCTGGGGAGAGGGTTCCCTTTGGAAGGTCCAGGCAGTGAAGTGTCTGTCCCTCTGCATCCAGCATTACCCTCTCATTCTGCAACAGCCACCTATGGGTGAGGCTGTTATTCAATGGGTCATTTTTCAAAATTTCTCTATGTTATGGGGAAAAAAGTATTGAAATTTTCTTGTCTGGTGCATTGACTTGCCTTATAGCACAAATTTATGTGACTTATCTCCCTGTCAGAGTAGTAAGTATCCTTTAGTAGGGGGACTATATTCTTTACCATCTTTGCTGCCTCCACAGTTCCTCAAACAGTATCCTGAACTGTGGAAGAAATTAAATATTTATTCAATTATATTTTTTTGTATTCAGCAACCACTAACACAATACTGTTACAAAAATACTTGTTGAATTATCTCTTCCTAACATAATAGTATAATGAGCCCACTAAGGTCCCTCACTGTCGGTGGAGATACATCCTCAGGTTTTCTTCAAGTACCGGTGATGGACACGCACCAACCCATTCCCTCCTTTGCATGTGTCATCTTTAATCCCGGGAAACAGCCTTGGAGTGTGCCGGGCACTGTCTGAGGAGCCACAGGGGTCACAGAGGCAGTGGTCATCCAGCTAATCAGCAGTACTGACCGCGGACAGCGCATGGAGGACGGATGTCAAATAGCCTGGGCCAGAGTCCTGAGGGTCCAAGACACGGTCTGAGTGCTGGGAAAGCAAAACAGGACTGGCTGTGAATGAACCTCGGCCCCTTCACCCTGCCTGCTCACATGCGCAGACCTCCACCGGAAGAGCTCAGTCCGGTTTATGTTATACTAGGGTTTTAGAAAAGACTTTATATTAAAATAAAGAAGGCATTCTGCTGCTTTTTAAGGATTAAAAACTCAATGGGGCTAAGGCTGCTTAATTGGTAGGCAGGCAGAGATGACGAAGATGTTGAAACCCACAACCCTGAAATATCTTCATGCTCATCAACAGAGCCAACAGCCCGCCCTTGTTTTATTGAAAGGTGCTGGAGGGACAGTCGAGGGTGGAGTCTAAAGGTGAGTCAACACGGCAGGTCTGCTCTCGTGAAATTACATAACAGGCTTCCAAGTGAGGACGTGTGGATGTCAGCATAGGCACGGTCTAGAATGATAGAGATACGTGGATGCCGGCCGGTCGCTGCTGCCTATCAAACACTAACCAGAATTAGACATTTTTACAAGTGTGAGAAATGCCAGTTACCTCCAGCAGATGGGATCACAGATCATTTTATTGTGCTTTTTCATATTTTCCAAATGTTCTCAATGAAAATAATTAGAAGTTGGGGAGAAAGTTTTTTGAAAGCAAGTTAGAAAATAAATGAGGCAGTCTAGGCCAGAGTTACTGTTTAGCCATCTCTGACCTGAGATCACAGGCAGGAGGCAGCTAAGTGTGGGATCACTGTGACCAATGACAGCACCTTTCAACCTGCCCTTCCCGGGGCTCCGTGATTCCCCCAGCTCAGCTTTTATATCTATAAACGTCCCCGTTAGAAACAGGCTGACTTTTCCCTTCTGCTCTGGCGAGAGTAGGGTCAGAAGGTCACCATGTTCAAAACGGTGGTGGAGGCAGCTTCCAGCCTCTGTCCATCCACAGAGACAGAAATGAGCAGAAACCATGCGAACAAGTTTGTCAGGATTCTGGGCAGGGTCAGAGGCTTAGAGCAGCCGAGCCAACACTGAGCAGGTTATGTGAAGAAGACAGGATTGAGGGAGAAACGCTTCGACAGCAACAGCTGAAAATTCAGCACCCACTCGCAGTAACGGGTACAGCATCCAGACAAGTTCAGTGAGGACCAGAGGACTTGAGCAACACCGTGACCGCCGGACCGACAGCCGGGTGAGCCCTCCGCCCAACAGCTGCAGGATGCACCCCATCCATTGGCAGCCCGGCCACTGGGCAGGTGGTGTATTGACTTTAGAAACTGGGTAAAGTAAAGATGATAAAGTTTCAACGTTGCCACCTCACTAACAGTCCCGCACTGACCCCAGCCACAGTAAAGGAGGGGCCGTGCTTGGCCCTCTGCTCGCCGCGCCGGCAGCGCTGAGTGCAGAGCACGCGTGTGATACCAGCGAGCCCGCTGCGCTGTGGGGACACAGGACGCACCCTCAGCGGGGTCTCGGGGGGGGGGTGTGCAGTGAGTGCCATCCTCACTCCGGTTTTCCTGTCCAAGGATATGTTGAAGCGAAGATGTTCTGGGTCATGTTTATGTCCTTTGATATCCTTGTTATCTGGATGTTTTGTTTAAATTATCTAAAGCAAAACCAAGAAATGGCATTAAGCACATACTCCGTTCCCTGAAGCACTTGAGGTTTGTTTCTGAGCGGAGGGACGGTGCTGTTCTCTGGCTCTCGGGTGCCTTCTGGTGAGTGTGGTCAGTGTATGAGAACTGTCTGAATAGAGCCAGTCCTGCCACTGTGCGCTGGGGAGTGGCCTTGGCACTGGGCGGAGGTCCAGGGGAACTTCCTCGCCCCCCCTGGGCTCCACCGTCTCTCCCTGCACAGGAGTCCCGCCCACTAAGTACTGAGCGCGACTTACGTCCCCCCCTTCTCCTCCTGGTGACCTGGGTGCCACTGCAGGCAGGACCTCAGGCACCCCCTACTCTGGTGCCGCTCTCAGTGGGAGAGGCTACGGCTGAGGCCCTGGAACACTCTTCTGATAACTTGCTTCAGGCCCCCACATTTTTCAACTTCTGCCACTTCCTGCTGACTCTGCCACTCGTTGTCCAGGGATGTCTCTTCCAACCAATAGCCTGAGGGTGGTCACTGGGCCTGGTGACCATAGATAGATACCACCCTGCATGTCAGCACAGGCTGAATGAGTGTCACCTGCATGTCAGCACAGGCTGAATGAGTGTCACCTGCATGTCAGCACATGCTGAATGTCACCCTAAGTGACCATCCAGTTCTGAAGCTGCTGCTCTAGGTCTCTGATTCAGACTCAGGATGAACCTGAGAACTGGAATGTATTGATGACATTCTTAATCACGTAACTACCTTACCAGTGGCACTTATCTTTGACTACCTGACACCTGGCACATAGTGCTGTCTTGAAACATAAATTAAAGCCAATTCAGGGGATTATTCAGGACAGAAAAAGAATCTTTGTTTTGCTTCTGCTTAGTTTGGAAGTTGGAACTGAGGAAGCCTTTGATGACTATTTCAAGCTGCAGAATACAGTACATGCAACCTCCCTGGAGCACCCTCTCCCGCTGGAATGCACCTGCCTCTGGAATGCACCTGCCTCTGGAATGCACCTGCCTCGGGAGTCTTTGGAAGCCTGCCCTTGACCAGGAGATGGCATTCTTACTCTAGAGAAAGAGGCAGTGGAGGGGCAGAAGCATACCAGTGGAAGTGCCTATTCTTCACCGTCCTCCTGTGCGATTCCCCCACACCCCTCCCACCTCCGTGCTACCCTAGACAGCCACCTCACCACCTTGTCACTCTGCAGGTGCCTGCGATGTCTTCCTGCCGGCCTGCCTTTGCTCTCGGGAGAAGAGCTTGTATGCTTAGTCACAGCCAGCTCACGGGAACAGGGCCAGCTGCGTGGCTTGCAGGGCCCTGTGTGAAATGAAAGTGCAGAATTTATTGAGAATTTTAGTACAGTAACCACAGAGCATTAAACCAGGCATACCTGTGAGGCCAGCGTGCTGAGGGATTCAGAAGACAGCTCCCTGTCCCCAGCCTGTCACTGCAGCCCCTCTGTGACACACAGCACAGGGCTGCTTAAAGGGAGAGTCATCGAATGCTGTTCAGAGATCACAGACTCTGGCACTGGAAGGGAACTGAGAGGCCATCTAGTCCAGCTGCCTCATGTAAAGAGGACTGAACTAAATAAATTCCACGAGACGGAGCCATTCGCCCGAAGTCCCCAGCTGGTGATGCCCCAGACTGAGGGCTCTCATGACCAGGCCAAGCCTCCCTCTGCCACACAGACTTTTCCCATCACTCAGACATACTTTGCTCTGTTCTCTCTACAAGAGAAGGGCGCAGGTTTGACTTATGTACGTTTATTGAGTATGAACTATATGCTGGGCATCATGCTGGATGATTACATATAATACCTCGATTAACAACAGTCTCAGAAGACCATTAGTATTTTCCCCAGGAGGAAAATCGAGGCTTGGCACTTGAGGCACTTGAACTTGAGTTAGAGATGGAAAGCCAGGGTGCAAGAAGTCTGACTCTCACATGCCCCCCAACCCGCTGAGAGCCAGGAAGGAGCCAGCCTGCATTGCCTGGGCTCTGCTCTCGTTGTGGTCAGTTCTGGGAGGTCTCGGGGACTCTGACCAGGCTTGCTCCTGCCGTGGGTTCTTGGCTCCAGGCTGTTGCCTCCCAGAATGTTCTTCTTCCAGACAGTCCCCGACAACAGGAATGCCTGGTAGGAACTGGGAGACCTGACCACACAGGGTCTTGTAGGCCATCGTGAGAACACTGGCTTTTCTCTGAATGAACTGGGGGATGTGGTGTTTTGTGCAGAGGAGTGACGTGATCTCAGGTGTCTGTGTTGAAAAACAGTCTAAGGGTGGGGTAGGGTGGGAGGCTTTTTAGGGTTATTACAGTAACCTAGGGGAGAGATGGTGACTCAGACCAAGGCAGGGATGGGGAATACTTGACTTCTGGAGTTACATATGTACATATTACATGTTTAAGTTTTTGTTATGGAAAATTTAAAATACATGCAAAAGTAGGGAGAAACGTCCAATGAATCCTCCTCTTCCTACTTGGGACCAGTGAACTTGTCACATGTCAGGCACTTTCCAGGAGCTGTGACAGTTGTCCACTTGTGACCAGTCCCGCTTCATCTGGGCCTCCCAGTGCTTCCCCAGCCCTGGACCGGGGGGAAGTGATTTGAAGCAAATCGCAGGTGCCACTGTCCCCACATAAGTCCCTCAGCGTTGACGCCTCCACTGCCCCCAGCGGCCCTGCCCTGCATCCGCCCGCTCTGCCTGCTCGCAGGCGCACAGGCCGCTGACCTTCCTCACAGCCGCCCCCTCGGTGCCCTCCACGCCGCTTCCCTTCCCACCGGCCGCCCTGCGTTGCTTCAAACTGGACTCTAGGGAGAGGCTCCTCTGGGCTCCGTTGGTGGTGGTCCTTCTGCACCCACCATAAACTGGCCAGATGGTGCGAGATTGGCCGCTCCGGCGCCGGCGCCCTCTGCTGGCCCATCAAGTTGGCGTGATGTCAAGGTCAGTTTCCCAAAGAGGGGTGACAGCAGTGGCGGTCACTCAGCAAGTGATGGGCTACCCTCGGACACTAACAAACAGTGGAAATCCAGTACAGGAGGCCAGAGGGGGCTGAGTGCCTGCTGATTGCCACCGCTTGGCACGCTGACCTGGGTCATTCTGAGCGTTATTCTGGGCTCCACTAAGGAATTAGGGGACATTTTTTCTTAAGATTTGGTGTTTATACCGGGCTGGGTAATAGCATAGGTCGTAATTACTAGACTGACAGTCAAGGCCTCCATTCAGTTCCTGTGCTCATTGTGGCCTCCACAGCATGAGACAAGCTAGCAAACTAACGTGTGGTAGTTTCTCCACTTTCAAATGCGATCAGCACCTGCCTTCTCCTATTTCAAATATGTAGAAAGGTGAAATTAGAGAGGTAAAGGTATTTTGAACCTTTATTTTTTAAAAAGCAAGTGAAAAAATCTTAATGATTACTATTTCCTTTGTGAAGTTTCAGGGACATGGATTTGAGTCCTTGCTGTGCAAAAGATTAGGTGTTCTCTCCTCTGCTCACTTGCATCATGTGCTCCCGTCTTCCCCACCCCCATGTGTCTTCCATATTCATATAGCACTCTGAGCAGCGTGTAGGTCATGACTAGAACTAGGTCAAGGTTGGTGGTCACCTCCATCAGCATGAGAAAGGGGCAGTCAAAACAAGTTCACAGAGATGGTCTTAAAAAATTGACCTCGCGCTCTGCCCTCTAATACACACCCGCCTGTAATGCAGTTGCTTGAAGTATATAAAACAGTACCTCATGTGAGGATACGTGCAAAGGAAAAGGCTCTGGGCCCTGGCCCACTGGCTGTGCACGTGCTGATGATGGAGGGGTAGCAGTGGAAGGTGACCCCTCTGGCATCTGAGGGCCCCGCTGTTCTCAGACCCCTGGTGGGTCTCTACTCAGAGGTGCTGGTCTGGAGGGTGGACAGGAGGAGTGGAAGCTCATTAAAGTGCCTCAGCCAGGCCTTTAACTCGCACACTGTGCGTTTCCTGTCGTGCTGCCCGAAGCAACGCCTGTGGGGAGATACGTGCCTCCGCCCCGGACGCGGGGCCTGGGAGGGTGTCTGCTAAGATCAGGATGCTGACTAGCCCTGGATCCTGGCCACTACAAATATTCAGTTTCCATTTGCTTTTCTTATTTCTAAGTTTTCTGGTTGAATATATATTGTTTGTATGATAATATATTTTACTAAGGAAAATATTTAAAACCAGTGCAGGATTTTGAAGACCGCCCCCCCCATACAGCCTGTGTTTTCAGTTTACCAAATGTGGAGCAAATAAACCCCAAACAGTCTATCAATACACATGTTCATGCCACACAGGTTTTTGTGGGGTTTTTTTGTGTTTTTTTTTAAGGAGAGGCTACTCATAAAGCAATATAGGAACAATATTTATTCATCTGTTTTAAAAAATATCACAATTTCTTTTAGAACAGCAATAAATGTACATCTCAGAGAACTGTAAGCCCAGTGGCATCCTAATTAGCTTGTAATTCTTTTGCTTGGGCGAGACTGGAAACGGAGCCCGTGGCCCTTGTTTATGACAGGACTAATCAGCCAGGAACTTTGGACTTGAGGAGACAGAAGTCTTTCTGCTGCCGAGGGTTTTGTGTCTGCTTGTGTCTGGGCCGAGCTGCAGGAACAGCGCTCACTCCTTTTTGAAGATCCGCTTGGCTTCGACTCCTTCGTACACGTAAGTCTGAAAGGTGTTAACAGACAGGAGAATTTGCCATTAATTTTAAGGCTAAATTAAGAAAAAGATTAGATTCATATGATATCATTATCACTTTGAAATGAATTACTTATAGTGAAATGAATTTGCTTGTCTTGATAGCAACATGTACAGATACAGAACACACCCATTAGAAATACATGTGGTTTGTAGTTGCATTTGCAGTTAAAATGGGCATTAATGTATTTAATATATACGCAAGTTCTTTTCAGTAGGGATCAGAAAAGATGTATATGGTTAAAATCAGAAGGTTTATGAGAAAAGTAAGAGTCTGTTTACTGAAGATACAACTTAGCAACAACAAAAATGAAATTATTGTTGTGCAGTTATCTTGGCTTTGGGAAATAGTGATAATGGTTTCACAGCTCACCTGGACCAGCTCACCGCCTATGATTTCTCGGACAGCATTCAGTTCATTTCCATTGTCTACCCGTTTGAATTTTCCGACAAGTTTATTCCCCTGCAGGTCCCAGGTCCCCTGTATAAAAGTAACAGTAACCGGAATGAAATAGCCTCTTTAGAGTCTTGCATGTGTTGGTGCTGTTCTGAGTTCTGTGGGTGGACGTCTCCACAACGACCCTGTGAGGTGGTATCATTCTCTGTTGCACGGGTGAGAAACCAGACGGTGACCACCCACAAACCCGGAGTGGGACCGACCCCAGCCCAGGCTCTGCCGCTGAGCCCCTCTCTCAGTGGCCCCTGCGTGCGGATTCCTAGGGACAAGCGCTTCCTAGGGACCAGCGCGCCCTGAATCTCATCATGGTTCAGATTAGTCTCAGGGCCCGGCTGACACCTGTGCTTGCTTTAATTTGTGGAATTATTATAATAGTTTTAAAAAGAACATAACTGAACAAATATTTAACAATTTAATTGTCATTGCAAATATATAATTTAACTAGAAAAATTCTGAGGACAAAAAAGTTTTTAAAAAATCAGTTGAAAACATATGACTTCCTAAACTTTCCATTTGGTCACTCACTCATTCACTAATTTCATTTATTTTATTATTTCAGTTACATTTTGTTATGTTTCAGTTAGAGAACTAAAAGTTTTTGTTGCTGTAGGTACGTAAAGTCAGTCTATGGCTAGGTCTATACTCAGTCATTCAGAGGAGTTTTTTCTAATTCTTATTGTTCAACTCAGGTTCCTTATAGATATGTATGGAAATAAAAACATATTTAAGTACTCTGTCAGCTTGTGTGCTTACACCGTGGATAAACTCATGAATGGAGTTAACTAAACCATCCAACAGCAAGAAGCAGAGGTTATCTTAGTGCTGTGTAGAAAATCAGGACAGCATTGCTTATAAAACTGCTTACACGGAGTTCAGTTCCGTCCGCTAGGCTGTAATCAAAAGTAACGCCAAGGTCAAAAACAATCTCGGCGGTCCGAAAAGTGCTCGATTCTTTGACGGTGAATTTGTTTCCTTCCTGCGTGATTATCAGTTTCAAGTTGTCATGGGCCGCCAGCTTCCTTTTCACCATATTGATGCCTGCAGGCAGAGAGAGATTGGGTACAATGAAGTCAGCGCCTGGTTTAATTTTTGCTACTGTTTGGAGGGGCTGGAAAGCCTGAGCGCCTTGCCTTTGCACGGGACACTCAGGTTGCTTTTGCAGAAAAAGTTCGAGCTGGAACAGAGAGAGCGCACTGACAAGCCGTTTTCCCAAAATTTAAGAAAAAGTAAATGCATGGAATTGTAGAATCTTAGAACTAACTAATTTAAATACAGTTATCAACCTTTTTGTCTCAGTGCTAAGTAAACCAAATTCCAGATATGGCAAATGAAGGATTAAAAGCTATATTCATATATTTATAAGGACATACAACTTGAATTCTGCATGTACAGTAGTCTTTCACTGCACCTCTGCCTTTCATGTGGCTTTACATCTTCAACTTCATATTCTCTTTGCTTTTTGTGGCATTTCTGACTGTCACAAAAATGAGAAAGTTAGCAGTTATTACAGTCAAGTTCATTATTGTAAAATGTACAGATTGCATAAATTTGAACTTAGAATCCCTGAACTGCAGGTTATAATGGATGCAGAATTTTATTTTTAAGTAATAACGTAAATTTGTTTGCCCGTCTCGTGCGGCGTATGGGCTGCCAGAGTATGGTACAGATATTAAAATCAGTTGGTTTAAAATCTCCCTTAGAAACTACATATTGTAGTCAGTTCACACGCCGTTGGCACTTTCCAAACGGAAAGCTGTCAGTTTCCCCCGGAACGGGCTCCGTCCCGTTAACGCGAATGAAACACTGGATCCGCCTGCGTTTCAGGGGACAGCACCCAAGGATCTCTCCTCCCGCTGGGGACACAGCGTGTCTCCCAGTGGGAGCAGGGACACGGGCTTTCCCTGCTCTGCGCCTGCACACGCTCGGGCGCCTCGCGCTCCCTAAGCCCAGGGGGTAGAGGGAGTCGGGGAGCCGTCTGCGGGAAGCAGGAGGACGGACAGACGGCCGGCAGAAGCATGAGCCCTTACCCATCTTCTCCATGAACTTGTCGTAGTTCTCATTCCGGTCTATCTTCCAGGTCCCGTCGAAGGCCATGATGTCCCGCTGAGTCCCAGCTGCCAGCAGTCCAAGACTCAGGTCTGTGCTCGGGAGAGAATTTATCCTGTGTCTTATCTCAGAACCAGCTTCGTGCTGTGATGTGGAAGTTTAAAGTTCAAGAGGTCACCCAGTGCGCTGAATGCTGAGCTGTCTTCTTCCTCTAGACACCTTCATTCCTCTCCTGAAACTTGGCTGGTTTAAAACTTGCTAAGCACACCTAGTCTTCCCTAAACTACAATTTGTGGGCACATTTATTTCAAGAATTAGAACGCACGCTAACACTATCTGAAGATAGGTTTTTCTAACAAGTTCAAAGTGCGCCCTGTGTTGGAAATAATGTAATTCGGAGCATGTATCAAATAACATCTGGAAAGTGAGACTGTTAATGACCTTTCCATTTTTACAGCAGCAATTTCCTTGTAAATAAGACTTTCTGGCCAAATACAGCTGTGAGATTAAGGTTAATATGATATCAAAACTGAAAACTTATTGGCTTTTCTACTGTGTCCCTTTGCCTTGTGTTCTGGGATTGCTAGGAGCGTGGGTAACTCTCCTGGCACCTGGTGCGGGGCATGGCACCGCACAGACCCATTCTGGTTGTGTTTTGCTCTTACATGGTGATGGGCCGCTCAGAAAAATGTCGAGAGGTAGATATGAGGCCACATACCATGGAAACTCCCAGAGCAAGAGTCAGCTTTAAATGTCTGCCACGTGCAAAGAAAACAAAAGCTGGATGGCAGTTACGGCGTTAACTAAAACTGTCCCTTTTACTGCTCTCACTGCCTTGCCCTCCGCAAACCTGGCTCAGTGGGACACCAAGACTCTGTGCGTATGGGGGCGAGGAGCAGAGGGTCCCAGGACAGGCAAAGGGGGAGCCCAGCCTCTGTCCCCCAGGGCAGGCCTACGCTGTTCGACAAAACACGTTAACTTAGTCTGCAGAGCGGAGTGTTGGTTATTAACCAGCCCGAACCTGTTAATAAGTAAGAGATGGTTATTGCGAGTGAACATGACTGGAGAGCCTATTATTATTATTATTATTAATTATTATTATTATTGGTCAGTAGAGAAGCTACCAGCCAGGGGAGGGACGCATCTGATGCATTTGAACACAAGAAACAGGTCCCAGAGGTCACAGGCACCTTTCACCCCTTGTACAGAGGAAGAAAGAGCTTATGGAGTCTTTTTTAAAAATCATTTCTGGAAAACAGCATTTCCAGGCCTTTTCTAATCACCTCAGAATTTCTGAACCTTGCTTTTTGGTCCCACGTTGGGTAACATTTCATGCTGGAGGGAAACAGCGTGGTCTGTGTCGGGGCCCAATGGAGAAGGGAATGGGGCCAGGGGAAGGGGCGTTGGGAAGTCCGGAGACTCCCGCCAGCCTGCACAGTGACGTCCCTCCGGTTTAACTCGAAGTCACAAACTTCTAATGTAAGACCTGTTAGATGACATCTTAGATTTTGTACCTGGGGAGGCTGGTTGGTTTTCCTCCCAAAAGACCCCAGAGTTGCAGCAGCTCGGGGGGATCTGCCGTGTGGTGGGAGTGGCCTGCGATCCTCATTAATTGACCATGGGCAGCCTCCTCATGACCTCTGTGTGTCAGCTGAATGAC
Source organism: Miniopterus schreibersii (assembly GCF_964146895.1). Classification (NCBI taxonomy): domain Eukaryota; kingdom Metazoa; phylum Chordata; class Mammalia; order Chiroptera; family Miniopteridae; genus Miniopterus; species Miniopterus schreibersii. The sequence goes on from NC_138105.1 coordinate 8,274,003, forward strand.
CTGCACGAAGGGTTGACCACCCTTCCACCTTCTCCGAGACTGCAATCGAGGTCTGCCCCCAAATGACAAGGCCCCTCCGGGGGGCGGTGGAGGCAGCTCCTCTCCTGTCCCTCGCACACTGAGGGAGGCGGGTCTGCATAGTCTCTGTCCCCCCACCCCCGCTACATCCCACATTCCAACCTTGTGCTTCTGTCCTATTATTATTATTATTATTATTATTATTATTATTATTATTGCTGTTGTTATTTATTTTAGGGAAAGCTTTTCTTTTGAGCCCATTTCCATCTGGCTGTGACCTTCCAGCCTACACCCTCACGTTATCTACCCCCTCCCGGCCTGTCATTATCTGTCATTTGCCCCTATCCAGCTTTATCTGCCATCTACACTGACAGCCTGGCTCACAGCCATCCTGGGTCCTGCCACCATCACCATGATCTCGAAGTCCACGTGGAGAAGCCACTTGTCACTCTGGCCTCACAGTTCCAGACCCTCATCACCTCCAGGCCTTGTCTACTTACACCCAGGGCTTCAGTCTGCATCGGTCGTGGCTATAGCCCTTCCTCGTGGCAGGTCACAGGCCACCCTGGGCCACAACTCCCCACCCCCTGCCCCCGCCCAGCTCCTGCACTTTCTCCCCAGCATCAGCTCCTGGGGCTCTTATATGTTGTTGCCAATAAGAAAACTCCCTCACACCTTTTGCCGTATTGAGCAGGTGCTTCCCTGTCCCTGTCCCCAGCACGTCTCCCTCTGCACCCCTCTTTCCTCCACCTGGAAACCCCCCACCCCATGCTTTCCTCCTAACACTCAGCCTTTAAGAAGCCGCTTGATGTCACTTCTCCCATAAGCGCCCTGTGCCCTTGCTCCTGGCCGGCTGACTTGCTCGAACCCGAGCTGCAGCATCAGCAGGGACCTGCCCAGTACACCCACCCTGGTGGCTGCAGTGGCGGGTCAGCCTGCCTGTTTCTCCAGGACGCCTTCAAGTTTGAGGGCGGAGATGACACAAACATGTACAAATTCTGTACAGAGTAAGTTCATGTTCCCTGACTAAAGCCTTCATCTCCCGCCCTGGGTGCAGCGTGTGAGCTCCTAACAGGCTGTGTGCCAGCGAGCAGGGCCTTGTGTAGGGGCTCCCGGTGTAACGCTGGCACTCTGCCCACTTTGCAGCTGAATTGAGGCCCCCCGATGGGCTTTGGAGCCGAATCGAGCCCCCCCAGACAGGCTTTCCAAAACAAGGCTCATTGCAGATAAACGTCCTCGAAGCTGTCCAGTCGGATTCAGACCACACATGCTGTTCTGTAATCACTTTAAAAATGAACAACCATCTTAACATTTTTTTCATTTCATTAAATATTCCTTTACATCATTCAGAAAAAATTTAAATTATAGGTTAATGAGCAGTCAATGTATGTAAGTTAGAAAACATTGAGAGGCATAAAGAGGACAGTCAAGGACTCCCAATCCCGCCAACTTCGGCTGAGGTGTGTGCGTGCTTGTTTACACACACATGCAAACAGGTGCGTAAGTCATGTATTCCTGCCTGCACAGCTGTGTATGTATGTGCGCACACACAGGGCCTTCATCTGGCACCAAATATAGGAGGTTTTGAGAGTCTCAAGGGGAAGAGAAAGCTACCTTTTGCTGAGAAATGAAGATGTGAGAGCAGGTCAGGGAGAGGAGACTTGGAGAAAGGAGAAGCAGCCCCAGCGCATGTAGCAACGCCCCAGGCGGCCTGCAGACGTGCTTAGCAAGCACAACGGGTGCCAGGGGTATCTCGCAGCGACATCGGGGCACCTACTCGCGTCTCAGGAGCTCATCTCTTGGGACAAGGACCTTTGAGATACAGATAAGGTCCCTAAAGCCCTTCGCCAGGCAGACCTTGAAGTTTGCCCCAGGCAGCGCTGCCACCCTTTCCCACCGCAGTTTGCTTCTCCGGTCACCGGCCTGGAACGGACACGGGTTGATTTAAGTAGAATCCCTTTCTTTAATGCCCTCGTTGGCCTTCGTCTACTTGCCTGCCGCTCCATCGCCCTCCGACCCGTCACTGTCAGCTGCACAGCACAGTTGCAGGGTTTAACTAAAATGCAAGTTCATCTCTGCCTTCCACTGGCAGTTTTGTCCTGAGGCCGCATAGAAACATGGCAGTGCCATGTGTGTTCTGACCATACACATAATGAAATGTCCTCAGGGCCTCTGGGTGGCACGGCTCCAGGGGGCACATCTGCACCGTAACCCTCCCGGAGTCCCTCCAATAGGTTGTAATGGGAAAGTTCTGCAGCACAGCCTTGAGTCCTAAGGTCATAGTTTTAATCTTTAATATCAAAGTCATAGTTTTGATTCGGTGTTAGAAGTGATCTGTCTACTATATTAAAGAATACTTTGCTCTTCTTTCAGTTAAGATGTCTCATCCCCACCCGCCTCCACCACGGGCCTGTCTGCAGGTTCCCCTGAGTCTTCAGGGATCAGGGCCTGTGAACTTTCCTGCTGACCCCCGGAGGGTTGGGGGGGCCAGCAGAAGGTGACCCTCTGATTGCTCTGACCCTTACCTCCTGCACCATACTAGCAGGGCCTCCTCCACACCTGGTCACTGCCAGCACCCCTGGCCTCTGTCCACAGCAGCGCATCCCAGAGCCGCCTACTCCAGGCAGCCCTCCACACTCTCAGACCATCCTCCTACATGGGATGGCGTTTAAATGACCCCAGGCTGGTATTCCAGCCTCTAGTCTCCATCTGGCCCATCGCCTTCCCGTTCTTGGACCCACAGTTGGGGGGGGTACCTCCAGGTCACCCGCCTCTGCTGCCGTCACTGCCGCTTCAGCAGGCACGGTGCAGGCTCAGGCATCACTACCTTGCGCACCTTGGCCGGGCCTGGGACTGAGGGAAGCTGGTGAGGCTCTCACTTTGAGCACAGACTGGGTGGACAAAAAACTCAGCAATCAAGATAAGCAACATTTTAATGAAATATTTGCTTAAAATAAATATTAATGCCAAAAACAATGGACAAGATACCAAAATTTAAATAAAGTCAGGATTGGTGTGGGACACATGCAGTTCTGCGCCTGTCCCGAGGCTCAGGGCAAACAGCCCTCATCACTGGTCCCCTGTAGTCACCTCTCTTTCCATTGAAATGATCCTCCAAACATTCCCTCACTCGCCTCAGGGGGGCGTGATGCTGACGGTTAGGCCCGGCCCTAGCAGCGCCCTGCGAGATGGGCCCGAGCACCGTGGCCCCAGGTATCCGCTCGTCCGCCCCGTCCACGCGCCCATCGGGTGGCATCTGGAGGAGAGTAGAGACAACCTTCCAACGCCCGAGCCTCAGCCACTTTCAGACGCTTATGCGAATGGCTGTGAGGAACTAACATTTGCAGTTACACAGGGAACGACCCTGGCACGTCAGCTCGCCGTGTGGACACCAGCACAAGCGATCCGTGAGCTTAAAGGGAGTCACGTCATTCACCCTCCTGGCAGAAGTGTCCCGAAAACTTGTCACGTTAGCAGCTCGTCCATTCTGCTTGCACCCGCCTCGGCGCCCACCCTGCTGAGCTGCTGGGAGACACCCACCCAGGGCTTCTGATCCGCACTCTAGTTAGAGACCCACCCGCAGAGGGCGTGAGGAGCCTGCTCCTGTTCAGGGAAAAGTTAAGGACCTTCCAGCTAGAGAGCTGTCAGTTCCTTCAAAAGAGTGTTTTCCTAATCGCTCAGCTGCCCAGGGGTAGCTGCTAACAGAGGATTGTGTCCAGGACACGGGGGCACATCGTTGCAGGCACTAGAGATTTTTTTTGGGAACTTGTTTTCCAAGATTTTTTTCAAAAGTGGGCATACTAAAGGGGTAATTTATTCAATAAATATTTGTTATCTAGTTTACGACATACAGAGCTGTTATTGGTGCCAATGGTCAAAGATAATTCTCTAAGATCATTGAGGGCACCTTTGGCCTCTGTGCAACCAGGTACGAGTGAGCACGGTCCCCCCCCCCCCGAGTCCAGCTGCAGCCTGCTGCTCTGTGGAAGGTCCAGTGCCAGCTGCTGCTGTCACCCTTGGCCACTGAGGGACCCTGCTCCATACTCGCAGCCCACAGAGCACTGGGCCTAATACACTCCACTGCCACATGCAGGCCACAGACGGGGCTCTACAGAAGCACCCCTACTTGGAGCAGCACAACACGCAGTGAAAGCAGCAGCCTCCCCCCTCCCGTGAGCTCTCGAGTGCTTGCTTTCCTCCGGATAGACTTGGGACAGACGCTTTTCCTCGGCGCCTGGTTGTCAGACTCAGCAAAGCTGGACCCGCCCTGGGTTCTGATAGTGACCAGCGACTGCCAGCCGGGTGCAGCTGGCAGGGATCTTTGCCCTCCCAAATGGCTCCTGGGCATTGCTGCCCCCATTAGGATGCATTTATGAGACGAGATTGAACACCTTTGCCCTCTCCAGAGCTGGAAGCAGTTTGTTAGCATCTGTAACACACAGTGTCACCCCCCTCTGCCCCTCAGCCTGGGACATGCCACCTCCAGTCTGTCTCTGCCCGGACTGCAAAAACACTTAATCCCATCACCTTCGATTTTCTAGTTAGGTGTCTGTCCTCTCGGTTGTGAACTGGGGGTGGGGGGTGGGGGGTGGGGGGCTAATCCGCCAAGGCCCTGCTAAAGCCAAGGTGAGAGGAGAGGAAACACTGGGGACCAGCACGCCGTCCTGCCCCTGCCTACCTCAGTCCACCCCCGGGTTTGACTCCTTTCTTCCCTGCACAGAGGGACTGTGTTGTGCTTTTGTTGACCTGGGAAGTCCACATAATTAGAGAGGAACAAAGTTTTCGGTGAGTTTGCTGGTCAAACCCTGAGGAGTCTCTCTAGTGAAAGTGTCGCTTTTATCTTGGAAGCGTCACTGCAAGGCTCCTGCGTGTGGCTCTGTCCATGTCCCCTTGCCCCTGGGATGGTGAGCAGTTAGAAGAAAGGGGCAGTGTCTTGATCAGTGGTTCTCCCACTGGAGCGAGCACCAGAACAACCTGGAGGTAGGGCCCGGGGCCTGGGAACTAGCATTTTCAACAGGAGCTGCTGCTGCTGATCCAGGAGCCACGCTCGGGAGGCTTCCGACTGACACAACACGAGTCCGACTGGGGATGCTCAGAGAGGGCGGTGGGCTGCGGGCAGGCGCGGGTCAGGCGCAGCTCAGAGCAGTACCCGCGCAGCGGCTGAGCCTCAGCCTCTGAGACCAGGGAGCACCCGCCGGCCCGCAGAGTCGCTGTCGGGAGGAGACGCGCTCATGTACCTACGGGAAAGAGCTTGGCAAACGGCGAAGCAGGACATAAGTTGAATTCATTCTAGATGTGCTTTCAATAGTCATGTGTTTTTTAAAAAAACATGTTTTTGATTTTTTTTTGAGAGAAGAAGGGATAGAGAGAGAAAAACATCAATGATGAGAGAGACATTGATGGGCTGCCTCCTGCATGCCCCCTACTGGGGAGGGAGCCCGAAACCCGGGCATGCGCCCTGACCGGGAACCGAACCCGGGACTTCCTGGTTCATGGGTTGATGCTCAACCACTGAGCAATACTGCCCAGGCTCAATAGTCATGTTTTATCTTCTTAATAAAAGCTTTTATTTTACCTCCTGGGATAGAAATCTTCCATCATTATCATCACGTAGCCATAATCGAGTAATAGAAGTCTACCCTTTATTGTACTTTCTGTACTGGGTACTTAAAAAATTTTGTTTATATCTTTCAAAAGCCTCACAAAATCTTTTTTATCATGCACATTCTTTGCTTATCTAAAAAGCCCAGGACAGGGCAGCCCTCCAAATGTGTGAGGCCTCACCCGTGTAAACAATTTGTATTACAAAACTCACGAGCTCACATGAAAGACAGTGACTGGGGCGGACAGCGTGTGGTCCCCAGAGACCCTCATCCTGGGAGCCTATGACTGTGTCAGCTTTCATGGGTGCAGGAGCTTTGCAGGTGGGACTGTTGAGTGTTTGAAGTGGAAGGTGGTCCTGGGTGATGTGGGTGGGCCCAGTGCAGTCAGAGTTTCCTTATGAGAGGGAGATAAGGTGTAGGGGGTAAGCAGAGGGTGTGTGTATGTGGGTGTGTGTGGGTGTGAGGGGGGAGGAGAGGACTTGGGGCTTACATAACATCAGCCCTAGAAGATGCTTGCTGCTGGCTCTGAAGATGGAGGGGGAGGCTGGAGGCTGTGCAGGGGCCTCTGAGGGCTCAGAAAGGCAAGGAAGTGGCCACAGGAGGCAGGTAGGCACCTGGCTGATTTTTGATCTGAACTGAGATAATATATCATGTTGTTTTAATTTAGTACATTTGTGATAATTCCCACCAGCAATGGGAAATGAATATGGCTTTTGCGTGAAAATTTAGAAACTTGAGCCGGGAAGAGGAATTTCCACATTTCACCGTCCAGCTGGCGCAGTGAGAACCTGCTCCCACCGGCAGCGTCCAGGGTCCATGTGCTGTGCTTTCCCATCAGACGCGCTCCTGCCCCACTCCCGAGCTCCCACTGCAGAGAAAGCTCAGAGCTGTGGCCTTCAGGGCCTCTCTGGGGAAACAACGTGCTGGTTCTGTGGTCACTCAGGACGCTGCCTGAGAACTCGGCTTCCCGGGACCCAAGTTCGTCAGCGTGCCCGTCCCCCGCATCATCCCAGTGTCCTCTGAGAACAGGTGTGAGAAACATGCAAATGCTCCTTGCTGGTCGCGCTCAATTGACTTTTTAGAATTTGATGACCTAAAACAACAGATCTCTCAGCCAGGCCTTTCTCGTGCTCTGGAAGCCATGTCCACTGCCTTCCTAACAGGGGCCTCCCTCGGCATGGACTTCACCCCGCCTCCTAGGAGAGGAGCACATCTGTCCGGAGCTGCACAGCTGTGACCGCCCAGAGGGGACAGCTTACACTGATCAGAGGCAAGGAGCAGTGATGGAGGAGGCCCGTGGGGCCCACAGAACGGCCATCGGGGAGCCCTAGCAGGAGGCAGGGTAGTGCTCTGAGATCCCTGGTCAGTCCAAGATCCCTGGTCACTCCAGGTGGAGTGGAGCTCCCCGAGGAGGTCAGGTAAGTTAGAACAGGCTCTGGTCACGAGGCTTTACTAACACCCCTGCCTCAACCCTGCCCCTTTGAGGCTGCACCTTGGGACAGGCCCACCCGCCCAGACACATTCACCGAACCAGGGTGGAGACGTCAGGAGGAGAAACACTCCCGGCACTTACTGTTTTCCTGAGACAACTTCAGAAAGCTGGCTGGAAAAAGGAAAGCTCGTTTCTTAGAGGAGTTTGCTGGACGGGGTCATACAAAGCCTAAGATCACTCCCATCGGGTAAGGGGACACAGTGCTAGGAAGTGAAATGCGACTCTGAAAGTAGCCACTATGGGAGACGTTACAGTTGAAAGCTACTGTGATAGTCCATGTTTGTTGCTCCCCTCACCCCCCACCCCAGCCACGCAATCTTGACCCTTAGTTTAGAAAGAGGAATTGAAAATGTGCCATTGGGATGCTATCAGGTGATTGAGTCAGCTTAGTTGCTGTTCAACTTACACACACACAGACTCTTAAAATGAGGCAAGCGGAGAGGAAACCATACATGACATTAAATTAGATTTCTTTTGATGCAAATAGTATTTTTATTCCATTTAGAACTGTTTAGAACTGTTGTGTATTTCTATTTTGAACAAATGTTCTGTGAATTGGGAACATGTAGCTTTTTTCCTTTCTAGGCTGAATATAGCTTACAATCAGCATAACCTCTGCACGTTCAACGTGTTTCTACTCATTTGATGTTACGTGGCTTAAAGTCATCTTCCGACATCTGCACATGTCAGCACAGGACGCCGTCTGATAAGGCGGCACAGCCCACAGCAGAACGTGGGTGTGAAGAGCTGTCAGAGGCTGCTCTTCCGCCAGGGGAGGAGGTCTCTGGAGATGGAATATGGGGCGTGAATCGGATACTTCAGATGGTCAGTTATTGTTCATTTGGAGAAAATCATGGAGAAATGATCACTGGACAGAGGGCATTAAGTCAGTCTTAATTCTCCACTGATTTCCCCATTTATTTCTCTTTTGCTAGTAAAACTTTTTTAAAAGCAGTTCTATTCATAGTTTGTACCGGGTCAGGGAGGATCCCCTCTTTAGATACAACTCAAACTCTGGCGCCCTCTAGTGGTCGGAAGCCTGAACTGTTGTAAGTGAGCTCTCACCCGCCCTCCACTCTGGGACTGTGCGCTGCCCAGCTTTGCCGCCCGGTACCAGGGCCTTGTCTAGTGGCCAAACCAGACAATGCAGAGAAACTGCCCTGAGCTACACCTCCCAGCTCAGATGAGCCGCGCTGGAGGGCACTGCGAGCAGATCGACTAGGGAAAGTTCACTCTGGATCCCAGACACCAAACCTGCTGGCGGAGGTGACGCTCGTCTCTAATGCTTCCAGGTGGCCCACCTGATCCGCTGAGAATGGATTTGGGGCCTTTTACAATTAAAATTTAAAAAGAAAACTGAGTGGGGTAGCAACTGCTTGGAAACTAGACAGCGGGGCTGGGATCCAGCTCATGCTGTGGCCAGCATTTCACCCCCACGCTTGCTCCTCAGCAGTGTGAGGCTGGTCACCATCCTTCAGAGTGTCACTGGGGTCTTGGAGTGAGGAGCGTGGACAATGTGGCCCTCCAGGTGGTGGCAAAGGACATGAGTAAAAAGAGGACTATTACTGAGAGGAGTCTAGGCTAAGAAAATGACGCTTTATTCAGCTAACAGGACCACAGGTTAGCTTGATTTAAAGCCTCTCAATCTATCGGCCCCTCCTCTCTGCCTAAAATTCAACGCCCACTAATAACCATGCCACACTCATCCGTGGTTGTTTACCCTTCTCTTTATTTTTACAAAGCGTGGCAACACGAGGGGACAGCGGCAGGTGAAGAGTCTGCCCAGTGGAAACCACCCTGACTTTGGCGTGGGGTGGTCCACGTGCGTGTTCCTTTAAAGGGACTCGTCTGAAATGCTTCTCACGGTGGGGGAGGGGAGAGACAAAATCAACATCCACAGTTATTTAAAATGGCTTACGAGCTAGACATAATATACATAGTAACTCCTTTATCCTAGTACAAAAATAGTGCAGAAACTATATATTTGTTCAAATATATTGAAAAGGTATAAGAATACAAATAGATATTAACAGTGGCTAGTGATGATTCATAAGGTTTCTTTTCTTAAACTATAATAGAAATTTGTATTTTCAACTATTTACATTGCTCTCAACAGCATTCATTCAGACATGTTTACACAGGCTTCTGAGAGGGATGAGTGTGGAGGGGCAGGGTGAGCCTAGCCCTTCCTCCCTCGCTCCTGGCGATGCAGCAGCCGGTCCGGACCCGCGCAGTGGGGCAGCCGAGGCCCGAGTGCTCCCTGCGTGGCGGCCTGTGGAAAACGCCGCCCACAGTGCGATCCACGGCGCCTCACACCAGCGTCCTGCACGCTCTCAACAGGCCACGGGGCTCACTTGCAAGAAGACAGGGTGGTTGCTAACAGATTCTCACCAAGTTCCAAGTAATGAGTTCCTTGGAAAACTGCATAATACACATTACAGGTGAAGACGAAAGTGGCATAGTGTGCCCCGTATTTTCACGGTAAATCTGCAGGCTTAGAACTGAGCTGTCTCCTACCCAGAGCACCTGCTGGGACTGGGCTCCGTGGGCTGCCACACTGTCTCCACCGCGGGGCACAGTGCTGGGCATGTGGCAGGGACTCAGCGAAAGGCGGACTGAGCATGTCTGAGACAGCAGCGAAACTGCGCCACCCTGCTGTAACTGCAGACGTTCGGGGGAGAGCATGGCGAGGACACCCCCGCCCTGCCCCACTGTAAACGGATCTTGTAAAAGCAAATGGGAGCAGCACTGCTTGTGTGGGCTGTGAAGTGTGAGGAGTGCGGTCTGGTGAAAAACACAGGAAAAGTGAAAACCGACTCGGGGTCTAACGCGTGCTCTGTTCTGGAAATCGAGGCACGTCGCTGCTAGGCAAGAATACAGCTGTGGCATTTCCTCCCGGGACCCAGCACTGCCAGCGCGCTTCCTCACACCCTCTGCGGCCAACACGGCCACGGAAGGGACCCGCTGTCTGGGACGAAGGGACCGGCGGGGACCACAGCATCGGCGGGCTGGCGCTCTGAGGCCGGGCGCTCACACTGTAAATCTCACTCTCGCCAGCGGGAGAGGCTGAATGGCTGTATCGTCCGAGCAGGGACATGTGGGATTAGACGCCCGAGCTCCGCAGCCCCATGTCCCGTTCTGACAGTGGTCCCCAGGGCCCGCCAGGGCCGACAGAGGAGCTGCCTTCTGTGACGGCCTCCGCGAGGCAGTCTTCGCCCACACAGCTCCTCTGCTTGTTCAGGCACAGAGGTTGTGACCTACACAAGTGCACACAGGATAGTGGCTGGCAGAGGCCAACGCTCTGAAAAGTGGAAGGCCAGGCAATTTCACAGACATCTAAACAACTTAGTAAAAAGTGGGGACTTTGGGGGCTGAAAATTGAAATGAAATGGTATGATGTTACTCAGCTAAAACAAAAGAAAGCTCCTTACTCTAGAACAGAACAGCTTCCTGCTAGTTGCGGGTAACAAAAATTATAGGGTGAGAGGCGAGGACCACGTACGGGGTGGGGCAGAGGAGGCTCACAGTTGTGAGAATGCGAAACATAGAGTTATTCTTGGACTATTATTAATTATTGTATTATTTTCCATACGAACAACTGTAAACCTACTATTGCCCCACCCTGTATACATATATTTCCAACTTAAGAAGATACTGGGAAGGAAATATTCACACACGAATGAAAACTTTGTGCCCATGTACCAGATATTAGTCCACGTATGGAATGACTTTTCTAAAGATTAAAATTATGGGAACCAACTAACCAGCCCTGAAGAAGCGCTCTTCTGTATGAACTAAAGCACCCAGGCGTGGCATCGCCTGACTCCTAATTCCTAAACTGGAGTAAAACCAACCGTTACCTAAAGCTCAGCTGAAGAAGTTCTAATCTAACTGCATCTTTTTGCTTTTAAAATGACACCCTCCAAACCTAGTCTACGATGTCTTTTAAAATCTCGGTGACATACGGCGACAGGCGTCAGCACAGGCCACAGTGCATGACAAAAGGTAAGTTACGAGAGATGCTACTTCACACGTTTACACTAAGGAACTGCACGCGCGCAGGTGTGCACAGGGGTGTAGACCCATGATTTCAGCCTGTAGTGGATGCGCCAGTGCCACCAGAGGTAACCTTACAGTCTCAGCTGTGACATGAAATAAAAACAGAGTAACACCCGGACAATACAAGTATTATGACGATAGCACATATAGCCTCCCACAGCCGACAGCGATCTAGTCTGGCCTCTCCCACTACGAAGCAAGGGCCATTTGACTTGTTCTACCCTTTCTTTTTTTACCTGAATGGTAAGAATAAAGACACATTATCTCAAGATACATATACACACAGAATTTTAAAAACTTCACGACATGGTGACTGTCGGGCAGTTCAGGGAAAAATGACACAGAGGGAAGGTGTGTTTCAGGGGAAAGTCTTTGCTGATGCTGTGGTCCCCGGTCCCCAAGGGGTTTTCCACCCAAATCAGGGACAGGAGCTCAGAAACATTTTGGGGGGCAGGGGAGGGGGTTAACAAACCAAACCAATGCCTCTCTTCCTATCGAGTCCAAACGTTTCGGGGAATTTGGAGCAGATTTTCTTCCTGGAAGCAGCCTCCTCTACTCCAGGGCGGAACCCGTGTGTTTTGCAGCACAGGGCTACAAGCCGCTTAAATGGGCTCGAGTTCTAAGAAAATGCTCACATTTTCTAAATGTACTAAAAGCTAGAGAAATTTAGTAAATGCCACCGTCTCCAAGCTCAGGGCCGGTGTTGAGGGTACAGACGTAGATTTCCGTGATTCTGGGCTGACTAGTCCAAGAAGCCCAAACTGGGCGATTTCTCGTCAGGAACCCCACGCTGCTGCCCTTCACCCAGGCCCGGGCCCCCCACGGCGGGACCTAACTCCTGACCCCCCAGGCCGGCCGTTAGCTGCGCCCCGCCGACGGTCACAGCTCGCATGGGGCCTGTGCCCCCCACTGACCACCTTTTTCTCGATTTCCCACTGAGACGTCAACTGTCCACCTATAAACGATGGTGAGTAAGAGGCACGGCGAGGAAGTCACACAGGAGGAGAGGAAACCGAGAGCGGCGCTGCTGGGTGGCACCGCTGCTGGGTGGCACCGCTGCTGGGTGGCACCGGCCCCTCGCTATGACCAGTGGTCACCTATTAAATGAAACCGCTGCTCTACAGGGCCGCCCGGGAGCGCTTTCCCTTTGCTCCGGAGCTGTAACTCTTTTGTTAACATAATACATTGTTGGCAAGTCTCTCTCTTCCCCCTTAAAAAATCTACCCAGCCCTCAATTTTTCTCTACCCTGCGAAGGTTTTCAGTGTCGCAGGACCTACCCCACTTGCTCCTGCCCTATTTGTGGGCAAGAAAAGCTTCCAAACATTCTTGAAAGGTCAGCAACTCCAAAACCACGACACTAAATGATTTAAACTTCCCAAGCGAAGCCCACCAGCCCGAGCGCGCGCCCGCAGCGCAGGAGGGGCACGCGCGGGGCCGCGCGCTGGAGGGGCACGCGCGGGGCCGCGCGCTGGAGGGAGCCCGACACACACGCACACAGACGCGGGATCGTCCGAGAACAGTCCCCGCCGCGCTCTCCAAAGCGGTGCAAAAACACCGCCGCGGGGAGCCCAGGCCGGCGGGCGGGGTCCAGCGCGTGGGCGCGCACGGGCGCGTGGGGCGCGCGGCCATCAGGCCATCAGCTCCGCGGCGCGGGCGCGCGGCCGTCCGCCCCGTTCACCAGCGCGCGCTCCTGCTGCTCGGCCAGCGCCTGCCACTTCTGCCGGTTCTTCCTGCAGCCGTCCAGCAGCGGGAGGCAGTCGGCGGACACGTGCGTCAGGGCCTGCGGGCGAGAGACACGCTGGGCGCCGGTGGCGGCCCGGGGCGGGGCGCGGGCCGGGGCTCCCGCCCGCCGGGGAGCGCGCGCCCGGCCCCCTCGGGTGCGGAGACCCAGCGAACACCCACGTCCCAAAATAACAGCCCTGGGCTGGGCGTCGGCCCCGGGGGGAGTCCGCAGGGCAGGGAAACAATTATTATTTTTTGCCTTTAATGGAGCACAGACGTCTCTCCCTGCCCGCGCCTGTGCTGGGACACCTGGGCTTCTGCGTTTTGTTTTTTTATAAAATGCTTTATACTTACATCGATTTTTATCCAAGATTACATTAAAGATCAAGCCATAATTCTTTGTGGCATTATTATTTAGCAACTATAGTGCCATACATAGTGAGGTAAAAGGATGTTCGTTGCCGATTTCTTTATAATAGAGAAACATGGGCTTAAATACCCAGACACAGGGTAAGGTAATTTGTGTCACTGTTTTGCAGTGTTTACCACTGTCATAGGAAAACATCTGACCTAGAAATATGTACATTACGATATATTAGGAACTGCAGGCAGCAATTTTTGTTCAATGAAAAAAATGTGAAAATGCCATAGAGCCTATACACTGATAGGGTAACTATCAGTGTAGTTACAGATAGTTATATCTGCCTATAACTGATAGATAACTGGTGGTTATCTCTGAATGGTGGCACTATAACTCATTTTATCTTTCTTTTTGCTTCTCTGCATTCTCTGGTTTAATGAGAATATTATTACTTCTGTAAAACATAACAGCAAACATACATATCAGTGTACTTAGAATTTAAGAGCAGACAGTGTCAATGACATGGACCCTGCACACACGTGAGCCGTGGAAGGAAAGCTCCCTCGTGGGAGAGCTGCTATTTTGACTGTATTTCTGAGCACAGGGCAAAGTCAAGAGACACGTTAGTATCTTGAACCCCGGAACCCTCACTCTGGAGGAAAGAGCCTGCGGTGGGCCGAGTAGGAAGCGGGTGTTGGGAGTGGCTCTGGGAGCCCCCTGTGTGGAGGAGACAGCGGGACCACCGCAGTGGGGACACACTGCAGACCCCGGGCGCCCAGGCTCCCTCCTCTTGCCCTTCTGCCTCTCCGCCCTCTCCTCCCCTTCTTTGCTCAGCAGCCCCCGCTTCCTTATGAAATCCTTTAGATACCTAGAACCCTGGGCGCAGGCAAGGATGGGCTTCCCTGCACCTGGCTGACTGGGGCAGGAATTCCAGGGTCTGGGAGATGAACTTCCCAGACTCAGTTACTGCATCTGGGAAATGTCCGGATTACAGGACTCCGGGGTTTCTTCTGGCCTTGGCTTTCTATGATAACGCCTGGATAAATGTTCTCTCCCCAAACAAAACTTAAGGTAGTTTCCTGTTTAAACTTTTAAAGACAAGGACAGCATCTAATTTCTGTACACAGGGCATGCACGTCTAACCTAGTAAGCCAGATGTTTTAGGGGGAATATCTTCAACTATAAAATAAAAATCCCAGGCCAGGAGGTGCATGGAAATGGGAACTCGTAATATTCTTCCAGCCACCTCCTTTTAATCCTCATAAAATGTTATTAACACTATTAAGCTACACTATACAATGAGAAAGAATTGGGTAATTACTTTTATTTAGGCTAAAACTTACACTTACGAAGAATATGCTGACACAGAGCATGCCCAGTATACCTTGGGGACAGCACGGGCACATCATCCTTAGTGTCCCTACGCCCCTAGAACCTAGCACACAGTAGGCACTCAATAGATGGTTAGGCTTTGATGAAGTTTTTAAGAAGCTGTAAATATAAAATGTGTTCCCTGTTCCCTGCACACAGCATATTCAGTAGCAGAAGGAACAATAAATATAAGCCCAAGGTCAATCACTTCAGTTTACTTGGGGTTTTAATTCCTAAGTCTGAGTTTAGCAAGCCCAGTCGTTTCCATGGAAATACCTCATACAGTTGCAAGCAGATGGCGTCTATGAAGCCGACTTGCATGCTTGGGATTTTGTTTTTCTTCTCCCTGTTCATAAGATCCTGAAAACAAACACAGGACAGACATTCACACACCTGCAGTCACTTAAAAGAACACAATGCTCTTTGGCTCTAAAAAGACTAGTCACGAGGCCGGCTGAGGAAGGCTGGACACCTGCTCACCTGCCTCCTTACCTCTACCAGCCTCCTGAGCTGCCAGCTGGCACCATGCTCAGGGAGGCCCTGATCCTCTGCCTTGTCTGTCCTGGCTGTGAAGTCCCCACACCACCCCCAGAACTGACCACTGACCTAGAGCCAATCACTTCTCTAGAGTTGACCACTGGACCTAAAGCTCACTGGTGACCTGGCCTAAACTCCATGACTGACCTACAGTCAACGGCTACCAAGTATTTGGAGAACACAGACTTTGAACGGTCTACTGTTGTGGAATCAAACACCCTCAGCTCCATGAAAGAAGGAGCTGAGGCCACAGCTGATTACAGCTCAGTTCACACGGAGCTTCTAAGACTATGCAGATGTCATTGCGGCTTCTCCCAAGAGCTCGTGACTGGAGCACCGGATGAGCCTGGCACCGTCATGGAAGCAACAGGTCTGTCTGGGGGCTCGTTTAAAATCAAGCAAATTCTCCTTAGCTGGGACCACCACTCTGCCCCAGCACTTTCTACGGAGATTCCAAGCTGCCGAACAGCCCAGGATCACACGGAACAACTGTGCGAGGCTGAGACACAGCGTGTCCCCAGCTGAGCACAAGGAGCAGGGACTCTCTTAACCACGTCCCATCTAATATGGGCTCAATAAATGTTCACTGGCATTGAAAAAAAAAAAGACTCGATGCTTCATTTTCAGGAAAAACTCATCCCAAAGGATAGAGATGGTTTGAGAGGAATCTTTTTCTTGTATTTGGGATCCAGACTCTGTGGAAAAGGCAGTTATGTATGAAAAAAACCCTTCAACAGCTGTGTGCCCTTCAACCCAGCAGTTCTGGGAACTTATCCCAACAGGATGAACATTCAGCAACACAGATGCGTGTCACTATGCTGTGTGGATCGTGAACAGTGCACATATCACACCACAGGAAGCGGGTAAGCGACAGTCCCATCTACGTTACGTAATCAGGGTGAGTAACATACAGAGGGGCAGCATTAGATGAAAAGTGGCTTATGATATTTAAATGGGAAAAGCAAATTACAAAAAAGTAGGTATAATATGATGGAAAATAAAATGAGAAGTAGCTGTGTTCCTAAGGAAAGATCTCACTGACACCTGAGAAGTTTATAACAAAAAAGTATCTGAATAATTATTTGAATAATTGCCAGCAACAGGGTCTCATACTCACAGCAGGCTCTATGTTGAGCTCTTTTCTCTCTTTGTCTCCTTGGTCAAAAAATTCAGCCGCTACAAGCTCCGCTATCTGCAACGAACAAGAGGACGTCCTGGCGATTTAAAGCCTGTCTCTCTGTAGAAGGGACTGAAGGCTCTTTGATAACAGAATCTACCAAACCTGCAGCTTTCAAACTCATCAGTAAAGTTAGAATAAAGTCGTCATGGGGAATGAAGTTATGTGTCATTTGCCTTAAATGTGTGTCTGGTGACAAAGGCTGGAGTCTGCAGTCCTGATCTTCTGTAACTACATGGAAAAAGCTAACGTCATTTCACTGCTGGCACTTGGTGGGGACAGAAGCAGCACCAGCCCATCTGTGTGCGTAACCAATGAGGCGTCAAGCGCCTGCGACGCCTGGTGCTGTGCACACACCTCAAATAAGCGCGCACTTTGCAAATGATCCATGGGCCTTGTAAGTTCTTATTAACCTGCGGGACCCTCCTCTTCTCACTCTCTAAAAATGTTCCTTATGATTTTGGCGGTGGTTCTTGCTGACTGCACTGGGTTATTTGTCCTGCAGTTTCCTCTGTCCAGGTTCTGCTGACGGCATCGCTCTGGTATCATTTAGAGTCTGCGCCCTGCATTTCTGTGCCCTGGCAATGAGATCTGCAGGCTTGATTAGATCGATGCTGGAATGTTTTTAGTTCGCATTTTTGCCATGATTCCTTCACAGGCAGTGCTGCGTGCCCCTGCCCAGGGCTCTGGAACGAACGTCGGGCTGACCCTTTCCGTGACCTTGGCAGCCATTGATGACCTCAGTCTAGATACAGTTCTTAGGGGCTGCAAAAGCTGACATTCAAGCAATCGATCATTCCTTTTTCCTTTATAAGTTGAAATACAATAAAGAGAAAATTAATTATTTAGTTACCCTAAAGTACAATTGGTATTAAAAAAAAAAAAAAAAGGCAGGAGAAATGCTTCACCTTCTCCACTTTAATTACCATTTTAAAAAATGGTTCTCCACCAAAGCATCCACCGAAGATGACCAGGGGAGGCTTTGTTATGTTATCTTCGTTATTACTTTGAACTCTGAGATTTAAATGTATTTCGATCCCTAACGATGCTCCGATTGCTCCATTTCGGCCCTTGGGGCTCATCGGGTGGGCGCCCAGGCCCTCTGCCCGGGCCCTCGCAGCGGCGACGCCTCCTCGCTTTCCCGACCAGCTGGCCTGCTCACCGGCGCGTCTCCTGTCCAGGACCGCAACCAGCCACTTCTCTCCCGCAACCTTCCTCTGCAGGAGGCGCTTAGAAACCTCAGTCGGGCCCTAGGTTTGCCCCGTAACCTCGCTGATCGCTGTGTTTACGCCCTTCTGGGGGCTGGGCCGGCGCATGTCTGCTCACTCGTGTCTCGGGTTCACCAGGGCGGCAGGGCTGCCGCCTACGCTGGTCCCGTAGGTCATCTCCGCTCAGGCCCAACTCCTAGCTCTCGACAACCCCATGCAATTCCTACGTGCTTCTCTCCCGCATCCCCTACAACAGGGACCGATATCTAGACGGCATCACCACGAGCGGTGTGACTCCTGAAAGCAGTTTTGAGGGCTTTTTGGGGATCATTCTGCTTGTTTTAAGGTACATCCCACTAGAGATACCTGGTCCAGTTCCTGTGTTAACGTCACGTGGAACAAAACAGTCCTTCTCAGCGTGGCTCCGCAGCAAAACCTGGATTGTTCCATTTCACTTTCAAGGTTCGGTGATGTTTAAAACTCAATTTTATTTAATAATTATAAGCGCTATCTACACGGTTCCAAGGTTCAGTCTACAAAGGAAGTCCTGCCAAGCAGCTCTCCCTTCCATCTCCTATCCTCAGTCCGATCCCCTCCTTCCTCAAGGGGGAACCATTGACTTGTCTGTGGTTAAACCTTTTTCCGCATAAAATGTACCTTTGTAACCACTCCCGGGCAGTTTAGAGATAATGCTCACTTCTCTGCACAGCTGCACGGAGCTCATGGCGTAACGGACTCGGTCACTCAGTCAGCGCCCCACGACGGGTGCGCGGCCAGCTCCAGCCTTCGCTGTGTAAGCACCTTCACATATTCTTGCCAGTATATCTTTGTGACAAGACCCCTAGAAGTGATGCTAAGTGAACATGTGTCTTTACACACTTCCGAAGGGTTACAGTATTTTGCCTTGTCTTTCCCCAGCTTCCCAGCAGAGAATGTTGTAAAACCTTTGCATTTTTGGCAGTTGGACAATTGAGAAAAGGTATCTCAATGCTTGTTTTTTGTGTTTTTTTTTAAATGAAGTAGGATTTATGTACCGTGAAGTGCATAGATCATAGGTACACGGTTCACTGTATTGACAAATGCCGATAACCACGTAACATACCCCTCACCAGGTGCAGACTCTTCCTACCACTCCAGGGGCGCCTCCGCGACCCTTCCCGGGCAACCCTGCCCCTCCTTTCTTCCCTCCCCCGTCACCACTATTTTAATTTCTTTCACCATCGATTAGTTTTGCCTGTTCATAGAAAGGAACTCACAATAAGTATTCTTTAGTGTCTGGCTTCTTTTGCTCAGTATAGTATTTTATGAGACTAATTCCTGCCATTGCACGTAAGGGTTACTTTCTACTGCTGAGCAGCACTCGACTGTATGAAGCACACACTGCAGTGTGTCTGTCCAGCCTCCCGCTGACGGACACTTGGGTTGATTCTGGTTTCTGACTATTGGGAATAAAGCTGTTATGAGATTCTGGATGAGTGCTTTGTGTGTGTCGCCATAATTTTAATTTGCGTTTTCCCTTTATGACTGGGGTTCTGAGAACCTCATAAGAGCCATTCACATTTCTTCTTTTATCAACTTTTCGTTCAAGTCCATTTTCGTTCAAGCCCATTTTTCTATAGGGTTAGTGGCCTTTCTTGGTTTTTTAGAAGTTTTTAATATTAGAGATATTAACTATCGACAGAAGTTGCCAACATTTTTACCAGTTTTTCATGGTCCTTTACTTTGCTTAGGGTGTCTTTGCCATGCAAAAGCTTTTTCCATTTTTATGGAATTAAATTTATTAGTCTTTTCCTTTATAGTTTTTGCATGTTGAGCCATAGTTAGGAAGGTTTTCTCATTCCTGGGTTACAGAAGACTCCACAGATGTTTTTATTTAATACTTGGATGGTTTAATTCTCTGCACTGAACTCGCTGCTGCATTTGGAGTTTACGTTTGCAGAGTGGATCCCATTTTGTCTTTTGCTATCTGGCTATGGAGATGGGAAAATCATCATAACATCATCTAGTTAAAAGTCTACCTTTGCCCAGTTATTTTAAACACTGTCTCTGTTATAAATGAAATGTTCTATGCAATTTCCAGTGTTCTGTTGACTTCGCTGGCCTGTCACCCACACTGCGCTGTTTTGATGACAGAGTCTTGACAGTATTGCTTTGTATGTCTGGACCCCAACCTCACCACGTTACCTTTCCAGGGTCTGATGTGGAACAAAGAAAGGATAAATGAAAATACAAATTCTTCCTCATTCCATTATTAAAGGGATGTGCTGAAACATCTCTAAGTGAGCCAGAAGTAGCACTTAGCAAAGAAAAACTTACCACTAGGGCCTTGCTGTGCTAACACAGATGTTCTCTTGCTTAAATACATCTTACAAACATCAAGTGCTAATGAAACTTCTACAAAAGAAAACTTACATCCAATTACTTGCTTTCCATACTTCTTAAAAATTAGACAAGTTCCACGAATACTTCAGAAGCTACCTTTGGGAGTAAAGACTTTCCTCACTTTGATTTTTAATGATTAGTTTACTGTCACTGAGCGACAACGTACCCGTTGCTGAATGGGCCAGGGCTTCGTGATGGCAGAGAGGTCGCACGCGGTCATCAGCATCGCTCTGTGGGGGACAGAGAAGCCCAAGAGCCCATTGGCTCTGATGAGAATGTTACTCGCATAAATCGTTCTTGGTAAAAAGGCGAAATTGAAACCCTCTAACCCACAGTTGACCATTTATAGAGACTGAAGAAATGGAATTCATCCAGGAATGTGACTGATACTGGGTGTCAGAGGGTCATGTTTTGGTTACTCAGTGAACTACTGAAATTTGCACTCAAACTGCCTCCATCAGCCCCAGACGGCAAAGGAGAGAAATTATTGACCTTTGGGCAACGCTTGCCCGATGCTGTTTACTCTTTGCACCCTGGCACTCGACGCTCAGTGGTCATCTGATGAAAACACATTGATCACTAATAATTAGCTATTAAATGGTAACAGCCTGCTGATGAAGGTCCTGAGAGAGCAGGAATTACGGTGGGCGTCCCGATTCACTCACACACGCAGCGACCTTGAACTATGAGCAGGGTCTGCCAGGGGAACGCGAGGAGGGCGCTCTGAGCCCTCCTGTTGGGGGAACCACACCGCCCTGGGGCCCGTGAGCAGGCGCCGAGTATCCACAGCTTCATGCTCTGAATCTGTCGGAAAGAACAGGCAAGGCCTTCACTGCCCTGGCCAGTGCACTCAGTGGTTAGAGCATCGGCCTTCGGATTGAAGGGTCCTGGGTTCAATTCCAGTCAAAGGGCATGTACTTCAGTTGCAGGTTCGAGCCCTGGCCCTAGTCAGGGTGCATGAGGGAGGCAAGCAATCGATGTCTCTCTCTCTCCCTTCCTCCCTTCCACTCTCTCTAAAAAGAGCAATGAAAAAAATAAATGTCCTCAGGTGAGATTAACACTCCGCTGTGATACAGACATTCAGGGTGAGGCCCACACCACGTGGGGACACCCAGCCTGAAAGTACCTTCTCCCTAACTTCCCCCACTTCTCCATCGCTCACAGCAACGCTCTCGCAAGAGATGAGGGCAGAGACAGTCCCATGGCAGCTCAGGCTGCTCTCGCGGAGGCCTTCGGGGGTCCCGGCAACACAACTGCCTCCCTCCCCCAAGGAGCACTCGCACCCGCATCTGCTGAACTCCCATCTGCAAAGGGAAGAGTGTGGAGGTGACAGTAAGTGACCCACGAGACCTCGGTGGTCACAGGAGGAGAGCCGAGCAGCGAAAAGCAAGGCCCAGGCTCGGCACTGCGGTGGGATTTCTTTGTTATTGAGGAGAGCTAGCTAGTGCTCCCAAAGCACAGCGGCATGTCTGTACCACCCTGAAGCCACGCTGAGATTGCCAAGTGCCACACGACCACAGGGCAGAGAGCTGGGCCTTTGTGCACTGTTGCCTCATGGTTGGCATCTCTGTGTACATGGTAACGATCTATTTCAAGCAATGCACTGTCCTTAGCATCACTCGATTATGACTCTTTGCTCTTTCTTACTGATGCAGTTCTTGCCCCCCAAGGTAGTCATGGTAACAGCCAAGGGACGGTGTTCATAGGTAGTCGGGATGGGCAGAGGTGTGGGTGAGGGAGAACACATCTGGAGAGCCCAGTCCTGACCGCGAGGCTCTGCCATCGTCGTTCAAGGGCTGTGAACCCCTCACAGCCAGCTTCTTGCTCCCACAGTCTTTACAATGCTATTTGCAGCTTTCATCCCAAAGAACTGGGCATGGGAACCCGGGAACCCTAGAGCCATGTACTGATGGTCTACAACATCCTAATGCTCCTTCCAGAGCAAAGGAATGAATTATCCACTTTTTTGCAAATGCATTTTGCAAATGCATTTCTGCTGAATGCCCATGTTTGGTCCTCTGTGCAACACTGGAAAACTCCAACAGCCTCTCAGATCATCAAGCGGTAACAAAGGACTGCAACGAACCTGATGGTGACAAAATTAACCGGGAAGCCAGCCTTCAGCTTTCAGGATAGATAGGAAGGCTACTTACAAAAACAGCTCCTTTTGGTGAGGGTCTTCTAAGTTGAATTGGTTTTTTCTTATAAGTTCAAAAAACTCTCCTCGCCTCCTTGAAAACAAAAACAAATATTTGGTGGTTATAAGGAGTCCCTAGGCTCTTATCTCATCCCCTGTGGTCTGCAAAGAATCATGGACTCAATTTTGTGGGGAAAATCTCTACTGGTTTTTACCCATATTTGAACCCAACATAAAAATCACTACTTAAGAACACATTTCCCCCTTCTACCATGTCCTCGGGGTGAAGCACCAACCCTCGCCTGGCGCACATCACAGGTGCCAGCAATCGCGATTCCCAGCCCGGACTCCAGGAAAGGGGAACCATGTGGGTTAACACGGGGTGCCGAGAATGGCTTAAGGAATTTTAAATGTGTGGCATAACAAGATCTATAGGATTTCGGTTTAATTTCATATAACCCAAATATATTCTGACATAGGGTAAGAAAAAAGTTGTAACAATTGCTCTGTGTCAGTATGAAGTTGTGACGTGCTTTTAAAGCAAAGAAAGGCGGAGAACACGGGGAGGGAGCGCTCATCCATACAGTGGGTATCCAGGGGCCCAGCGCTGCCAGCATCTCGGGGCGTCATACGAAGCCAGAGATACCAGGAAAACAGGGAAACCTGTGTAACAAAGTGGGCTGCATGCGACTGAGCACCAGAAATGAAATGCAGGTCCCAGGAGGACTCAGAGGAGAGACCAGGTGGCCTGGAAAGGCTGGGAAGGCTTTATGGTTACAGGTATTTTTCAAATTCTTGGTAATTAGATCATCTTTACTGGGCAATCATTTTGAATCAGCTGAAATTTATTCAATTTTCTCTTATCCTAACTGACTTTAAAGTGCTCCCAAATTCAAAAAAGCAGAGACTTTCAGAGGCAGGCACCTTTAGATATGTGTGTTCCTCTGTGCTTGCTCTGTTTTATTTAAATTATTTTTTAAAATTTATCTTTATTGTTGAAAGTATTAGAGGTCCCCCTTTCCCCCCGTTGACCCCATCTATCTGCCCCCCAGGCCTTCACCGCACTATTGTCTGTGTCCATGGAACAAGCATACAGACATAGAAGTTCTTTGGTTAATCTCTGCCCCTTCCTTCCCTGAGATCCCTCAGTCTGTTCCATGCTTCCACGTCTCTGGATCTGTTTTGTTCGTCAGTTCATTATATTCCACATATAAGTGAGATCACGTGACACTCTGGAGATGCTCTGTTTGATTTTACTTCTAATGAACGGCTAAAAGCACAGGCGTGACCCTGGCTGGAGGAGAGAGGCCCCGTGGCAGGGAAGCCCCGCGAGTGTGCCTGCCGGCCCCCCTCGCTGCCGCAGCCTCACAGACCGCAGGCCGTGCCAACCGCAGCCTGCCGGGGTGCCCGCGGCGCCCGCACACAGCACCCGCACACAGCACCCACGGGGGCCCGCTGTCGGCTCTGAACCAGCAACTTCAAAGTTCCCCGCTTCCTCCCGTGAGAAACTGCACACAGCCTGGTGAACGGCTTTGCCGGAGCATCCGTCCTACCGCCCAAACGTTTCCCAGCGTGGGTCTTAAAGGTCTGCAGCCGTACGAACCCTTCCGAGACCCGCTCCTTGCCTCGGGGCGCTTCTTGAGACTTACTTGATGTACAGGGCTAGGTCTGTGGCCAGAATCGCCTGCTTGATGATCTTCAGCGCAGTCTTGTATTCTTCAATGGAGAGGCCGCTGAGAATCTGGTTGCCCTTCGTGGAAAAAGAAACCACCGTTAGCACGCCGCCCGGAGGAGCTGCCGACAAGGACACAGCGGAGCGCGCAGTCACAGGTCGCACGCGCGCTGGGGCTGACTCGTGCGTGCGGGGGGACACCTGCTTACTTAGCGTGAACGCCCCGAAATGATGCTTCTCCTCTCTGCTCCCACTGCCGGGGCATATGAGAGAAAACGGCGTCCTGATGGTGCACCTGCCTGTGTGGGGGTGTCTGCAACCTCTACACACCCGGGGCTCAGTCCAGGCCCAGACCCCAACCATAGAGCCTCGGGGCAGGTCACCCACCACGTTCTAACTGCAGCGAAACTGAAAAGTCAAAGCTGCAGGAACGAAGAGCTGAGTGGGGAAACTTCTACACAGCTGATTACTAAAGAATATTTCTCTGGCTTTCCTAATAAATTCAGTAGCTCTTTGGGACACAGTTATATACTTTCACCTTAATACCAGGAGCAGTGTGCATTCCTTAGGAACAGGCCAGCACGCTGGTCGGGGGCAGGAGCCAACGGAGGGCTTCCTGGCAGAGGGCAGCCTGGTCTGAAACACCGACAGGACAATGTAAAGTGTGGCTGGTGCGTGTGCTAACACTCAGACGCTGTCACCACAAAACCGTTTGGTATTTCTTGCCTGTAATTTAAAGCACAGCTCTCATCTTGAATTAAGTAGAACATGGATTCTCAGAATAAACTCAACATCTGCACATTGAGCCAGATGTGCTTTCCAAATCCCAAGGCAGAGGAAAACCCAGAGGCTCAGGACCAGGACCGGAGGCAGGGGATTGTTCTGAAGACCGGAGAACTGTGGGTGGGCTGGGCCGGGGCCAAAACCTTCGCTTAACAGATAACTAGGTGCTGAAACCGGGCATCTATCTAACTGAGGAATCTGTGATTACAACCATAAACATTATTTTTAAATATCAAATCATTCTAGAGCCTGGGCCAAAGAGAAAACTATTCAGGAAATACCTTCTGATACTTTCATCGATTATAAGATAAAACCACTTCAAGGGGAAAAAGGAACTGTCTTTTGGTGTTACGTTTTTATTTCCCTTCCCCAAGCAAAGGCTGTACATTCCTGTATACTTGGGCTTCCAAAGACAGAATAGGCAGATGGGACTTATAGTTTGAGGCCAGCCATACAGACCACCAGATCCCGTCTGCTCTGTTAAGTAATAATATACTACCTAAGCTATGTTACCTAATAGCAGAAACAGCTATGGCAGAAACTTGTTAAGTGTGGTTTTTAGAAGAGGCTAGCATATTTTCTTTTTGAAAACTGAATAGAGTATTAAAATGAAAGTCCTGGCCAAAGCACACAGGGAGCAAATCCCAGGGCAAGTGCAGATGTTCCTGCTATAACAGGACATCCGTTCCTGAAAAGTCTCAGTTCTAAAAAACTGCACCCTAAAAATAACACCATTTATGGGAAAACAATGTTGGGGGTAACTGCTTAAAGCCTGTGCAGCTGTGTGACCAGAGCCAAACCAGGCCAGGGCCAGGGACTGGCCATCTGGAGATGATACGACACGATGCAATTGTGTGGACAGGCCGGGAGATGGGGCTGAGACAGCGCAGGTGGGACCGGACCACCAGGACGGGGGCTGCGCCTCCCGGGGCCCAGAGCCGAGCCGGGCCGGGCCCCCTCAGCCGGGCCCTCGTCCTCAGTATTGTCAACCCGAACGGCAACTCCTGTGAGTCCGGCGCCTCACCCAGCAGAACTTATCCGTCGCGCAGACGTCACCCCCCTTACCCACGTGCGTGAACGGATCCATAGGAAACAACCTCCCGCCACGCTAGACCAGGTGCGCAACTTGTAAGGGGGTTTCCAGACGGGGTGCCCGACTCCTAGCCCTGCACGCGCGCCGAGGCTTAGGGAGAGGAGGGACTGTCCCTTCACTGCCAGCGCGGGGCTGGTGTCCCTGCATGCTCCGAACCCGTCTGCCTCCCATCTGAAAGATCCAACGGCGGCAGAGGGGTGGGCGCCCTGTGGGACGGCCTGCGTCCGAGTTTGGGAGGCGCAGCGTTGATGGTTAGCCAAACAACCATTGCTAACGTCTTGTATACATTTTCTTAACTTCTTTTCTCAACATGAGTATGTCCAAGAGGGCCACAGAGAGGACAAGACGTCAGGTTCTGGGAGCTGAGGAAGGAGCCACAAGGTGACACAGGGGACAGAGACGGTTACTCGCACTGGGGAACACCCCGTGGAGAGGCCCCCAGTGCTGCGCTTGGCCCGGATCTGGAAACCACCATCAGGAAAGGACTCGGCCTCCACACCCACCGGCGCGGGAGCCAGTCACTGGCACAGCGCCCTCCGCGAGCCTGTTCTCGCCTCTCTTCCCGGTCTCCCTCCCGCCCCACGTCTGGGGGCTCGGGTGCGGATGGAGTTAGAGACACAGGGCAGGATGAAAGAAGCCGGCAGGCGGTCGGGGAGAACCTGAGACTAAGTCCAGGTCCTGAGACTGTCACGCTGGCGGGCAAGGGCACAGTCTCTCCTCTCCGTAAGCCTCTGGGCCGGGACCCAGGACTGGGCATGACGGCTTCTAAGTGGAGGATTGAGTAGGCCAGGCTGAGACCCAAAGTAGTGAGAGAGTGTCCAGGAAAGTCACGGGCCACCCTGAGGGGCCCCGGGGCTCGGGGAAGCTGAGGGGGAGGCGACATCCAGCTCGGGGAGCTGCCCTAAGGTGACACCCCCGAGCCCCCCGCTGCGCAGCTGCAGCTCGTGTTTCCTTGCTGCTATAGCCACGCGCGCGGCCGGCTAATGCACGTAAAGAGCACACCGGAGAGAGAAAGTGAAGAGCAGGAACCCCACCGGGCAAGACCCCCCACTGCTAGCTTGCTGGTATACGTTTTCTCAACCTCATTTCCCTCGACATAAATGTGTCCGGCATGTCACATGCTTTCTCACATTCACAAATATCCGTTCCCCCAGTTGTTGGATAGCTTCATTTCTTTACAAGTTGTTCGTGGTCAGAGGTTTCAGTAAAGAGAGGAAAAGGTACTTGAGAGCTATGCCCACCACTTCATTGGACCAAAAAAAACCCACAAAAAACCCCCACACAACAGAATTAACTGAGAGCCATAAAACACCAGTGTTGTTTGCTACAAATGTGGAATGACCAAGTGGAGGCCGGGCTGGCAGCGTGGTGCGAGGAGGGGCGAGGCTGTGGGCACCGCAGTGTCCGGCTTCGCCTTCCTTACCCAAAAAGGAACAAAGCACGCTCAGGAATCACGATCCTGGGCATGGACCCAACACTTAAAATACCGCCGCGTTTACACCGCCCCGTCGGGTCCCGGGGGTGCTCACCGGGCTGTTGAGCACCATGAGGCACTGGTCGAAGTGGTGATGCTCCAGGGTCGAGTGGCAGTACAGCTGGGCCAGCGGGTGCTCGCTCCTGCAGGGCGGCGAGAAAAAACACTTAGAACAGTCGGGTCGGCGTGAGCCAGCTCGCAGATTTCTCCTTGCTGGTTAACTACACCGGGGGCGACTTCACAAAATTCATCAGACCAACCGCCTTCTCTCCTCCTGCTGAGAAAAGAGGGAGGGTCGTCTCTGGGCTCTAAGTACCAACAGTCAGGCTGCTTTCAAACACGGTTCCGCGTGCGGACAATCCCGCCCACTTCAGGGTGGAATGGAATACGGACACGGCACTGATTTCTCTGGACACGAGAAAGATCTCTGAAACAGTCGGACCCGGGACAGTTTCAACTTCGAGACTAGAATAAGTTTAGAATCTGAGACGAATGCTCACGGGGCCTGTCCTGTGAAACGAGGCTGAAGGTCAGGAGCCCCTGGGAGAGAACCGTCTGAGGAGGAAGGGCTGGGGCGTCAGTGATGGAAGGGGGGTAGGTCAGTCCCCCCACGTGGGGCCCAGGCCGTCCTGGCGCTCTAGACTGCACTCGGGGGGGACAGGGGAGTCGTGGCTGCGGGAGGGAGGGAGGGGCATTGTGCTCAGTTCATTACATGTCACAGACGGGCACAAATCAAGCCCCAGAGCATGACAAGTGCAGTCTAAGACCTCAGATTTCTCCTGACCCTCAGGTGTCAGCAGAAGGCACAATTTCCACTATTCTTTAAAAGAAGTTAAGTTCCTGCCCGGCTGGGCGTGGCTCAGCGGGTGAGCATCGACCTAGGATCCAGGCGATCTGGGTTCGATTCCTGGTCAGGGCACATGCCCGGGTTGCGGGCTCCATCAATGACTCTCTCATCATTGACGTTTCTCTCTCTCTCCCTCTCTTTTTCTCTCTCTGAAATCAATAAAAACATTAAAAAAAAAAAAATCTCTAACACTCCTGTTTTCACAGAAGCGAGTATGACTTGGAGGAAGTCTGCTTTGTGGTGTGTGTGAGAGCAAGATCCTGCGGTCCGAGACTTTTCCCAGGATTTTTTTTTTTCTTGAGAGAGGATGACATTTCTCCAGATGTTTTTCTGGGGAATTATTTTTAAACAAACAAAGGAAAAAATAGCTGAGTGTTCTTCCCTCTCCAGCAGGGCAGCACAGCGTCTGATCTGAACACTAACAGCATCGCGTTTGGCGCCGAGATCTTTTAGCCGCATCCAACGCTGCATCTTTTTTCCCTTTGATAACGACAGGCTCAGCGTCGCGATCACATGACCAAGCACAGGGGACCAGGCCAGTTCACGAAACATTAGGGTTTAGAGGAAACAGTTAGTCTCGGACACTCAGGCAAGAATCTGCTATCTTTTCCCATCAGAGGTCAGCAGAGGACGCGGTTGCTGCATCCCTACAATTCTTTTTACATGAAGTTTTCTATTTATTCAGATAAAGGGACTGCGATTAGACCGTGTTTTGAAATTCCCTCAAGACATCTGGAATTTCCTTAAGAGATCTGCTCATTAGAGGAATCACTCGCATACTTAAAAAAATGCTCAGTACGAAGAGATTTTTCCCATTATAATGCAGGCTTTTAGACTAAGTTGCTGCGAAAAAATAAAAATGTCCCAGTGGCTCAAAAACCTGATGAAGTGAAGCCGCCTTTACATCTCATTTGTCACTGCAAATGTCACTTAAGTAAGGTCTGTAGGGGAGCCTGAAACACTTGTTTAAAGAGCTCTCAAAATCAGCCAGAGAGCAGGCTGTGATGGGAACGGGACTGTCACCAGCATCGACTGCTAAGATTTACTCAACACTGAGTAGGTGCCAGGCGTTCGATGTGGCGCTGGCATGTGTTAGCTCCTGAAGCCCGCATCGGCCCTAGGAGGTAGGCATGCGATCGCCTCCACCTACAAGTCAGGAAACTGACGTGCTGAGAGATGAGGCCCTTGCCCGAGGCGGCGCAGGAACTGTGCGAGAGGAAGGACTTGAGTCCAAGTCTGGCCTCAGAGCCCCAAGTCCCCAAGGCTGTGCTGCACAGGCGCCTTCCCTGAGACCAGAGCCTCCTTCCACCGAATACTTGCTAAGTACCCAGGATCAAGCTGAGCACTTCTCAAGAATCATCTATTCTATTAGGGTGACATTTTTCCTTTTCTAAGCTAGACTTTATAGTTTTCTGTGAAGCTCTTAAGTTCAACCTAAAACAAAACTCTTGGACTTGCATTCTTTTGTCCATTTCACTTAAACTAAACCAGAGTGTGTTACAGGACCTTGACCCATTGAAATTTTGTAGCATGTAATTTTGCTGTGGGCCTTGCTTTAAAAAGACAACCCTACAATTGGAAAGGATGGTCCTGTTGTCCGGCTGGGGAGACACCTCACCGCTGGATGTAGGAGTTGTTCACCCCGCGGTGGTCCAGGTCGTGGCTCAGGGCGGCGATCAGCAGGGCGAGCACCTCCAGGTCCGACAGCTTGGTCTGCAGGGCCGGGAGTAGGGGGGGGGAAAGAAGGATCTCGTAAGGGCCCTAGACCACCTCTGTGCAGTCTCGCAGTTTTTATGTGTTTTATACAAGACTGCTTTGTGGTCGCAGAGAACCCATATGGGGGACCTGTTCTACAGGGAAACAGCTGTGCCTCATCTTCAGAACGGGGCTACTGCCCATGACACTTATCCACAGGAAGGGCTGAAGTGCCTCCACCAATCATCTGTCCACCACAGTGGATGTCATTCATTCCTAGTGGTCATTATATATACGTGGAAGAACCAAATAAACTCTGAATCACTGTCCTCGCTCTGCCTGTAGCTGCTCCCTGCAGGTCCTGGGCCTCCTCGCTCTGCCCTGTAGCTCACTGCAGGTTCTGGGCCTCTTTGCTCTGCCCCGTAGCTCCCTGCAGGTTCTGGGCCTCTTTGCTCTGCCCTGTAGCTCCCTGCAGGTCCTGGGCCTCCTCGCTCTGCCCTGTAGCTGCTCCCTGCAGGTCCTGGGCCTCCTCGCTCTGCCCCGTAGCTCCCTGCAGGTTCTGGGCCTCCTCGCTCTGCCCCGTAGCTCCCTGCAGGTTCTGGGCCTCTTTGCTCTGCCCCGTAGCTCCCTGCAGGTCCTGGGCCTCCTCGCTCTGCCCCGTAGCTCCCTGCAGGTCCTGGGCCTCCTCACTCTGCCCTGTAGCTGCTCCCTGCAGGTTCTAGGCCTCCTCACTCTGCCCTGTAGCTGCTCCCTGCAGGTCCTGGGCCTCCTCACTCTGCCTTGTAGCTGCTCCCTGCAGGTCCTGGGCCTCCTCGCTCTGCCCTGTAGCTGCTCCCTGCAGGTTCTGGGCCTCCTCGCTCTGCCCTGTAGCTGCTCCCTGCAGGTCCTGGGCCTCCTCGCTCTGCCCTGTAGCTGCTCCCTGCAGGTCCTGGGCCTCCTCGCTCTGCCCTGTAGCTGCTCCCTGCAGGTCCTGGGCCTCCTCGCTCTGCCCTGTAGCTGCTCCCTGCAGGTCCTGGGCCTCCTCGCTCTGCCCTGTAGCTGCTCCCTGCAGGTCCTGGGCCTCCTCGCTCTGCCCTGTAGCTGCTCCCTGCAGGTTCTGGGCCTCTTTGCTCTGCCCGTAGCTCCCTGCAGGTTCTGGGCCTCCTCGATCTGCCCCGTAGCTCCCTGCAGGTTCTGGGCCTCCTCGCTCTGCCCTCATTGGCTCTGCCCTAAAGGCACAGAGAGCAAGAATGTTTGGCAAAACAATACACTAAAGGGGGTTAGGAATGAAAATTTGGCTTTAAAAGGTTGCATAATATATTTCAAAGCCAATCACAGGTTGTTTTTGAGGGGCTGCCATCCGTATTATCTATACTACTATCCTTAGGAAGGAAACACAAGCTGAAATTCCTGTCGGCTCTGGTCTGCCGGATTCACAACACTCTAAACAGCACATTCTCAACACACACAAAATCAGCATTCTGCCAGGCCGGCACTCAGCGGTCAGTCCTCACGACCTTTCCAGTCCTGACGTAAGTGAGCCTGCTCCCTAAAGATGTTTGCCCTGCTTCCTGAGGACAAGCCCTGCCATTAAAGTGCACTCCCTATGGGGGGAGACAGAGAATAAAGGCTCTAGAATTCTACAATAGAAGCGGCCCAGAGGCTCAGAATTTGAGTTCTGAGATGGGGCCTGAATAGCTAGTTGGTTCCCACTGGCATTAGAGTCTAAGGACAGAGGTGTGCATAAACCTTGGCCTGCGGAGGAACAGACTGCGGGAACACTCTCTGTATTGATCTTCCTTGTGAACAGTCTCTGGTCAATGCACTTGAAAGTTAACAAGGGATCAAGGGAACTGGCGATAGAGGACCCTGGACTAGCTACAAAGCGGGTTCTGGACCTGAGCAGTTTGGACGGATTCTTCTATGGAGCAGGTTGGATGTGAACATAAGGAGGGTGACACTTTGTCTTCTACTGTAAAGGTTTCCTCTGCAGGACGTATTTATTTGCCCAAGCACCATTTAAATTCAACACGGAATTATTTAAAGACGATTTTAATGTTCCATATACATTCAATCGGAAAGTTTAGCAACCAAGTATTTTGCTATACTAGCCTTCTTTCATTAAAATATAATTTATTTTGCAACTGGCAATAAATAGTATTCTCAATCATCGTTAGTGCACATTTAAAAAACTTGAATGTGCTACCGTAAATTTTACTACTAGAGCAGCAAACTGTCTAAACCACATAAATGGCTCTAAAATGTACCTGGATTTTGCCTGCCTTCAGGGCGGCGAACATGCACTGAGCTGTGTTGAAGGCATGTCTCCAGTTGTGATAGGCAACGTTCTTCCGATAATTCTTCTTAACACTTAAGATCCACCTGCACAGAACCTTCGGGGAGGAAAGCATCCGTAGTTACAGTAACTGCTGACCCTGACCACACGCTCACCACACTCATCACGCTCCAGATGCTGTTCCCCCTGGAGAGTGGTAAGACACCCAATCCCCCCGACTCTGGGGGGCTCTATGATGTAATCATTTAACAGCTGAGGACCCTCAGAGAAGGACCACGCCCAAGGTTATACTGCTCCTAAAGGGAGAGGCCAAAATCCACACCTGAGCATGTGGCTGCAGAGCCCACCCGGTTCACACTGTCACTAAATTAGATGCAAAATGCAAGGCAGAGCTAAGAAAGGTATCTGGGGTCTGGCTAGGGCGCTGACTAGGTTTTTGAAGGATGTTATGTCCATGCGTCATCAATTAGGAGAGTCCATATAGAGAGGCACACATGTATGAGGAGCTCACTGCCAGAGAGCCACGCACGCAGTCACTGTCAGGTTCGTCTTAGGCTCCAGCTGTTGGTCTGTGGAGACATTTAGAGCGAGGCTCTGGGGGCTGATGGGGGACAAGGTATGAAGCACATGTCCAAGGTGGAGCTCCCAGTCCTGATGCAGTCATAGTTCTCTGTCCCTTTTAAACATACTTGAACATTCAGGCAGGGTTCCTGCGTGGTTACCAAGAAGTCATTTAGAAAAACAATATAGGCAAATAAAGCCCTGAGGTCCATATGAAAAAAACATATTTTAAAGATGGAACGAAAAAAGGATAGGCTGTTGAGAAGAATCTTACAAGCGGGGTTTAATTCAACTTCTGCATGGTGCGTACTCAGTAGGAACCCCCGGGGACTCGCGGTCCCTCGGTGTGGCCGCTCCGCATCTGCGCCAGCATCCGAGTCGGCCTCTGAGCACCTCCTTTCAATTCCGAATGGTTTCCCGAGCTCCTGGGGATCTGTACAAATAACCAGGACGTGCTTCTTCCTACGCACATCACTGGAGGCCCTTCAGACACAAGGAGCATTGTCCTGGGCTCTGGAAAAGGTACCGGGAAGGGGGGAAAGAGTGGCGTTTTAACGACAGCCAAGGCCGCTGCAGGAGGTTTAAGGGCGGCCTCTCGGAAACTGCTCGCAGAGGGTCCGGTGGAAAGTCAGAGGCTTGTGCCCCCGTTTCCCTTCAGGCCTTTCGCTCCTGTTCTGTGACGCAGGCCCAGGGATGCTGATCCAGGGAACCCGAGCGTCGCCTGCTCTTCCCTCCCAGCCACCACGTGGCGGAGGACTGGAGTGTCAACCCCACGTGCGCTCCGCGTTTCGGAACAGAGTTGGCCAGCAGATGACAGCTTCCTTATTGGAGAGTTTTAAGTAATAGCTATAAACTTCCAAACTGAGCAGTGATGTAGAAAATGACTGGGATTAACTAAAGAATCAAGGAAAATCCAGAAATCTAGCCTGTAGACACATCACCTAAGGGTCAGAGGAGCTTCGGTGAAACTGAAGAGCGAGGTCCAGCCCCCAAGAACACCGCGAAGGACGCTGTGTCACCTTCTCCCGCTCCATCAGCCTGAGTTTCCACTCCTGTAGGCGAGGCTTTTGAGAGCAGACACTCACTGCAGAACCATGTCCCCAGACAGAGCTGGGCACATCGTCTGTGTTAATCGACTTGAATTTATGAAGTACCAGATGGCTGAATAGTGAGGCCTTCGAGGTGTTTAAATTCCCAGAGAGGAGATCTGTACAAGGAGACTAGACATTCAACTGAGCAGATAAAAATAACTTTAAGGCAAACAACCGGACTTCTGTTTTCCAGGCGGTCCCCTCTCTTTCCTCATGCTCTGTGAGGCTGTCCGCACAGCCGGGTGAGACGAGCGGACTCCCGGCCCCAGCCCGCTGTGGGAGGGGATGGCCTTCGGTCCCGCTCTTATCTGGGAGGCGAACGAGGTTGTTGAAGGCAGTAAAAGTTCATTTTCATCTTCCCCCACACGGTGGTCTGTGGGCGCCCAGAGCTGGCCTCACATTAGCCCTTTATGCTCTCATTTCCGGAGGCGCTGACTCAGCCCCGGCCCTTCCCTGACCGGTGACCAAGACCTCTGCAGTCAGACCATGTCACCTCCCTGCTTCAAACTCCCTGGTGACACGCCGATTCTCGGGGCAAAATCTTGATTCCTCTGAGCAGCTTACAGGGTCTCTACGACAGGCTTCCTGTTCCTGACCAGTGCTCCCTGCCAGCCCCACTTGGCACAGTGCCCCCCATCCCCAGCCCTCCCCACCCTCCTGTCCTCCTGCCTTTGCACATCCCGCTCTCACGCTGGGAAAACTCTCCCTTAGTCTGCAACCTGGTGCTGGATACATGGTGGGAACCCAATAAATGTCTTCAGAGTGATCAGCAGTTTATCTTTAAAATTCTCTGGCAGGCATTAGGTAACAGTATATCCGTCGCTGAAACGTAAAATCCAATACCAATTCTCTCTTACACACATGAACGCACACCCGTGTACACACACATGTGCACACATGTGAATGCACACCTGCACACACTCACACATGCACATGTGTACACACTGTACATGCACATATTCACACTGTTCACATGCGGAGCACACGACACACGCACACCCACCCACCCACACAAGACACGTGCATGCACACACTCACACATGCACATATCCATACTGTTTACATGCAGGACTCATGACACACACATGCACGCACACCCCCCCCGCCCCGTACACACATGCGGCCCGGAAGGACGTCCCCGCCTCCCACCTCGTGCTTCATCTGGAAGTTCTGCACGAGGTTGAGGTCGGTGAACATCCGGATCGTGCACAGCGCTGTTTCCAGGTCAGACAGCTCAAAGTCACTGAAGCTGAAGTCCGTGATCCTCAGGGTCTGGGCAGATGGCACCACAGCGGCCTGGGTGAGAGCAGACAGTGAGTACAGCTGCGCAGCGCAGCAGCAGGGCTCACGCAGTCCTCTGGCTTCGCTATGGGCACCCTGTGTCTGCTTTCCTTCCGAAGGTCATTCACTGGAGACATTCGTCTAGGAGGCCAGATGGAAGGAGGAGAGAGGGAGCTGCCCCAGGACTGAACCTAGGACAGGTCGCAGGACTCAGGCCTGGATCCGCCCCTTTATGCCTCCCAGTCTCGTTCACAGACAGACGTCACAGGACTGCGGGGGGGATTGCGTGGGGAGCAGGACAGTGACGATGCTCTGAGCATTTCACGTTTCATTCTCAGACGACGTTCCTCAGGCACAGAAACCTAGGCCCAGGGGTTAACTTCCTTCCCCTGGGAGCCCTGCCCTGACACCCACCCAGGGGCCGGCTAGAAGACTCGGTGGCCCCACTCAGCAGGTCTCAGTCGCCCAGGGCTGGCTCTGTTTCTTGGAGGGGGATGTGTTTTCTGATTACCATCTGGTGTTGGGCGACAATCATTTAACTAGTTCACACCAGCAGTTTCGTCACATCCACCTTGCCCATTTTCATCGATGTTCCTCTGTGCCTCCTGCCTCTCCTGGAAGCACCCACGCCCTTTAGGTGACAAGCCCCTTTAAGGCACAGCTGCCACCCACAGAAGGGCCCACGCCCTCGGAGCTGACCCGGCTTGGGAATTCCTGTGACATTACTCAGAGTTCGCCGATGGGCTTTCCTGTGCTTCCCCGACCACGCCGGGACCTACGCTTCCCTGCATCCATTGAGACTCCCGATGAGACAGTTTTGAAATGTGGTAGTACGAACATTTACTAAATGAATGCAAGAAGGAAACCTCATTCCCTCCACTTAATTTGAGTCATAAGTTCTGGTTTTAAGGACCCAAAACCTCTGAGGAGAGTTAAGCCGATCACTTGGGCTGGAAAACGAGCGGACTTGGCATGTACCTTCCGATGCCTCTCGTTTGGGACTGAATGTTATTAAAAATCGCCAAGTTTGTTATATTGTTTGGTTTGGGAGAGTTTAAGCAAAAGTAATGGATTTCTGGTTTCTCCTGAGAAATCAGGCCACACTGAGCCCCAACTCCCATGAAGCAACACTGGCCAAGGCCAAGTCACCGAGGTTCCCGCAGGCAAGCCGAGCTGTCGCCGTCTCTCCCAGATTTCTTATGGTGTCCAGGATCGGCACTGGCAGGAACCCCCACTCCCCTGCCCCTGACCATCCACCCTTCTCCCCACCCTGGACTGTCCACCCCTCTCCCCCACCCATGGACTGGCCACCCCTCTCCCCTACCCCTGGACTGGCCACCCCTCTGCCCCCCCCTGGACTGGCCACCCCTCTCCCCTACCCCTGGACTGGCCACCCCTCTGCCCCCCCCTGGACTGGCCACCCCTCTCCCCCACCCCTGGACTGGCCACCCCTCTCCCCTACCCCTGGACTGGCCACCTCTCTGCCCCCCCCTGGACTGGCCACCCCTCTCCCCCACCCCTGGACTGGCCACCCCTCTCCCCAGCCCCTGGACTGGCCACCCCTCTCCCCTACCCCTGGGCTGTCCACCCCTCTCCCCAGCCCCTGGGCTGTCCACCTCCCACCAGCACATTAGCCAGATGGGCCGAGAGGCAGCTGATCTAAAGAGGCTCTAGCTCGGTGAGGGCAGAGGGAAGAAAATTAATCATCTGGACCAGGTCTCCCCTTAAGGCTTTTTCCTGACTCCTCCAAGCCCCTCAGGTTCCCGTGACTATCTGGGGTATCACTATTCCATGTTACCTTCTCCCGCTCACCCTGACCTTCGCATCTGACACACCCCAGACGTGCTTAAACCTCACACGAACGCCACCGGCCCCCGCTCCAAGCTCAGACTCCACCCCCGAGCCCAACTTCCGAGAAACACGCGCTGTCAGGTCAGCCCCAGGGGCCCGGCGAGGGCTGCGGCGGGAGGGCCTGGGGGTTCACATCAGGGCTCCCCTCTGTGCCGCCCCCCATCAGAGCAGCGCGGTCAGAGCTCCGAGCGAGGCGGCGGGACAGCCACCTTCAGCTCGCAGAGCAGCTGTCCCTCCACGCCCGCACTCACGGAGAGCACGTGCCTTCCCGCCCGGCATCCTTATTCACGCAGCAGGAAGTCCCCTTCTCTCCTCCACAAAGGAGACTCGAAATGCTACAGGACAGAGGCCCGCACGGCTGGGGCCCTCTCCACGGACACTGGCCCCAGCCTTGCTCTCCTCAGAGTGAGCTGCTCCCCTCTGCTGCTGGGCCAGCCACATGGCCACCCTCCTGAGCTGACCTCATGGGACAGCAGACGCATCCGTGCAGAGCCCGTGGTCGGTGACACAGAGGTTCGGAATTCCTGGGACCCCTAACGGGCCACGAGGAAGTCACGTGTCAGTAAAGCTCTCTGACCACCACCAGGGGCCTCGGCTTTCTGTCTGCCCTGAATGGCTTGGGAAGGTGATTTTAAATTCCAGTTTATGAAACAAAACACTCTGCTTTTTAATAATAGCGGGAATCCAGTCTGTGCTCTTTCTGGGGCAGGTTACGCACACAATTCTGTGTTTGCACAGCTTCTTTTATCGATGGCTTGATGGGTCAGACGTTGCCTAGTGAGATTCCCACCTTTGTTTTCCGTCAGGGGGTAATGTAACTACAGTACTGTGGTGTTGAAGAGCAGAAATGCCCTCTTTTAAAGATTCTGTGAAGCAATAAGGTGCTGTACGCGTCTAAGGAAGGAAGATCCAACTCAAAACTCCCAGATCCTCTCACCCAACACTGCTCCTCCCTGCACCTGCTGGGATCTCCAGAAAACATGCCAAGACACTTCAATGCTTAATGTGAACATAGTTCTACTCCCCATATTCAAAGGAAACTGCTCACTTTGGTCTGACATTGTTGATGTAACACATTATTTAAAGCCACACTATTGGCTCAAACTTCACGTAAAGTTTAGTTTCAATTGTTTTTTAAAATACTGGCTTTAGTTATTTGTGCTTGTGTACGGAATTAGGAAAACAACCTTTGCATAAACTGACATTTTAATGTCGATGTTTGGAAAGCAAGTCGTGTAGAAGTGGCTCTCAGACAAGGCCTGTAGCCGCTGGAGAAGCCGCGAAGCCACCCGACAGCCATCGCTTACAGTTTACAGGAGGCTGATGTCTCTCCTCCCATTTTCAACATGCACAGGACACGTTTTTAAAGGAAAAAATATACCCAGTTTACAAGGCTGTTAGCACTTGACTTTGTCTAAGAGAGAAGTGAATCCACATGCGAATGAGAGAGAAATCTGCTTACACAAAAGGGGGAACGTCAACTCCACGCGGTACTGGCCTCATGGGAAATAAAGTGACCAGAGCACAGCAGGGCCGGGTAACACCTGTAGCCACACGCTTCATGATTTTCCTTCTTCCTAACAGTATACAAGTGGATTCCTTTATGTCTCAACATGGAAGAGGAACAGACTATAAAAATTTGGATAAGTGTACAGTTTTTCAAAACCACATAAAGAGGGCGTGTGATTAACAAGGTTGAGATTAGGTTGAAATATGTCTATGCTTCTAAGTGAAACTTAAGGGCGAGTGTGTGACTGTGCTTGGGAAGAGCACACGCAGATCTGGGTGACTTCTAAGTCCCTAAGAAGTTCCAGAGCGGAGCCCGATATTTCAGAGCTAAGAACACCAGTGGAAATAACCCACTAGCAAAATCATCGCAAAAC
This sequence comes from Miniopterus schreibersii, assembly GCF_964146895.1. NCBI lineage: Eukaryota > Metazoa > Chordata > Mammalia > Chiroptera > Miniopteridae > Miniopterus > Miniopterus schreibersii. The sequence goes on from NC_138105.1 coordinate 8,312,577, forward strand.
AGGTAAGATTAGCTCGTCAGGAAGGATTAAACAGAACCCGCTGCCTTATCGCCATGAACTAGACTCAGGCAGTTCACGCGTGGACATCTACCAATGGATGCCCGATGCCCGACAGGAAGCCCGAGGGCCCAGGCTGTCCTCGGGAAAGGCAATCAGCCAAGCTGCCAGATATTCAGCTACCTATAACAGACAGGCATTTATTACATTCTGATAACTTTCTAAGGACCATAACCAGGTCAGCTGGGTTCCTTTTATTTTTATCTCAAAAACTCGTGACTAAGGATTTTTAAACGTACTTGGCAAAATGCTTAGCTTAAGGCCCTATTTGTGCTACACCCAATTTTAAGCCAAGAGATGATTAGATTAAAAATAGGAAGCTCAGTAAAAAAAAAAAAAAAAAAAATCAAGGAAAGCATGGGGAAAAAAATATAAGGATTCTGAATTTCCTATCAACAAAATTACTTTTGTATAACTAGAGAACTTTCTGGGCATAGGCATAAATAGCACAATTAAGTTCACTAATTCTCTTAGGGAACTAATGCTTAAAAATAAAAGTTAAAGCACATGACAGCTTTTCAATTCATTTTAGGTTTAAATTGGGGTAAACAATCAGACACATGATAAAGACAGCGATTTTGGTAATTGCTGGGCGATGCAGACACCTGCGTAGCTGGGGCTGGAAAGGAATTTTTATTAGGTTGATAGAAAACTAGAATCGGTTGCTGAATTTCAATCAATTTAAGTGTATAATTTGACCTACAAACTATGTAACCCTAAATTTCTGAACGCAGCTGCCAGGAATCTATTTTCCAAATGGAAAGCAGATGGTTTCGGACAATACTGCAACACAGCAGTTTTCAGTCATGCCAAAGTGGCTTTCTCTTGCTAAAATTATAAACATAATTGAGGAGATAATTTTCAGATTTCTCTGAAAGACTATGCTATTTCCAAAGCGAAAAGCAAAGTTTAAACAGCCTGGTGATTTTTTAGCATTATCTTTAGAAATCAGTCTATATGCAAGTTTTTATTTATCTAAAACAACACATGGCAGAGTGTAACCTTGACCTCGTTTAGAACTAAATAATCCCACAGTGCCCCGAGCACTTAGAAACGCGTCTTTCCCTGTGATGCTCTCACAGTGCGCATTTACTCCAACGTTAGCGTTCTAGGAGGTCAACGGGTCCAGCCCAGCCCGATATGAACAATTCTTTAAACCTATAAACCCTTGTAAATCATTGGGAAAAATGCTCATTTCTTCAAATACCATCGAAAACAAAATAAACAAAGCCAATTCCGGATGAGGCTCATCCCAGCAGAAGCCCAGCCTTTTGGGAAAAATCATCTCAAGTTCCTGAAACTCTCCTCGGCAAGTGGCTCAGCTTGCCCCGCGGTGATTTACTTGAGAACCCAAGTCCTCCGCCTCCCCGCCGCCTTTCTGGCGCATCCCTGTGGCTGTGGCCCGGGACAGCCGGGACTCCCACGGGCTCATCGCTGCCCCCCCCCCGACCCTGAGTGGGACAACCTAGTCGCTCAGCCCCGACCTGCTGTGGATTAAACACGCTCAGTGAACACGCTCCAACGCCACGGAGGCCACAGATGCGGACGTGGTAAGTGCCTGTCAATGTAGCTCTTCTGGTTACACCCTTTCCCCGCGCCTCGGCCGGGGGTGGCTGCCCAACGCCGAGCCCCGCGCCAGGTCTAGATCCCACCCCCACCTCGCACTGTGGTCTCACCCGCCTGTTCCTTCCCTCTGTCCGAGAACGTCCTGCTCTCTTCTGGGGTGCAAGCCCCGCTCACGAGCACAAACGAAACCAAAACCAACCACAGGAATCTTCACTTGATTCGGCCAACAGCCTTCATCGCTACTCCTCCACTCTCTCTTTCACACAAAACTTGTTTTTAAAAAACAGTCTATATTCACTGCCTCCATTTTCTCGCTTCCCCTTGCCTTGTGCCGTTTACTCCTGAAGCTGCTTTCTCCACAGCTGGCTGCCTCGCCTCAGTCCTCGTGTTTGCCACCCTTCCTGCAACTCGGGGGACCTCCCCCCTTTTGGAGCCTGTTCTGCATGGTGCCTTCTGCCCTGTCCTCCATCCGCCTCCCTGTTTACCCATCTCGTCTGTCTCAGCTCTTTCCTTCCCTGCTCCTGAGCCCACACTCCCGAAGGTTCTGCCCCGTCTTCCCGTCTCTCTGCATTCTCTCCCCTCTGCTCCGCTGCCATGATTCCACAACCGAGGGACCCCGAGTCCCAGGAGTACGCCCCAGACCCCCTCTGGCTCTGACCACCGGCCCTCCCGCCTCCCGCCGTCCTTCCCGATTGCTGGTCCACCTGGTGGCCCCGCAGCACCGCGCACGTGCCCTGCTCTAACCCAGATCGGCGGTCCCCCTCCTTACTGCGCCCTCTTTGGTTATTAAGGGCACCATCATCTTCACCTGGCTCATTTCCCGCCTCTCTGCCCCGCAGGTAGCGCTGCGGTGGTGTGCCAGGGCCCTGGGGAGCGCGGGGTGTGTGTGTGTCCTGGCTCCCACTTCCTACCACGGTGACCCTCAGCCAGTCACGTCTGGCCTCCGTGACACAGTTGTACAGTTTACGTTAGAAAATGCAGGCAGGGCTCAGAGGGCTAGCACTTGGCAGCTGAGATGCTGATGACAATGACAGAGAACCTCCGTGATCTGGCCACGCCCTTCTCATTCCTTACTCGACCCTCGTCACGTCTCACACAGACCCGAGCCGCGCCTCTCAGGCTTACACTCGGAGGGCCAGCCGTGGTTGCAGCAGTGCAAGTGCCTCTGAGCGTCATGAATCTCAGCCAAGGCCTCGGTCAAAACCCAGAGCACGCGGCGTCCTGTCTCCAGGTCAGAGCTCGCTCCGGGCACGAAATGAGAAGGGACTGGGGAGCCGGGAAGTGGCCCACAGGAACCCAGCCTCCAAAAGTGCTCCTTGCTCCTCAGGCCACAGAAATTACACTCGCTCCCCATTCCTCATAGTGCAGGGGAGGCTATCGGTAACAAACTACAAATTCCCCCAACCAGACAACCACTGTGCAGTCCCCTGGCCCCACTTCCCCAGGAACTGAAAACTAAATTTAATTTTGGCCTAAGATAGATGTAAAGATTAGAACAATTACTAGGGGAAAACCCCCCAGAATCATATAACATATGACAAAGTCCATAAAAGTTATTATCTTTGTATCATCGGTGACTTTGCAGCCCTGCAGGAAATTGGAGTTGATTAAATATTTTTATGAGCATCCATCTAAACATTTACCATATGTGACTGAACATCTAGGGGACCATTACTAGTGGGAGCAGACACCCCGAGGAAGGCATGTTTGTGTGGGAATGAGGTGTCTGCAGGTAGTCATTTCTGCAAAGGGGGGTTACCGCTAGGGACTGCAGCTCTCTGGTCTCTTCCTCGGCTGCCGAAGCGTGATAGGACAGGACCTGCGAGAGAAACGGAGCAGGTTACACAGGGTCACCCCACCTGGGCTCGAATTCAGCCTGGGATTCTGCTAAAACCTCCTGGAATGAGAAATAGACTCTGCAGGCTGTCAGGCCTTCCTTTGCTTTCTGCTTTCTTTGCAGAGAGAAAATCCTAGATTTCAATTCAATTGTTCCAGAAAACAAAGTTATACTCCCCTTGTTCAAAGGAAACTGCGCACTCTGGTCTGACATTGTTGATGTAACAAACACATTATGTAAAGCCACACTATCGGCTCATACTTGGCAAAAAATTTAGTTTCAATTGCTTTGTTTTGTTTTGTTTTTAAATACCGCCTTTGTCACTTGTGCTTGTGTACAGAATTAGGAAAACAACATTTGTGTCAACTGACATTTTAATGTCGACATTTGGAAAGCAAGTCGCCTGGAAGCGGCCTGTAGCCGCTAGAGAATCTGTGCAGAAAAACTGCATGGCTGGGGTAGACATGTCACAGATTCAGGGAGCCCTTTACACTCGTGGGTTCAGAGCTAAGCAGAGTAGGGGGGTCTAGGAATCTGCCCGCTGACAGCCGAGGACACTCAGGCCCAGGGACTCTGCTGGCCTGGCTGGGAACCCACACCGAGGGAGGGATGGGGCCTCGGACCAGCTTCCTGCCACTCCTGCTCTGGAACATTTTCCATCACCCCAGTAAGGTTAGAAAGTCACTCTCGCCATCATTTATAACTGAACATGAGGGTCCTCAATTCCCATCTTCTGCATGTCAGCCATGGACGCTGAGAGGTCCCAGGCTGTGCTCACCTCCAGCGTGACCATCTGCTTGGCCATGGCCCTCTCCACGGCTTCATACATCTGCGTGTTCTGGATCCCCAGGCCACAGAAGATCACAAAGGCTTCCAGAAACTGCTCGTCATTCCGGTTGAAAGGCTTCACCTTGCCAGTGCTCTCCTCCAACTTGTTCACGAGCTGGCAAACCCCTGGGATGACCCAAGAAATGGAGCAAATGTTACCAGAAATGTCATAGTTTTTATTGACTTTAACATGCCCCCCCCCCAGACTGTCTTAGGCCTGGCATCTCAAAACAAACAAACGAACCCTCCAAAGTTCAGTATCAGCTAGAAAAGGAAATGGAATTTATTTACACGAGAACTCATTCCACGTGGTACTCAGCATGGGTTGTTCAAAAAATCCTGGAGAGCTATTTTCTTCCAGACTCGCCCGTGAATTTTAGGCCACTTGAGTCCCCAAAGACAGCCTGTCCTTTGGAGGCTGATTGGATTTTTGCAGACTTGCCAAGAGAAGGATTTTGGTGTCCATCAGAACTCCGGGCCACGCAAGCTGCCTCTCCTTACTGAGAACCAGAAGTTCAAGACCACAGTTGCCCAAAACACAGGGTGCAGGGCACCGGCGATTCACAGAGATGCTCTCAAACCTCAACAGGGGCCTCTGCGGCTAGGGGAAGCACGTTTGCAGACGACTTTCAATACTGCAAATAAAAATGACGCTTGGCTTAGGAATGAAAGCAGAACTCGTCTCTGAAGGACACCGCAACCTCCTCCGTCCTGGTCTGTCTTAGCAAGTGTCGTCAACAGGAGCGGAAGGTGACGTCAACGTCACGATGAATCTCCACTGAGCCACTGGTTCCGTGGGAGTCCGAGCCTCATGGTCTCCGCGAGGACTGGGTCACCTCCTTCCTCCGGGGAACACGGCGTCCTTCAAGTCCTACGCTTTAGTACATAGAGGGCCTCACAACTTACAGTGAGGGAGGCGAGAACAGCTTGTCATTGTTGCCCCTCTGCTTTCTTCCTCCCTGTTTATTTATTTTGAGGGGCGGCATGGGGGGTGAGAAAGATGCTATTTTTCTAATTTCTTCAGTTGACCACTTAGTTCAAATCATTTCATTATTACTTATTAATAATAACAAACTATTTAAAGCTATATATCTCCTGTGTGTATAGCTCTGACCATGTGCCTTGAGTGTTTGTTATATCGATACAGCTATTAATTTTCTAAAATGCCATATAGCAGTAGCTCCCTTACCCACGGGGGACACACCCCAAGACCCCGAGTGGATGCTGAGACCACGGAGAGTACCAAACCCTCTATATGTATGTTTTTTTCTACATGCACACCTATGATGAAGTGTGATTTATAAATTAGGCACAGTGAGAGATTAACAACAACAATAATAAAATAGGACAACTCTAACAATGTACTGTAATAAAACTTATGTCAATGTTTTCTCTCTCTCTCTGTGTCTCAAAATATCTTGTAGTGCACTCACACGAAAGGGGGCTCCTCACGTGTCTGAGTCGCCAGCATCACCGCTTACGGTGGGGGGTCCTTGTTGAATAAGCTCAGGGAGACCTGGACACGGCACCGTGCCCCCGGGACGGCTGACCCGGCAACCACGATGGCCTGCGTGGCTGCGGGGGGTCTGAGGCGCGGGCGATCACGCCCCGCTCGGGCGGTGTGAGCTCGTGAGACTGCGTCCCGCGCCTCAGGAGGGCGCCCCCTGAGAACGCGTGAGGAGTTTATTTCTGGAATTTTCCATTTAATGATTTCGGACAGCGAGCAATTGGAACCACAGAGCTACTGCAGCCCCACGTGGCCTCTGGACTTCTCCCTTGTCACTGAGAGGACGCTGCCCAGTTTCTGAGCGAGACTGTCCCCCTGCTCGCCCCTTGTCCACCCTCCCGGCCCTAGTGCATCTCGAGCGGGACAGTGCCGCCAGTTCGGCTTCTCGGGAGCCACCGAGTGCACGTGTACGTGTGACGATCGTCAGCATTTGTGAGATTCTGATGGATATTTCACAGGAATTTGTAGTTTTAAACTATGAAATAGAAAAGTATGTGCATGCCAATCAATTCCATTTCACTTTTATATTAACCAATGCTAATGTTTCCATGTCTTCCCTGTACTTCGACACTGTATGGACCACCCTTGTCCAGTTCTCCTGTATCTTAACAGCTTTGGCTTTTGCACGTCAATGATGTTATTTAGTTTATTAGAAGCATTTGTGACAATCACACTTTCCCCTGTGGATTTTAAACATAATCAAAGCAAAGTGACCCTTTACATTATGGTTTTACCTTAAATTCCATTTTGTCTGATATTATCATCTCTACCTTACTCTCAGACTTTGCCTGTGTTGTGTAAAATGTGTTCTCACAAGTGGCATGCATTCATGTCTCTGAGGAGCTCCTGTCCCTGGCCCGTGAAGGCCAGCGTCCCTGCTTCCTGGGGCTGCCTCATTTCTCTCTTGGGTCGGTGCTTGAAATGATAATATCCGTATTTGTTTCTACACTTTGATAATTTTAAGCTATAATGTCTTAGTTTTATTTTTTCCCATTTTATTCCAACCATTACTGCCTATTTCCAGGTGGTTATTATAACTAAGCATAATTTTTGGTTCTCTAACTGGGGAAAACTGGGTGCTGTGAGCACTCTGACCAATGTGCCCCATGAGGCCACCGCACAGTCCGGTCCCACCTGCGTTAGGAAAATCCTAGCAAGCGTCTGTAAACCACTGAATAGAGCCAAATGGTACATGGGGTCTAATTGAAACTTACGTAATTCTAGAATATGCGTTTGTGCTTTGGAGTCAAACTGCAACAGAGGAACCAGCAGAGAGGGGAGAGAGATGCACCTGGCGTCCCGTTCAGTGGGAAACGCTGTTTGCCTAGAGCCCGGCAGGCGGGGGTGGCAGGGCACTAGATTTTCTATCATATTTTCACTGACGAAGACATGGAAACCTAAGTTATGTACAGTGGAGATGGGCTAAACTTTTTTATATTTTATATGGGAATGGGACTAATTCCTTCGAAATATGCCCTGAAGTTGGTATGAACAACAGGCATAAGGATTTCTGGTAAATACGATATGGGGAAAAGGCATATTTAGCCTAATAAATAGGGGGGATAGTTGGTTAAATATATAAATGTCGAATGAGGAAAGTGTTTCCTTAATAGAGTTGGAAGCAAAGGGGTGGAAACACTGTCTCAGCCAGAGCACTAAGGAAACGTGCTAGGAAACAAAACCTCAGGGGCACCTCTGACGATACAACAGGCCCCACACCCGTCTAATGCCTATAATTTCATCTAAACCTCAGTAATGGAAAAAGATGAGGGGGAAGGAAGGTGACCAAAAACACATGGTCCCATCCATCTGTGCTTCTGCGTGCGGCTCCGCAGGGGGGCTCTATGAGATCTGCGTAACAGCAGAATCTGGTCTGACACGTAAGAAAAATTACCCACAGCCATGATACTTTCCATGCTGCATCTGGGGTGCAAAGTCTGGCTGAGAATTCGAATTCTTCATCTTGTCACACTTATAAAGCAGCAGGAACACTGGAAATTTCCTTCTCCTACTTGGAATCAAAATCAGCTTGAGCCCCCCCTAAAACTCCACTCGGGGAGTCATGTTTTTCTTCCTTTTTACTTACATGGAATTTTCCTCTCCAAAAACAGCGTCTGCTTACTTTGGGCTCTCTTCTCAAGTAGGGGGACACAAAACGTGTGCCAAGAGAAGTCTGGCTGTTTCGATCAGCATTTTTTAATTTTTTTGCTCACTTGTTGACTGATTTACCCCAAGTGCCTAGAGCAATACAGTGGTTGCTAAATACTTCCGATGAATGAATGGGTACAACCTACAATCTAAACCACACAGTCAAAAAAGAAAAATCAGAAACCAGAAGTGAGACTCCAAAACAATTCACATTATCAGCTTCATGTGTCTCAGTCTACCTCTCAACATGAGACCTTTAAACAAAAATTCCATTAAAATAGGATTAAAATAATTACAAAAATACAGCATCGTTAATCAGATCGGTGACAAATGTCTGTGGTTATCTGAACATTTCTTTTATCAGTTCAATTTTTATTTTTTACACATTTTATTCTTTAAATTTATACTTGGAAGAGAAGTTTCCGGGAATGTTATTTTTTCTGTAGCAAGGGCAGCATGGGGGTTAAGGAAAAGGCTTACCTATCACTTTATTCTTCTTTCCGTTTTTTATAGGCGTACAAAGCAGACTTTTAATGCCCTGCTGGTTTACGTTCCCCGTGTTTTCACTCTGAACAAAAACAAACAAAAACCAGCGAAAAATTACGAAAAGACTCATTTGCCCGTTAGGTGCTGTTATGTAAACCACATTGGACATCTGAAACCCCTAATATAGTCACCTTTTATTGGCTGGGGTGATAGAGTGCAGAAAATGTACACATTGCAACGACACTCACATAAACGCAATATAAAGCAATTCGTCTTTATATTATTAAAAATAATAAATATCCTAGACTTCTTTTCTCTCCGTTTAAGCATTCCCACAGCTTGCAGTACCTGCACGCACTCTCCCTGCAGGGGGCGCCTCAGGCAGCGTAAGGGGAGGAGCCCAAGCCAGAAGCGTCACCCCCACCGGCCAGGGCACCCCGCAGGGCACTGGGCCTGGTGGGGGCACTGCCACCGTCTCTGCTGCCCACACTGCTGCCTCCCGAGAGGTCCCCTAGACAGGGCATAACCACCCCAAGGCAGCCGACAGCGAGCAATGCTTTTCTGAAATAAAATGAGAGAAAATGCCAGAATCCGGTTTCCAGTGGCTGAGAAACTGGCCTTCGCAGCCTCGCTGTGAAGAACAGACGGTTCTCCGCAGAGCTGCCCCGGGCGGTGGTCACCAAGCACGTACCTTCAAGCCACGTAAAACTTAGCTTTGGGGATAAGCTCAAGAACTCTAGCAATCCTTGCTAAGGAGCGCCATTGACACCCATCATCTCACAAGTCGTTTAGGACAATTCATCAGGACATGTTTAAAAAGCTGATTAAAGTACACAGAAAAATACTCAAGTATCGCTCAGTATTTCGACCAACGTTCAGAGCGATTTCACTCCCCGTGAGCACATCAGGGGAAGCGCACGTCGGTCCTAGAGTCAGCTCCAGGCCTGGCCCGCCAGTGAGGAGTCACCGCGGGCGCAGATCTGGCGGGAAAGCGCCTTCCCGCTCCCCGTCCAGGGCTGGGCCACTTACCGTCCAGGGGAACCTCTTGTCCTTACTGACGTCTGGGATGTTGAGCGCCTCCATGGTGTTTTTGACATACTGAGCGTACATGTAATTGATTCTGTTTGCGTCACGCTCCCTGTGGAAATAACGCGTGTGAGTTCTCTCTGGGCAGAGCAGAGAGATTTATTTATCTAAATAAGTCATTTCTTTAGATAAATGATTATAAGAGACACACCAGTCTTAAATTATGGGGCAAAACATATATCTTCCTTTGAAAATGCAGCTTTAGATGTATCTGGTGATCTACAACTTCGGTAGTTATTATAATTGAAATGCTTTGAAAAGACACAGACCCACCATTTTTCAACTATCTAAAACAAGTTTTTAAATGTCATCAATAATCTTATTGCCATCGTTAGTGGGCATGTTGATTTTTGTGCTGTTTAATGTAAAATCCATCTGGATTTCCTCCCATGTCTGATTTTTCATCAGATTATAGAATGATGAAGGCCTCGCCTGTTTTACTTCCTCAGTTATTTACTCTGCGTATCCATCCCAGTAACCTCTCCCACACTTCAAAACGGGAAAGTCGGGCAGCCTACGTGAGCTTTATTAAGCAAGCTCTCATCTCTTCTTCCTGTGAGATCTTTTATGACACCTTCTAAATTAAAAATTTATCTTCTTAAAAAAATTCTCTTAAACCGAGAAATATTTCTCCCAGTTTCCTTCCAGTTTCTTGATCAACACAAAAGAGTATTCTAATGTCAGAGGGTGCGCAAGCCCAGGGCCAGTGCCGAGGGTGTTTTTCCATCAGGAAACTTCCCACGTCCCAGGCTGATGGGGTGACCTGGGCAAGGAGGGTCAGCTATGGACATTTACTCCCGTGGAAGGATATGCCCATCATAACTATAAAATCACTAACTGAAGAAATAGGAAGCCTGATAGCGGGAGATATTTCAAAATAAAATAGAGCCTCAGGAAGAAATGTCCGCTTGTGCTCAGTGTCCCCAGTACTTTTCCTGTCTCCTGTCCCTGCACCGAGACTGCTTCCTCCACAGCGGTTTCCAAGGGTGCTCGCGAGCACCAGTGACTCCACATAGACCCTGCAGTCTGGCCTCATTCCGGCCAAGATCTTCAGTCTTTCCTTCCTTTTCTCTGCATTTTAGCGTAAGTGCAATTTTAGTTTAAGTGCATCGGGTACCGGCCACGTGTCCGGTATTATGTGTGCGTGAAGGGGAGGGAGGAGTCCCCAAGGCCGCGCTGGGCTCCCACCCCAGACATCTAATCTGGGTGGGATCCCAAGGAGAGCTTAGGAGGGAAGTGCAGGATTTAGGTTCATAAAACAAATTTTAAAACTACAAGCATTCCACAGATAGCAGAAGCCTCAGGAAAGGAAATAAGCTTCAGTAAAGATACGAAGAGTGCAGGGGCGTCACTGGAAGAGAGGCCCCCAGAGAAGGAGTGGTAATAACACTATTAATGGCTTGTATTACTCTTATCAGCACCGTGCTAACAGTGGGAGCCGGATGAAGCCCCAAATAGTTGCGTGCCTCGCCAGGAAGGGTAAAATCAGACTTCGAGGCACTAACATTGAGAGGCAAAAACACTAAAATTACTTTAAATCAATGGAAACCTAGTTTTTTAAAATTCCTTGAAATCTCTCAGTTTTCCTAATGGCTAAGTTAGTGAAAAGTGACTGTTAGATTTACTGAGTTACGAGATACCATTTTCTTTCTTACTCTGAGAAATGCTGATAAAGTCTTGGTTCTCCCACTTGGTAAGTACAGACTGAGCGCCTGCTGCCCGAGAGGGCCCGCCAGCGTCACGTGGATCCCAGCTCACGGGGGCGTGTGGGTGTGATACAGCTGACAGCCCAGCAGAGGCTATGGCACAGGGTAGCTGATGGGTAGCTGCACACACCTTTGGGCAGGGTCCGGGCCCTCCGCAGCCCTTCCCTTCACCTGCATATCTGGCTCCAGAACGCAGACGCGACTTGGGGCTCAGCCACCTGTGGCTGGGTGTCACCATGCAAGTAAGTCCAATTCAACAGGACAAAAGAGAAAAGCTGCTGCTTCTGGAAGCCTGTGCTGAGAGGCAGCTGACACATTTCTCTGCCCACCCTGCACTGTCCCCCACACTCTCTCACCCACGCACCTGAGGCTGGAGCCACATCCCTGACCCCGAGGGGATGGGCCACACCCTGGTGCCGGGTCCAGAGGCCTCTGCGAGCCCCTGAGCCGCCCAGCTCCGGGCTTTTCCAGAGAGCGCAACCACCTGCATTCTTGCTCAAGCTATTTTTACTTTGTTTTTTACGGTGCAGTCGGGGCCTCATCCTAACTGATGCGACTGGTAACAAAGCCACAGTGCAGGAGGGGCGGAGGAGGGCAGGGCGCCCCTCAGTGGGTGGGATGGGGACCAGGCGGCGCTGGGAAATGCGTGAAAGGCGGGTGACCTGAGGACGTGGGGAACGAAGGGGGAGAGCGTCTTCCAGCCGGGAAAAATGGGATAAACCACGCTGCTGAAATGAAGAGTTTTCAGTGTATTTGGAAAACATCAAATAACTACAGGTTGGCAGGAAGACAGTGATGGTTTCGGGCTGAAGGCCTCGGGCTAAGACAGCAGCGGGCGTTTCTGAAAGTGGGAGCCAGGAGTAGGATCTGCGCCCGGAGCAACAGGAAGGTTGCGGGGCCCTGGAGACCACCCTCGGCTCCAGCTGCAAGGAGCGGCCCTGAACAGGCCACGCCGGCCAGCGCCTCGAGGGACAGTCTGGCCGCAGCTGGGATTGTTGGGACGGAGGCTGGGGAGGGCCTCCCAGCAGCCCCTCCAGACTCCTCCCGCCGTCTGAGGCACTTCCAGAGACGCTGCTGCAGCCGTCCCCCTGGGTCAGCCCTGTGCGGCTCTAGGGCTCCCCGGGCCTCCCCAGCTCCTTCCCCCTTGCTTCCCCCAGGGGTTTCCCCTCATACACGTCTTGCATATTAATCCAGCCTTGGCATCTGCTTCTTGGAGGACCTGGGCTAACTCAGACGTCCAAGGCCTTTTGCACAGTGGACATCATGGTAACGTATATGAGAACGTCTTCGGGGGGACAGTGAGGGACACGGAGCTCGGAAACACTGAGAAGCTTCTGTGCTTTAGAAGCAATGGGACTCACTGCAGGCTGCGTAAGCCAAAGACGGAAAAACACACCAGAGAGACAGAAATAAGAGCCAATGCAGAGAACCTACCACATGCCAGGAATGCTCTGAAGCGTGTATGTGCATTATCTCGCTTACGGCTGACTACAGTCCTGCTATCTGTAAAAAGGGTCTCCATTTCACAGATGGAGAAACTGAGGCTTCCAGAGGTTCAGTGATGTACGCAAAGCCCTCGAGCTAGTAAGTCTGATTTCAGAGTCTACACTCTCCTACTCCGTATCCAGTTTTTTAACGTAGTAAAAACCCTTTCTCTATGTTTTAAAGCAGTAGGTGCTACTGTATTTAACTAAAATTATGTTTCTGATATAATAACCATTAACAAGTACTAACTAGTATTATACTTCAAGAAAGTGAGTTCAGAGGGTTAACCCTATGTATTTGTCATTTTATGATAAAAATGTGGATTTATAGATTAACATAAAATTAATATGGAATTACAGCACTAAAATATCTATTTCTTGAAATTAAATGCTAACATGAACTGTGCAACATCATACTCACTTTTCCCTTCTGATTGGTGCCTCTTTGATTTGAAGCACAGAAACTAAAACCTTCCCCACCCCCTGGTCTGGAAATGAGCCTCCCTCCGGGAATTCCAGGGCGGCCCACCTCCCAGAGCCCTACCTCCTAACAGTGATCCGATGCTATAATTATGTATCATGTGCACCCTCAATATTTTTTACTGTTACACTTAACATCTCAAAACTATCTTCAGTACATAATTTTAATTTATAAACGATAAGTGGGTTGGTTGGGAAAACGCCAGATGAGCCAGGCTTTTAAACAGACACATAACTGCCTTAAAAGAATGGTTTGCTCACTGCTAACACCTCCCTCTCATGCAACAGTGTTGGGACTGACAAAGGGTTTAACAATGAGAACTGGAGAGGCCTGAGTTCTGTCAATAGTGATTTTAGAAAGACAATAAATACTCCGCTGGTGACGTGTGAATATCGGTGTAGTCCTTTTTCAAAATGCAGAGGTTATTAAACACCATTCTAATTCAGAGTTTCTGCAAAACTCAGCCTTATGTATGATTTTTATTTATAGAAACATTTGCATCACTAAGAGGTCTTTAATTACATCATTAGAGTAATGGCTAAGTTTTAAATGGTTAGCAGAAATAAGGCATGAGTGTTGAACAATTTTCATTACTGCAAAATCAGTTAATGAATCAGCTAAAATGCTCCATGCAAATTAGCCTCTTTTAAGGTACTCACACCCTAGTTTAGTTATCTTTTGTAAAAAATGTCTTTATACTAAGACTATTTTGAAATGATTAAAAACATAAATGAAAAGATACCTCCATTTTGCTTACAGAGAGGGAATATGGTATTCACCAGAAACAAATAAAAAAATATAGTAAGAAACTAAATATATAGACTTTGCTTTTTAAAAAATGAATATTCACCAGTAGGGGTCACTATTACACCAAGTCACCAGGCTCATTCTGCTATCACTACAAGGAATTAGAGGACCTGGCTGAATTATTAATAAAAATCAAAATGCAAATACATAAAATATAATTACACATAAAATATAATTACACATGCTGCTGCACAAATATTCAAAGGTAAATAGTTCATAATTGTATACATATAATATGCATTATCACACCAACTTCCTACATCTCATACACATATGTAAATTTTTAAATGTTTATATTTGTATATATATAAATTCATTATTTATGCAAGCCGAAAAGTAAGAGAGTCAAATATTTACGTGTGCCTTATCTAGAAGCTTTCTAAAATGTTTTTTATAAAAAGCAACAAAAATCTCATAGCATTATAAAATTAAAATAATATATATTAATGCCTATCCTAAGAGAGTCATTGATCAAGCCCGCAACCCGGGCATGTGCCCTGACCGGGAATCGAACCCCGATCGCCTGGATCCCACGTTGACGCTCAACTGCTGAGCCACGTCAGGCCGGGCTAATGCCTAGCCTAAGAATAAGGAATTCCATAGCTGAACTAGGCAGTGTAGCCTCAGCCCGCGTGGGGGGCAGAGACAGGCACTCACCAGGACGTGGGCCTGTTCAGTGTGGACTAAACAGTGTCGAATATGCCAGAAAACACAGACGGGCTTAGGAGAGAACACACGTGGAGATGGGATCAAGCTTCTGCTCAGACCAGCAATGCCGAGAGGGAAGGCGAGGCCAGCTGTTCAGGTCGGACTGTGTGAGCCAAACCTCGGGGAGCAGGGCCTCTGGGTAAGGACACTGGCTGATGGACCCGGGCACCCGCCCCAGGCCCAGCCCAGCAGCAAAGGTTTAAGTCAGGTGCGCCCTCTGGGCCCAGGGAACTCCCATCTGCCCAAGTACAGCCTGCCCTCAGCTGGTTCCTAACATTCTTGTCATAGGAGAAAAGGCCTTTCCTGGTCGCATGTTGTTAAAACAATAGTCGTTAGAAATAATGAGTTTTGGTTTAAATACAATTCCTTAACAAACTCACAACTTTGAGTCGCTGTGGTACGGTTTCTCCATCCTGATGGGGGAAGACCTAAGAGGACAGGAAGGGTGAGAACAGGTAAGAGGGAAGGAAGAGAGAAAAGGCGACCTGAGGGCAGAGGGCGCTTCTGCAGACCGAGGGTGACCCGGGTCGGCTGCGGGGGTCAGAGCAAAGGCAGGCTGCGCGCTGAGCCCGCCGTCCTGCGGCTCTGCTTCATATGGACAAAGTTTTGTTTCATTGTGTTTCCAACTTTATTACAAGCATTTTCTTCGAATGTTTTATCACAAATGTTTTGAAATATACAAAAAAGTTGAAAGTACAATGAATACCCTACTCCTGGATTCAACAGCCTTTTAACATGTTGCTGCGTGTGCCTTTTCTATGTATGCATGGTTTACGTTAAGTTTAGCTACGTTTACTTATTTATCTTCAGCAGAACCATTTTGAAGTTAGGTGCAGACATTCTAACACTTCAGCATAAATATCCTAAAAATAAGAACATTCTTCTACTCATCACAATTGCCCATCGCCACCAGTCCACATTTAAATTTCCAACAGTCCTCCAAAATGTCTCTGAGAGCTGTTCTGTTTTGTTTTAACTGGGACCTAGTCAAGGTTGCTGTATAGCTCCTGGCGCTGTGAACAGTCCCTCCCCCGGTCCCCTCAGTCACGCTGGATCCCTGAAGGGACCCGGCCAGTTGTCATACAGAGTGTTGCACGCCCTAGATTTGCACAGAGATGGATTTTAACGCATGGCCAGCGAGGTGCTCAGGGACGGAGCACTGTACCCCATTTACTACGTGAAATAATTCTCTGACAGGTGCACTGTCGTGAGAAGAATCTGGAACTGTAATGTCAAATAGTAAAGCTGCCCGGCCAAGCGTGGCTCAGCGGTTGAGCGTCGACCTGGGATCCAGACGATCGGGGTTCGATTCCCGGTCAGGGCACAGGCCCGGGTTGCGGGCTCGATCAATGACTCTCTCATCATTGATGTTTCTATCTCTCTCTCTCCCTCTCCTTTCCTCTCTCTGAAATCAATAAAGATATATTTAAAAAAAAAAATAGTAAAGCTAAGATAATGTTCTATTTCCATGGCCATATGAGGCTCCAATATATAATATGAATAATTAGCAGGGAAATAATTAGAAAGAAATGCACACTGGATAGTGCGACAAGCAGCATTACACCCGGGGAGTCCCGTGGCTTCCTCCTGGCAGATTACACGCTCAGAAAAGCCCCTGCTGAGCCGACGACACCAGCTTCTGCTAAGGGTGAGGCGGGGGATGTGAGAGAACATTTGGTAGTTTACTCTAAATCCCTTTTAAAATTCTTCAGAAAGCACATGTAAAATTGGGGCAATAACATCTACAACCTCCATTATATAAACACTTCTTACGTTTTCTGAGTGATAATTTAAAAATGAATACAAATTTTAAAATGATAAAAGCATGAAAAACAAATGGGCTCCAATGGAGATCTGATCTGACTGCAGCCCCAGGGTCCGTGCACTGAGGCAACGGGACCACCGGCTCCCTGCTGGTATTAAATCCCCACGGCTGATGCCAGATCGGAACAGGCCCGCAGAAAGTATGTGCAGAAGCCGTCAGATCCCAGTGAGGCTCCAATATGCCATGAAAAAGAGAACTGAAATAGAGCACACGCCGGCCTTGAATGAGCTCACAAAAAATACCATGCCTCAGGCTATGCTGTGACCATTCACCCTACGAAAAAATTCTCAATTGTAGTAAAAAAACAAAACAAAACAAAACCCCAACCCTGGGACTTTATAACATCAAAACAGTAAAGTATTTTCACACACTTAACTATCTGTGGGGAGGCAAGAGCCATTAGCTTTTATGTCTTAAATTAAACAGGCCACGCAACAACTCTGCAGCGGGTTTTACGTGCTTGTGAATTGAGAGAGTTCTTTTACCTTGTTACGGTGTCGGGCGATTGTGCCAGTTCCTCGCACTCCATGTGAAACACGCTGGAGAAGGAGTCCTGAGGACAGAGAGACAACGTGACCGGCAGTGAGTCTGACGAGGCCAGAGCAACTACCCACACAGGGACACACGTCTGAGGGGTGACCGGCGCGCTGGTAGTTGTGACTTTTTTTTACTCTCGGTCCAGAGGGAACTGGACCAAGCACTCGCTTCATGACATCGGGTTAGTAAAAGCCACGTTCCTATAGTTTCAGATCTCCACTTGCAAGAATGCTTATTTGAGTACTCTTTTTTTCTACCAGGTGTTAATAAATATGTTAGCTTCCAAATTTCTCTATATTTATTCAAAATCCTGCAGTTTTTGCTTTTATGCACACGCTGCCTGCTGCTGTCAGATCCCAGGTGAAGAACGTCTTTATAGAAAGACGTATCAGTCAGTCATATTTCAGGAGATCATTAAAATAATCATGAAAATTTTAACATAAAGAAAGACCCTTGAGGTGACTAAAAAGCAGAGTACATATTTGTAACCAAGCTATACTTACACCTGAATAAACTGGAAGGAAAGAGAGAAACAAAACAATGACATTCGTTTAGCATGGGGACAGAAGAGCGGAGCACTTTTTTTGTATTGCTTACATTTTGATTTTGGCTCACGCTGTTGAAATGCTTTTAATCAGTAAATAATTGCAATATAAGTCAAGTCACTTAATTCCTTTTCCAAACCCAACAACTGACATTGTTAAAAGTGAGCAAAGTGTTAAGTGTGCTAATGGGCGTTTTGCTGGGCTTTGCTTCAAAGCACTGCTGAGCCAAATCACACGCTGTCGCGATGGGTTAACCGGTGAAGCATGAACTGAACACTAATTAAAGTGACATTTAAGTTGTTTAAAGAGGGGAGCCTTATGTATAACTTTCAAAAATTAAATACTAAAGAGCAGGTCCCAGGGGAAACATGGTAAGTTGACATGCTGCATTAATGAGTTCTGACCTGAACTTTAAGGATAGCTACTGCCTTGTAATCATCTCGACATTAAAGATTTTATAACTGATTGAACATATGAAGTAGTATCTATGAGAATACTGATTATCGCACAGCATAGTGAGTTCCTAATTGATATCCTACTAATAAGAATCTCACATCCACACACATGCGCACACACACACAGTGATTCAGATAATGTTGGGTCATACAGGACAGTCTTAATATCTAAAACAATTAAACATTTTTTAATATAAGCTAGGTATTAAATATCTTTTATTCTGCTTCTGCCCCAAACATTAACTCGGATATCACATATGATTTGTAGCTGACCGACACAAGTGGTAACCCCCACTCTCTTTCCCATTAACCCACCAATAAGGAGCCTATTCTCAGGGTCTAAAGGAAAAGTAAAATGACAAACTACGTCAAAAAGAAATCTCCCATAGGTTAAGAAGGGAAAGAAACTGCATGAAGGAAAACCGCCCTCGGCTAGGGGCCCGGTTCAGACTCAGCAGGCCCGCCCAGAAGTAACCAGCACTTTACAAGAACAGTCTTCCACACACACCCATTTCTTTACCCTGCAAATCGGTGGACGGAAACCTACCAGTCAGAACAGCTGAGTGGTTTCCCATTGCTGGTAAAGGGCTGGGGACTCACTGGCAGCTTTAATAAACATTACTTTATTGGGCCGCGCCTTTTGGTTTTTAAATGATTTCTAGTAAAAGAATATTTGATACCCGACCCATTCAGAATAGGGGTCCACCTGTTCCCAGCAGCCAGGACACTGCTATTCCTGACCATGGGAGGTCAGCACTGTAACAACAGTGCATTTCTCCATCACAGCCATGGAGCTGCTGACCACAGCAGCGCAGGACCCGCCCCTGGTGACCACTTAGAGGAGGGACACCTGAGGCACGTGGCGACCCCACCGCTACCGTCTTCAGCCAGGACAGCTCATACTTCCATCGGCTCTGCATGACAACCACACAGGGTTTGAGAGGGTTCGAGGCTAGCATGGGGTTTAAAAGCCATGCTCCAAGAAACCTGAGTTTCTATCTCTCTAAAACTAAAAACGCCATACTCTGTACTCACGGAGCAGTCTTCGTCCACTATGAAAATGGTGCACTTCTGCACCTGCATGAAAGAGAGAATGGTGGCGGCTATCTTCTTTAGAATTACTTCCAGTGACTGCTGCTCTTCAAAAATTAAGCTGGCAAGGTCGAGCAGCACCTGGATAAAAAATCAGGAGCTTAATATTCAGTAATTGCTTGTGATCATTAAAGCAATATAATGGTATATATGGGTTATAAGTTGTTTATATATATTTAATCCAACTAGTTATGACCAAGTTTGCATTTAAATATAAATATGTCCCTGCTTACTAGCAATTGTTCTTATAGTCAGTACAGTGGTTCAATCATAGCTCTGAACCCAGGGTCATCAGACTTTAATCCTGTCTTCCCTTCCTGCAAGCTTTGTGATCTAGGGCAAATTTCTTGAAGATGGGGATAATGGTAGTACCAAAATCATAGGAATGTTGTAAGAACTAAATAAGTTAACATTCACAAGGAATTTTGAACAGTATCTGATATATAAAACACACTGTTAATAAAGAGTAAGTGATTATTAACATTTATCGACATTTTCACAGAGCATAGTAAATATTGTCCAAAGTAAACAAAGCATTAAGACTTCTTTTGTGACTTTTCCTGCTCATTTCTCTTTCCTTCTAATGTCACAAACAATTTGTGTGATGAGAGGGTAGGAAGGTTATTACAGAAAATTTACTGGGGGTGATACTATCCTAGCCGAGGACTGAAAGATGAGTAGGGATCATTCAGGTGAAGTAGGGAAGAGAAATATTTCCGTCAAAAAGAACTGAATTGAGAGAAAGTAGCACACTACAAACTCTGAGCAAGTTTCATGTGTATATGGAGTATAAAGTGGACAGCTGGGGAGATGAGGTTGCAGAGTGAGCAGAGAAAGAACCACAAAACCCTGTATGTCTCTTGAAGCAGTTTGTATGGTGACAGATTGCAGGAAGGAAGTGAAAAGATCACAGTTGTGTTCGTAAAAATGGGGACGGGATGAATGGATGACAAGAACAGAGCATGGGAACAGCTAGGGAGACACTGCAGCTGAAGGCAATGGAAGGTCCAATATCTTATTAACACAAGTGCAAAAAAGAAAAAATAGAGAGTAGGGGAGGTGAATTATCAAAGAAATAATGAAAAAAAATCACATAAAACTGAAGAGCATAATCTCCAGACTCAAAGAGATGATCAGGTATCAGCATCATGAATTATGAGAGAAAAAAAAGTCATACTATGAAATTAAGTTACCAAAGCAAAGATAAAGAAATAATCCAAAAAGCTTACAGACATTAAAAAAAATGTGCCAAGAATCAGAACAACATGGATGCTAGTTAGAAGACAAAGCACTACCTTTAAATCTGAGAAACTAAATTTTTATTTGAGAATTTTATACCCAGCCAAACTGGCAGGATAGTACAATAGACATTTTCATACATGTAAGGACTCAGAGAGCTTGCCTCACCACTGCCCTTCCTCAAGGAGTTAATTAATAATGTGCTGCAATAAAACAAGGGAATGAAGTGGGAGAGGAGTTGTGGGATCCAGTGGATAGCAGAGGAGCCCTTCTAAGAAAGCAGTGAATGAAAGTTCTACGCTGACACTTGTGCAGCAGCCATGGGGTGAAATAGTTTGGCTTGGAAGAGGCAAGACTGAGAACATCAATTTGGAGATCTCAGAGAGAAAGAACTCAACAGAACGCTTAAATAATGCAGTCTTGGGGTGAGGGGGGACCAACAGCATGAGATGACACCAGAGCAAACAGTTCAAGGAAAAAATGAATGGAATTCAGAAACATCCAGAAAAACTAATATGAACATTCACACAGTCATGATACTTATAAACACCTTATTTGAAATTGCAAGTTTAAAATTAACCTAGATAAAAGGTAAGAAAAGTTAATCATGGTTGTAGACAATGTATATGCTGTCCACGTGGCCAACATAAAAGAA
Organism: Miniopterus schreibersii; assembly: GCF_964146895.1. NCBI lineage: Eukaryota > Metazoa > Chordata > Mammalia > Chiroptera > Miniopteridae > Miniopterus > Miniopterus schreibersii. Next base: position 8,333,626 of record NC_138105.1, read on the forward strand.
AAAGTCCGGATGGGAAAGCAGAGGTAAGGAAGTGGTGGTGGGGAAGGAGAGATGAGAAATGCTGAGGTCCTTGTCTTAGGAAGCATGGAGTCAACAGATGATGTCTCTCATTGACAGAGCAAGAACTGGAAGCCCTATTTAACATTCCAAATGCAACCCATCCAATAACTCCAAACAGTGGCATAATGATATTGGTAGGCTAAGGGTCGTGCAGGCAACGGGTGGCGTGAGGCACATAAATCCTCCCGTTAAGTCCGTGAATGAGTCTAACAGTTACCAAGCATGGGAAGTAGGAAATGGAAATAACTCTTAGGAGAAACAGCTAACGTATTTAGAAATTAAATCTGTCTACTTGGATTTTCAATCGTACACATCTACTGGATAAAAATCATGCAAGTGTACTGGGAAAAAATTTAACGGAATTTTTAAAGACGCTCTGTGCCCGCCCCGAGCCACCGGCGTGCCTGGTTTCTCCTGTTCTCCAGCAGCGAGGTCTCGTAGAGCTGGGCGTTGTGAAGGACGATGCCGCAGAAGGCCAAGTACGCAGCAAAGTCCTGCAACGGGCGACACGACACCAGATGAGAACGGTCTATGAAGCTATCTTGTTATAGTGCCCGAAACACAAAAGGCACCCAAATTATTCAGAGTTGAAATAAGTATTAGGAAGCCCAAAGCGCAGACGCTTATTCTGCATAAAATCAGGAACTGATGCGGAGTGGGTGCGAGCTCAACGGCACCCCTAGTGGACGACGGGCGTTAACTCGCCCCCTATGTCACACATCAGGGAGTCACCACCAAGGGGAAAGGAGGCGGGATGGAGACACAGGTCTCTTTACATCCCTTGAAACTGGGATCCGCTCTACGTAAAAATTCGGTGTGGCCTCTGAATGACATTCAGACTTGGATCCATGCTGAGAAGGCAGAAACAGCTTGTAACTTATTACTGGGCAAATAAAGCCCACATGCTTGTTCAGAGAACACTGGCAACAGCAGTCCCACTAAAGCTGCAAATCTTAGCTGACTTATGTCCGTGTTAACAGGTATCTTTCATCCTCATTTTACTCTACTCGGGTGATGTGCTCACAATTATACTGATTGGTGATTAAAATAAATCTTTACGTGACATGCTTGATCCACAATTGTGGATTTATTTTGCCAAGACCCTAAGGATGCCAATCTTTCAAGAGGGGTTCACGCTAATGGACTAGAAACAAACAATGGAATATAAAGCTGATCTAGAGCCATGCTCCCACCAAATATTCTCAGGTGTCATTAACAAATAGGACAGTAGATGTCTATGACAATTTAAAGGCACTTGCTGTGTTATGAAGCAATTAAGACATGGGGCCAGCACCAGGGCCAATACGGCTGACAGCATGGAGACAAAAACCACTGTCTTGTCTGAGTGTCTCCCCAAAGTGTCTGCTAATTGTCAGGGGGTGCCATATCTAGCGATGGGCTTGAACAGCAGGAACTCGGTGGGCCCCCTGATATACATGTAATTACATCTACGACAGGTGCAGCTGTAAAGAGCTTTGAGGGCTGCGTCCTTAAGCGGGGCGTGTGGAGGCCGGTGGCCCCGTGTGCCTTCGGAGCTGGGCGGGAGGGGCACGAACGATGCTCACCCGGCTCCTTCTCAAGCTCTTTCCGCACCACCCGGCCTGAACTCGCACCCGGGTGCCGGCCTGTGCGGGAACCCTGTAACACACTCTGAACTTGGCTCCCCGGGGGGCAGTTCAACTTTCTGCTGGCCTGGGGTGCTAACCGGGGCCGCTGCTTTAGGGGATTTTACTCAAGGCTAAATCTCTCACAGCAGGGATGAAGGTAACTGAGCGAATTAAAAGTCCATGAGACCCTCTGCGCGGCCCCAACTTGCGGGTGCACACACCTCACACACACACACACACACACACACACCTCCCACACACACACACAACCTCACACACACACACACACACACACACCTCACACACACACACACAACCTCACACACACACACACACACCCCTCACACACACACACACACCTCACACACACACACACCTCACACACACACACACACACACACACACACACACCTCACTCACACACACACACCTCACACACACATACACACACCTCACACACACACCTCACACACACACACAACCTCACACACACACACACACACCTCACACACACACACACACCTCACACACACACACACCTCACACACACACACACACACACACCTCACTCACACACACACATACACACACCTCACACACACACACACCTCACACACACACACACACACACACCTCACACACACACCTCACACACACACAACCTCACACACACACACACACCTCACACACACACACACAACCTCACACACACACACACCTCACACACACACACAACCTCACACACACACACACACACACACCTCACACACACACCTCACACACACACAACCTCACACACACACACACCTCACACACACACACACAACCTCACACACACACAACCTCACACACACACACAACCTCACACACACACACACACACACCTCACACACACACACAACCTCACACACACACACAACCTCACACACACACACACACACCTCACACACACACACACCTCACACACACACACACACCTCACACACACACACCTCACACACACACACACCTCACACACACACACCTCACACACACACACACACACACCTCACACACACACACACCTCACACACACACACACACCTCACACACACACACCTCACACACACACACACCTCACACACACACACCTCACACACACACACACACACACCTCACACACACACACACCTCACACACACACACACACACACCTCACACACACACACACACCTCACACACACACACACAACCTCACACACACACACACACACACCTCACACACACACACACACACCTCACACACACACACACACCTCACACACACACACACACACCTCACACACACACACACCCCCCTCACACACACCCCCCTCACACACACACACACCTCACACACACACACACACACCTCACACACACACACACACACACCTCACACACACACACACACCTCACACACACACACACCCCCCTCACACACACACACACACCTCACACACACACACACCTCACACACCTCACACACACACCTCACACCTCACACACACACACACACACACACCTCACACACACACACACCCCCCTCACACACACCCCCCTCACACACACCTCACACACACACGCACACACACCCGACACACGCTGACAGCCGTGGGCGGCGGGGACCCTGCTGAGGGAGTGAACCCCGCGGGGTCCCCACAGCCAGGCCAGCACTGCGTCTGCCCAGGAAGGACGCTTCTGACCCCGTGCAGTCGCTGTACCCCGTGTTTCCCGGGACCGGCGGCGTGGGCAGCGGCTCCCTCTGGAGGCCCGCGCCCCGCGAGGAGGAGGCGCCCCCGTGGTACCTTCTCATCCTTTTCCGTGAACGTCCCGCCGTTCCCCGACTTCTTGTTGATGGCCTGGGCGACGCCAACCACCTGGTACAAGGAGAGGAAAGTGGTCCGAAGTCACTGGTCTACATTCGCCAAAGCGTGTTTTCTGCGTGTGCTTTACGCAGCACGAGCTACGAACCCGAAACGGGGCCGCTCGGCGATGGGGCCGGTGCCGCAGCACTGACGCGTCTCTCTTCCCAGCCGCAGTTTGAGTGCTTTTACCCTCCCGGCTCCCGCACTGTCTGACTGTGGCCCCCCCGCGTGGTGAAGGGGATGACCGACAATGCCCGCCGCCCCGGTCAGCAGCCCCGGTTCCCTGTGCGAGGGGACGCGGGCGGGCGGGCGGGAAAAGCAAGGAGCGCTGAAGGCATCAACTCCTCACTGCCCGTCAGGGTCTCGGGGGGGGCAGATCTCTTCATATCAAGCAAAGGGCAGAGGAAAAATGGGCAGATTTATCAACTCTTATTCGGGCGTGGACTGTCCAGTAAGTACATCACCCTAAAAAACCGTGATCCCTCTGACACTTCTCCCATCATCATCGACAACAGAAACCTGCCCTGCTTTGAGCGCCTTTGGGACGACACTAAGTCCCCGCGATGCTGTGACGTGCGAGACCTGAGTCACGTCCTTAGCGAACAAGCTAGCTGAGACTCGGGATGTGCACGGATAAGATGAGGTCCTTGTCCTAATGCCTGGAACCTGGGGATAGGTCGCCTTACATGGCAAAAGGGACTTTGCAGACGTGATTAAGTTAAGGATCTGGAGATGGGGAGATAGACTGTCCTGAGTCCCATGGGTGGGCCCAGTGCCCGAGCAGGAGGCGGGACATTCGCAGGAATGGGAAGAGCTGTGGGGCAGGTCTGAAGCTAGAGGAGGAGCCACAGCCAAGGGGTGCGGGCAGGCTGGGGAAGGCCAGGCAACAATTCCTCCCGGGGCTCCGCAGGGGAGCACAGCCACCCACACCGATTTTAGCCCAGTGAGAAGTAGTTTGGACTCTGGCCCGATGGGGTTGACGTACTGCACTTCATTCCTGGTAGATTCTGACAGCAGCAGTGACACCCAGATGCTCCATTGGAAGCGCTCCCACACTCTACCTTCCCTGCACCCCTCCTCACCCCACCCTGCATCTGTGTTTCACCAGCTAAGCCCCACTTCCTTGGAAAGCCCTGACATCCCCTCGCTAATGGTTTTCTTGCCTTTAGTCCAACTCTGACACTATGCCAACGCTGTCTTCTTTGGACATGCTCTGCTCGCCCAAGTCACCTCCTCACTCACACGTTCTAGCAGCTCCACCCATCCATCTACAGGGTAAAAAGCGAAGCCGGGATCCACAGCCCCAGCTTGCACTGAGACCGCCCACATGACCTCTGTGGTCCACGCTATGACCTTTGTCCACCTGGCTCCTTGAAATTACAACCCTCCTCTCTCTCTACGGAGGCCGAGTCTCCAAAAAGCGGCCCCGCAAACCCAAGTCCCGCAAGGCAGTCTTGAATGCCGTACATCTGACACCAAGGTCTCCGGCCTTCAGCCTCATCTTATCCGTGCACATCCCGAGTCTCCAACTAGCTTGTTTGCTAAGGACGTGACTCAGGTCTCGCACGTCACAGCATCGCGGGAACTTAGTGTCGTCCCAAAGGCGCTCAAAGCAGGGCAGGTTTCTGTTGTCGATGATGATGGGAGAAGTGACAGAGGGATCACGTTTTTTTAGGGTGATGTACTTACTGGACAGTCCACGCCTGAATAAGAGTTGATAAATCTGCCCATTTTTCCTCTGCCCTTTGCTTCATATGAAGAGATCTGTCCCCTTCCGAGACCCTTACGTGGCAGTGAGGAGTTTATGCCTTTAGTTATAAAGCTAAAATTACAGCCTAGAAGGACTTTGGGAGAGTAGGGAAGAAAACTATGAGATTGTTTTAATTTTAAATTTTAAAAACATAGAAAATCGCAGAGGAAAGATGGTAAATACCCATGTTTTGTCATCTAGAATAGCAGTAATGTGGGGCATGTTAAAACTCAGCTTGCTGGTCCCACCCCAGAGTGACCGATTCAGTTGATCTGGGTGGGGGCCTAAGAATTTGTTTTACTAAAAGTCCTCAAGTAATGACAAATGCTGTAGGCTGGGGACAAAAATAACTTTTAGAACCACTGATATAGAGCCACAAAGTGTTAATATTTGGTGGTTGTTGTTTTTTAAGTTAAGATAAAACTAACTTGGACTTCCTCCTTCCCAGTCCCATTGCACTCCATACCAGATTTTAGTCATTTGATCCCCAAATGTTTGGGTTGCTGGCAGTTTTTTGCTATTACGAACAATCTCCAGTGATCATCTGTGGGTGGGTCTCCTTGTGCTTGTGTGAAAAGAGCTCCTTCGATGAAATCTTCAAAGGGATTACAGAAATGTATACCTTTCCAGCAACGCCCAAGAGTCCTTTGTTAACCTCACAGCCTACACCAGCACCTCAAATAGCAGGCTTTTTCATCTTGGTCAATCTGATGGGCACGTATCTCACTGTTATTTTAATGTGCATTTTTCTGATTACTAGAGAGAAGGCACAGCTTTTTAATTTTATTGGCTACATTAGTTTGACTCTGTGCTGCCGACATGCACCTCTGCCAATTTTAACGTTTTTGTTGTTGTTTTGGGTTGTTGGGCTTTTATTAATAAATTATGAATCCAGGTTTGACATTTCTTAAATGACCGGTGACACTGAGTTTATCTGGCTGTGGTCCATTTTCTCCACCTGCGTGTCCAAGCAACGCCACACCTGCTGTTTCTCTTGAAGGGTGTTCCTGGCAGGGGACAAACAGGTGTGAAGACAGGCGTGGCCGCTTTGGCTTCCTCACACCCCGGGGTTAGGGAGAGGCCGCCGCCTGAAGAGAAGGGTCCTGTAAGTCGAAAGATAGAAACAGCAGGGCCCTGAAGATAACTGGCCTTGGAAACACTCGACCAAGGGCCAGTGCCTTCCATAGAGTTAACAACTATATTCCCAGCCAAAGTAAGAAAAGTCAGAATCCTGAAAAGTTTGCCATTTTACAGAAGCGAAGGGCAGGCCTGGTACAGGCCCTTTGCATCTGTTCACCCATCTAATCTCTGGGGCAACCCTTTCAGGTGGGTATGATCATTCCCCCTTCAGCACGGAGCCCATGGCGCTCAGGAAAGTCATGTAGGTCAGGCAGACACGCGGAGCTGGCTGGAGGCCCTCAGGTCCCATCCCGTCGCCCACCTGCTTTCTGCCGCCCGCCCGCCACGCCCGGGGAGAAGCGAGAGCCGCTCCGCCGCCAAGCACGGGTTCCGAGGCGCTAGTCTGTAAGGACCGGGGTTCCCCGCACCCCCAAGGCCCTCTGCACGCCCCCCACACTAATCTGGTTAATGCATATTTTCACCCAAGGCAATGGGGCACTTTCCCAACAAGAACTAACAAAGACGGATCCAAAGTGGCCGCTAGAAGCTCTGTTTTCTTCGACTTCGATTATAAATCTCATGACACGTTTCCATAGCCAAGAACCACTCATACAACATAAAAAAGTCCCACGTTTCAGGGAAAAGCAGATAATAATGCAGTTTCAAAAGTAAGTGGGTTCTTGCAGAAAAAGCCGAATGAAGGATGGTGACGGAGGCAGGACAGTGGGCCCGGGCTGTGGGGATCGGCTGGGGAGAGGGTGCGGGTTCCAGTTCTCGACTGGGTGCTAGTTACACAGGGGTGAATAACACTGGTCAAAACTGGTCAAATTGTGCATTCAGATGTGTGTGTTTCACTGTACGTAAATTTTAACTCAGTTTTCTGAAAGGATTTAAAAGTCTTAAAAGTAAACTTGCAATTGCTGGTGGTGCAGGGAGTGGTGGTCCGCGCCGAGCTCCCGGCTGCCTTGGCGACGGCAGCGCAGGCTGAGGTCAGATTGCTTGCTCGGTGCTGTAAGCAGGGCTGATGTCCCCAGATAGGGCGGGACAAACCCAGCTGCCTTGGGATCAGTAGCCTCCCTGCCCTGGGACTGTCCCGTGGGAGGGGCCCCCATGAGCCTGGGCTGCGCCCAGGGGATGCTGGGCTAACTCCCCCACAGGACAAATTCCTCTTCCCCGCCAAACACCAGCATCTCTGCCACACAGCGCGCAGAGCCACAGGGACCTGCTGCCTTCTTATCCAGCTTGTCTGTCCCTTGGGACACAGAGGTTCGGTTCTGAGACAGAGCAGCCGGTGGCCACCGTGAGAAGTCTCCCTAGGTGCCCTTCACAAGCTGCCAGAGACACAAAGATTAACGCAGCAGAAGAGAGCCCTGTGTCCCACGGCGGGCAACCCAGGCTTGGGGGGGTCAACCTTCCATCCCCCCGTTTGTCTGGCTGCAGACACTCTGAAGGGAGCGAACGAGCAGTCTGAACCCCCACTAGGTGAAGAGCTCTGTCCGGGTGGCCTCTGTCACATTCCCTGTCTCAGAGCCAGCTGGGGTGTTTGTGCCTCACGTTGAAACTTTATAGGCGCGTCACTGAAGGGACAGAGAGGCGAGGAAACTTGCTCCAGGAACCGAGCTCACCAGCCAGCACGCACACGCCGACCAAGCCGTTTTTGCCATGTCAGAGCTCTTTCTTCCAAACTCTGCCTCTCTGCTTAACTGGGAAGTTCAAAATAGCAAAAACAAGCGCACACAGAATATATACCGTACACACTGCACTCTGTATCTGAATGATCCCAGCACTGCTGTGCACACCTTTACACGTGACGTGGCCAAAAACGACTTGGGAGCCTCGGTTCTGTTTAATAACTGAGATTTGTTTTCAGGGTGGTGTCCGCATTCTGCCAGGAGCTGGCCGGCAAAGCACAGGCTCTCCCTGGGCACTGCTGTTGGAGTTGGACTCTATTAAACCAGGATCAAGTTTGTTCCAGCTCCGCCTGCCCTGACCACGGGTCCGCGTCTCTCCAGCAGGGGGCGATGCTGCACTGGTGACGCTCTGAGAACTCCAGGGTAAAGGGGGTGCCGGTCATGGGCTCCTGGTACAACCAGGGAAATGACAGAGCAAAGTGGCAGGAAGCAAGTGTCATGCATCAAAACACCGAATAGGCTGCCTGTCATTTACAAATGACACTTGGTGGCAGGGGTTGAGGGAACACCCGTTTCATCAGGGGTGAGCTGAGGGTTCCGAGCACTGTGCTGGCCTCCACTGGCCCCGCTGGGAAGCTAGGTGTTTAGCCTAAGAGGTCCAGGGAGAAGGTGTGGGTGTATGTGTTTATAATTTTTTTACAGTCAACAAAATCCTTCCCCTAGAGATGTGCTGTCATAGCCAAAACATTTTATCTCTAAGTTTTTTGCCTTCAGATGGAACATGAGCCGCACAGGTCATCATATACGACAGCTCAGAGGCAGCTCTGGCTCAGCAGCAAACTCCTAGCTGCAGGTGTCACCAGCACAAAGGGCACATCTTCCCCACGCGGCTGTGCCAGATAATACACGAAGTCATGCATGTACCTGCAATCATTGTTCACAACTCCAGCGTTTATGATTATATTATTTAAGTCTGTAATTTGCATTTTTAAAAGCTAAAAATAGTAAAAGAATTGTTTGGTAGCTTTTCAGCTACAATGGTTAATAAAGATGAAAGGAGAGTTACTTTGTGGTGAAAAAAATGCAGCCTTAGGAAAGAACAGTGTGAGTCTGACTTCCAGCTCTGCCGCTTAATAGGTGACACTGGGAATTTCTTGAACTTGACCAAGTCCACGTTTCTTCCCCTAAAATGGGGGTGACAATATCAACAAAATTAGTGATGACTGACGTCTAAGTGTCACAGGAAGACCGCACCCCTATTTACCAGGCAGCCTTGAAGAGGCTTCTACCCGGCGTCCCGCACGCGTCGGTCTGTTTTGGTTACCATGCTGCTGATCCCACTGCGAGCTCTCGGGGAAACTGGATTCGTGCACACCATAGTGCAGTTTAAAAGGCACCTGCTCTGGGAAGCATCCTTGTCTCCCTTTGCTTACAGTCTAATGAGGGGAAACAGAAGTAAACCAGTAAGTTGCAAGTAGTGTGTCACATAGTATTAGGGGGAAAAGAGAGGAAATGAGGGAGTGAACCATGTGGATAACTACGGGAAGAGACGTCCAGACAGAGACCAGCAAGTGCAAAGGCCCTGGGGCTGGAGCTTATCTGATTTGTTGAGAAACAGCTAGAGAGGAGGGGCTGAGGGACCAAAGGGAGTGAGATCAGAGGGGCTTCAGGAGCCAGATCATGGGGAGCCAGATCCTGAGACACAAGAACACCAGAGCAGGCAGGTGACCAGGACACAGCAGGGAGCATTTCCTGTGAACCTTAAGGACCAAAGGACTCAATTTCACACCAACAGCAACCTCCTGGAGCTCAGCCTCTGTGACAGAACATTCTGGAAGCATATTAGTGCTTCAACCATGTGCCACAGTCCAGGACCTGGGCGCCTCCCCCCACGCTCCTCCTCTGGTCCTCCGCCTCCTCTGTCCCAGTTGGCTCAGCACACACACTGACCTGTCACCTTTCTGCAAACCCAGTCCTCGTTGCCTCAGGTAGTTCATGTGATATTTCATACATAAAAGACTGAGAAAGAAATTTTAAGTGTTAGTTTAATTGACAAGCAGAGGCCTCCTGTGCTATCTAGCCAGTTTTAAGGAAAGGGAATGAAGCCACAAAATATATTTAGACCTCTGGTGGTTTCAAGATATCGCCACAAACTCTCCGATCCTCCTCTCTTCAAGGGTGGAGCCTAATGCCCTCCCCTGGACTTTGGGTTGCACTCGATGTCTGGCTGCAAAGGAACAGAACCCCAGAGGGGAAGGTGTGCAGCTCTGGGGACTTGGTCTACACGGCGCAGCGGCTTCCTCCTGCCTGCTGTCCACCACGGGGTGCGGACTCTGATGTGGGGCCCACGTGGCGAGGAACTGAGGCCTCCTGCCCACTACCACGGAGTGAGCCCTCTGGGGAGCGGACCTCACCTTGAGTCAAACACCTGGCCTAGATTCCTGAGTGCGGGGACCTGGGCAGGGAGCCTGGTCGGCCACATCCCCTGGGATTCATTCAAAATCACTAAGCTTATGGCAATTTGCTCTGTTGTAAGAGATCACTAACACAGTCCTCGTGATCATCAAATAATTTGTAATAATCAAATAGATCTGGAATCTAAATCAGGTCACTTTCATGTTATTTCACTGTTAGGAAGCGATGCAAAAAAATATGATTCAAAAGTTGTATTAGATGATCACCTCCTGCTCTTCAATTTGATTTAACCCTAGAATATTAATTTCCACTCTGTTAGGAGAGAAACAAGTGTGGATGCCGAGATGAAGATCTAATAAGAAGAAGTACAGAGTGTTTAACAGCTTACAAAGCACTTCACCTGTGTAACCTTAGCTCTTAATCGATGAATACAGACGTTTGCGCATATATGTATTAGGACAGCTATCTCACTGACAACCATCTTAACGCTCGAAGAAAAGATGAACATTATTTAATACTCAAAATCCGTCCATGGGCCTAGTTATATGACTCTGGGTGAGATACTACCCAAAGAAATTATTTATGCTTACCAGCAACTGGTTCCAGACCACTAATATCCTACACGGGGCCTATGGACTTCTCAAAATTAAATGTAGAAATGATCTGTTACATTAAAAACGTATTCATTCCAACAAGGGCTGAAACGGCTCCCCTGAGAGTTCGGAGACGACGGCCGGCCCTGGTACCGTGTGAAACACGGCCTCAGGCTGCGGGGGGACCTCTGAGCGTCACAAAGAAGATTTGGGCAGATACAGCCGACCGACCTCTGCAGGCTCCAGCGTTCAGTGGCCTTTCTGCTTCTGGATCAGGAGGGCCGGTCGGGGGGTTAACCCGTGAGCGCGGCACTGTTCACCTGCTGCCCTTAAGACATGTTTTGCCTTCGGAAAGTGGCTGCCGTGGTCGTCTTTGTAAAATACACTGGTTTCTCATTAAAGGGCAAAGCGGAAAAGGGAACAGCTCTGGGGTCCGGAGCCAACGGAAACGCTGCGAGTACTTTTGTTTTGTTTCTAAAACAAGGCTCCAAGAAAGAATATCACAGGGGAATAAACGCAACGAACAATTTATAAGTTCTTTTAAAAAAACACGTGACTAGCCAATTCTTTAGGACTAAAATAGATCTGGACCAACCAACAGCCTGCAGTTGAACTCTGCTTATTTTTGTGGCCATACTGGCATCTAGGATGACTTGGAACCGAAAGATCACGCATAAAGCCGTAACATGCATCTGTTCCAAGCTTGCGTGTCAAACTGAAGAGGGGCCCAGAGGCTCTGTGAGCCTGAGCTCAGGCCAGAGTCGCTGTCCCAGTTCCTCCCAGGCTGCGGGTCAACCCAGCAGGGCCCTGGGCAGAGACTCCGGCTTCATCTTCCTCTGACTGTCCTTTCTCTCGCTCCCAAATCCACAGCCTGCCCTCTGAACTTGAGTGTTGAATACTGAACTCATTTAACAAGTGTCCTGCTACCTTACACTACTGATCTTTAATTTCTGGGGCACAAGTTCTTCATCTATAATTGAAGACAATTTGAAAGCAAGCACCTTCCTTGCTTCGTGTTTTCCATATCCTCACTGCCAAGACCTAGAATCTGCATTTCACCGTGACTCAATCATTACCTGTCCAAACAACACAACTGGGGGGGAGGGGGGGAGGGGAGAGAAAATACTTAAAATTGAACAGTAAAGTCAATATGGCTTAAATGTCCTTCTGTAGAGTGCAAACATTTATTTTTGTACATCACAGCTGGAATTACACATCTGATTCCATTAATGCTTTATTTTGTGATTTTCAGCAGGCATTAAATCTCTTTGATTCATCAAAGTATTTATCTTCTAAAAATTCTCATAAAAGTTAGCTAATATTTTCTGAAAATTTTTAGGTTTTTTTTCAAAGGGAGGTATAAATAAAATTACATATTTAGCTAAAATGCTCCTTTATTAAGTTGTTCAAAAATTTATCATACATCCTGTTATATTTGCACCAAAGAATTACATCATCAAGTATGATGAAATAAGATCAAGACGCTAAAATAAAACAGAGGGAGGAAAAGAGCTCTGATTCCAAATTAGGTTTCCACCCAATAACTGGAGCTGACATTCAACCAAGAGGAGATGGTGTTCCAGCCTCCAAGACATGCCTGCTGTCATCTCCAGCTCAGATCAACAAGACAGTTTCACAGAGCTTGCATTATTTCCCACGTCCTGCCTTCCACCTCAGCGGCGCAGCCCCTAAAAATAAAAAGGAGCGCGCGGCTCCTCCACGTCACAGCGAGCAACGGCCCGGGTTCAGGGGGCGGCCTCAGAGCTGGGTCACCGAGCTGCAGAGAGAGCCGCTTTCCCCGCCCTTCTCTGCTGGGCATAAAGGAATTGTCTGGTTATAGAAACAACTAATGCCGGTGACAAAACTAAAACTGGTCCCGGCGCCCAGGTCCCCAAATCCAGCACCATGTGTGAAAGAAACCGAGCGGCAGCGTGGGAATCACAGGCTGGCTGCAAAGTGCCTCCTCTACGGCCTGTCGGTCGCAGGCCTCCCTGAGCACGCGGCTGGATCCACAGCACACACGGCCGGGCTCCTGCATCCCCGGAACCTCGCCTGCGGTGCGGCTGGCTCCTCCGGGACGTCGCGGAGCCTGTCACTGCTCTTCCCTCTTCCCATGTGGAGAAGGGCTTGTGTGCGGGGCCGCCTGCCGGCTGCCCTCCGAAGACCATCAGATTGGGCGGCGCCCCGTGCTCCCCCCTGCAGGGCCTCTCCCACGTTGGACACGGTTAAGAAACCCTCCCTCCCTCGTTATGACCCTGGGGTGACTGCCAGGTGTGTCTCAGCTTCGCCAGTTTAGCCCTGGGACTCAGGGTGGGCTCCCTAGGTGTCCCGTGCCCGTCTCATCCGTTAGGAAGGTGGAGTGAATGAACGTATCTCCGGTCGCCAGGAGCGCTTCCGCGGGAGGGGCAGCTATTGTCTAAGTCCTGCCCCACGGTCCTCACCCCAAAACACAGCCTGGGCTGGCTCCTCTCCCCCGGCCCTGTGTCTTTTTGTCTTCATTTTCCCTAGCCAGTTTCTCTTTGACCTTTCCAAATAAATTATTTTAGCCTTCTCAAACTTCTCCAGTTTTCCCCCACGCTCCCCATTAACCCTGCTCTCTTAGACGGGAGCAGAGAGGGAGAAAGACTGCAAAAAGTGATGCTCTACAGGTTTTAAAAAGTATTTGTCACAGAAGTTTAGAGATATCCATGACCCGGACCTCTAAAGAGGTATTGCTGTGTCTGCCCACCTGAGATGGTAACAGTAATGAAAAGTTCTCCGGAAAAGTCTTCATTCGTCCAAATACTTCACAAGAAGAGACTAATGAGGAGACTGTGTGTTTCACCGAATCTTCTAAGTCTTCCTGGACTCTCTGGCCTGCGTTAGAGTTCGGCCCCTCGTAGTCAGAACCCAGTCGGAAGCTGGTCAGAGCTGGTGCCGGCGCCTTAAGAATCGGGGTCACTAAAGGTACCGGGACATTTTGCAAATAATCCATAGTCAGTATGGATTATTATGGACTCCCAGAGGAGTCCAGTCAGTATTCACATCTCATTTTAGGCTCCTTGGTAATCCGCTGGAACTGGTGTTGGCTGACTCAGAACAGTGGGACTGACACAGAGACGACACCGAACTCACGCGGCCTCATTTGTGAGGAAAACCAGTGAAGGCATTTTTCTTCAGAGCTTCACGCTTGTTCGACAGTAGGCCAGCGACGTCAGGGACTGTGCTGGTCACCACGTGACCCCAGCTGGCTGGTTAGTCTGTGGCCGATGACCTGGTCACACAACTCGATCATTCCTTGTCTGTCTTAAAAGCTCTGCGAGTTCTTAAAAATTAAGAACCACTATGTATGGATCACTGCCAGTGTGTGGGGAGCTACGCTAAGCCCTTTGCAGGCGGGTCCTTTCATAAGGCCCATTTTACAGATGAGGAGACGGCAGGGATTGATGATTCCATCCTGGTTACTCAGCAAGTTAAGTGGCAAAGACAGGACTCAACCCAAAGGCAAACGTCTTGACCGTCACTCACCCAACCCCTCATTCCTCACGAATGATGTTTGCTCCTGGGTTGAGGCCCATCTTTACCACTTGACTTGCTGGGTAACCAGGATGGTTATACACTCCCCATTTTGACCTCAAAAGCTTCATGAGAGGAAGGGACCTTTCACGTGCACACAACAGCCAACCCTGCGCGGGGCTGGTTCACGCAGCTACACGTGAGGCTAAGCCTGGAGGTCACACGGCGCATCTTCCTGGCGGCCTTGCTTCCGGGCCAAAGGCCTTTCTGCACAACAGCAGCCCCGCTGAGAGCACGTCGGTCCCCCTCCCTGTTTCTATCATTCTTTCCTCTGGAGAGAGAATTCTCAGGGGACATCACTCCGAGCTGGGCCGTGTGACTGGGAGAAGAGGGAGCAGGGGCAACGTGGAGAGAATGGGGGGGCATCAAGATGCTGAAAAGCTGAGTGTGGGAACCCTCCCTCAGCACATGATCGCGTCTCCAGGGAAGGCACTGACGGTCTCTTATCTCATGAACTGCTCGGGCGAGTGAGCTGTGGCAACCAGTGAAGAGGGCAGGCTTCACACCGAGGGGTCCCAGGGTCAAGCAGAGACCAGAGAGGCCACGGGAGCGTGGGGCAGGCGGATGTGAGCAGGCTGGGGACCCAGCAGGAACCTCAGGGGAGCTGTGGACACTACAATCTAGGGCCTGGGGCTGAACCCCCTTTAATCGTATCTGGAAGGGAGCAGACAGCCCTTAGCTGAGAGGGGGGTTATATATTCACGTAAGCAAATTTAAATCATCCCGTTAGAATAGCTAAAATGTTATTCACTGACAATGCCCGGAGGCCATTGGAAGGAACTCTCATATATTGATGGCAAGAACACATGTGCTGCCTGGCTGGTGTGGCTCAGTGGTCGAGCATCAAGATCCAGGAGATTGAGGTTCGATTCCCAGTCAGGGCACATGCTCAGGTTTCGGGCTCGATCCCCAGTGGGGGGCGTGCAGGAGGCTGCTGATCAATGACCCTCAATGATGTTTCTCTCTCTCCCTCTCCCTTCCTCTCTTTGAAATGAAAAATAAAAAAATTTAAAAAAGAACACACGTGCTTCACTTTTCCAGAGAACTTGGAAGTTCCTCATACAATTAAACACACACCTACCATACGCCCTCGCAATCCCCCTGTTTGAACAACGGGTCTGAACTATGCAGGTCCACTGACACGTGGACTTTTTTCAGTAAGTACATTGGAAAAGTATTTGGAGATTTGCAACAATTAGAAAAAAACTTGCAGATGAACCTTAAAATTTTCTGATGACCATCGCAATTGGATAACCATTTATGAAAGGAGCATTACTCAGACACTTAAATATAATATGAAGTAAACTGATTACAACCACAGCCACAATTATATGTCTTAGACAGAATAAAGTTGTGAGGGGGTGGGGGGTAAGAAAATGAAATGTCTGAAGTTTATTTCTAAGTCACAGACAGTCAAGTCTCTATCAGGATTCAACCCTATTACTAAAATCTAAAGTAAAAAGGTCAAGTGGAACATTGAAGCGCTTTATAGCTAACCTGCCACGATAGTATTATTTCGTAAGTGTGCAAAGCAAAGCAATTTTTTTTCCAAAAAGAAAAATGTTTTCAAATGACCTTTTATGAAATGGAAAATTGGCTTACCTCTTCCCTATGGTTCTTAATTGGCATACAGAGAATACTCTGTGTCCTGTAGCCTGTGATCTGGTCAACTTCTGCATTGAACCGCGGATCCTAGGAAGGGAAAAGAAATTCGATTTAATGACTGACCTGGTCAAAGACTGATTTGTTTTTTCCATTTTATGAGATTAGAGAAATCTAACCTTTGACTTACCTTGTTGCTCTGAATGACAGTTTTATTGTTGTAAAAGGCATCAAATCACATAAGTTTGTATTATTTTGACAAAGACAAATTTAAGTCTTTTTGAGAAGCTGATGTTTACGAGAACCAGAAAAATACAGACTCACACAGAATGTTCAGAAAGAGAGGAAATTCAAGATATTAACCAATTTCAATAGCCTTGCTCACATAAATTCAGGAAAAAGTGGCAGCTCTCCAGCCTGCAGGACCACCGGCCTGCTCCCGTCTCGCCGGCCAGCTCCTGAGCCCTCATGAGCAGCTCTGCTCCGAGGCTCTTCCTCTAAATCCCACCGCCCCCGACACGACCGCTCCGGTTTCGCCGCTGCGTCCCTTGCGCTGACTGCTCATGTGTTTCCTCAGCACCCTGTCCCGTTTCAGGTGTTCATGAGAAGTTACGTCTTTGCTTTCCTTCCTCTCTCTATATAAATACATAAAAGCCGTACGGCCTCAATCAAACTGTGAACAACTCCCTAACCTCTCGGGCGTCTTTCTTTCCCCTTTCACAAAGCACAGCCCGCACATCCCGTAATCAGGAAGGGCTCCGGGAGGAGCGGCGGGTCGCACCGTGTGAAAGAGAAAGGCACAGGCCGCCTGGCATTAAACTTTAGACAGGGGCGGTGAAAGGTTGTAAGCTCTACGAGGGGCTTTACTTTATTTTTTTGGTTCATCAGGGTTCCCAATATCAGCACAGGAATTCCAAAGCATCTGTTAAACTAATGAAGGAATTCAGTAACAAACAGCATCTTCGTTATCAGATGTGATCATTCTTAGCTTGTCCTTTAAAGCAAATCTTGCAGGTGGTGGTGGTGAGAAAACGGACCAGGGGAAATGCCCAGATACCACCGTAAGGGGTGAGCTTAGCGTGGAAACACACATACCAGAACATAAACGCTGGAACAGCGTTCAAAGCGCTGGCCCTGGGAAGTTACACGCTCAGCCTAATAATAGCATCTGCTCTCATAAGTCTGCTTCTGGAATTCCCTCCAGAGAACATGGAAGAGCCACGCTGGAAAATCCTCATCTTTGAAGGTCATTTCTATTTTTTGTAATTAGTCTAAAGTCACGCAAAGCCAAAGCTGTAAATGAAGTACATGATGACACCTGATTCACTCAATTGGGGTCAGAAATGAGGCCAATTTTCCCCTAAGAGAACCAAACTTGGCATTAAAGACAATTTCAAAAGAAAAGTTTTAAAACGGTGGGTAATCAGTATATATATTTTATATTATAAATAAACGCTACTGTATTTTTGCTTTCTTCTTGCAAATATGCTCAAAGTTATATTGAGACACAGAGAAAACCCTGGCTGAGTGTTTCTAAGAAATAATTCTTAAATAACATATGACAGGGTTTCCCAAAAAATGTGTACGCACTCTGAATAATTATAAAGGCAGTGCTTATTAAAATGCATTTCATTTTCAAAATTGAGCTATCAGCTGTTACAGTGTGTGTACATTTTTGGGGACGCCCTGTATATTGCAAAGGATCTAAAGAAAGCAGAAAGGATACTGATATTGATGAATTAAAGAAGTAGAAAATTAACTTATATAGTGAATTATTCTCTAAGCTAATATCAAAATAGGAATCAAAGTGATCATCAGCAATTATTTTGTTAATGAATATTTTAATTACAAGACTAATTTATAAGAAAGAAGGTTAAGCCCAACTGTGTAATCACGTCAATAGCTTCAGACAGACTGGAATTAGTAGGACATTCATAGGTTTTGTTCGGTGTAGACCAGAAATTAAAATCCACAGCAGCCTGATGGCACTCCTCAGGGTAGGTGGGAGGCAGGCACACTTCCCATGCACTTCAGGCGGATCGGGCATCGCACACGTGCAGGTCCCGGAAAGAGCAGAGGGAACAGCGAGCCCTTGCGTGGCCGGCCACTCGCGCTGTGTGAGCGGGGCTGCGAAAGCACCAGCCTTCGCCTCCACCGGCCCGACGGAGGGGCCGGCGCCCACCTGGCCTCTTGCTGGGAAAGGGCGCTGGACGGAACCCGCGAGGGCACCGCAGGGGGGGCCCACCACGGCCCCGCAGTGCCCGTCCGGCTTCTCCTGGGGCCGCTGCCCGCTGGGAGGGCGGCTGGCACCGGGCGGAGCTCAGGCTCCGAACAGAACCGCGAGGAGCTCGGGCTTCCAGGCGGCCCCGCAGGGCCGCGCGGGGCTGGGGGGCGTATGCAAGGGGGCCGCAGAGACTGAGTGGCTCTTCTCGTCACACCCGCTAAGAACTGTCAAAAGGACCTGCTGCAGGCTGAGGGCCGTCAGGGAGGGGTTTAGACCCTGGGGTCCCCCCCCAGAGGAGACCTCGCTCAGCAGCTCGGGCACCGGTTGAGACACAGGACGCAGCTCTTAAAGCAAGGACCGTGCCCTGGATCGACTCTGCTCAGGAGGGACAGTCCACAAAATAGCTGGCCTGTATTCTTCTAAAATATGTGTCAGGGAAGATAAAGAAACAGGGAGAAACGATTCCAGACCTAAAGGAGACTAGAGACACGACCAGAGTGCGCAGGCTGTGGTTCCGGGTGCGATCCTGAATCCGAGGGGAAAATAACTACAGACGACATTCATGGGACAATTGACCAAATCTGACGATAGGCTTTTAGATAACAGCATTATATCATAAAATCTCCTGATTATTTTTTTTTATTTTTTTAAATCCTCACCAGAGGATATGTTTTTTTAAACTGATTTTTAGGGTGAGAGGAAAAGAGAGAGAGAGGAACATCGATGTGAGAGAGAAACATCAATCGGTTGCCTCCCCTATGAGCTCTGACTGGGGATCGAAACCGAAACCTAGGTATGTGCCTTGACCGGGAATCGAACCCACAACCTTTTGGTGTATGAGGCAACGCTCCAGCCAACGGACCCACACCAGCCAGGGCTAAAATTTCCTGACTTTGATAAATGCATTACAATGGTGTAAGAGAATGTTCTTGTTGAAAAATATACTGAAAACTTACTGAAATATTTAGTAAAAATGTCTCCAACTTATTCAACAGTTCATAAAAAATAACAGACATATATTACTTATATATAGAAAAAGAGAAAATTGATAAAGCAAATGGGGCCAAACATCGATGGAGAATTGGGGTAACAGCTAAGTGGAAGTTTTTATATGGGTCTTTCTTGCAACTTTTCTGTAAGTTTGAAATTATATAGAAAGAACAGAAAGCAAAAAAGGAAATAACATGATAGACTTGCCGAACTTCACGCTGGTTTTCCTCTGGAGTGGCATTTCAGGGCAATGCCTCAAGATACTGGGAACACTGAGCAAAGACAGGTACCGCAGTTCCCAAACTGTGTTCTCTGGGGCACGACTGTGCCACAGCAGATTGCTAGATTTATCAAAATTAAAACAGTCACTAGGGTTCTGTCTTCCTTCTAAAATTCATTTTGGAAATACTTTTATTCATCAGAAATTCAGTGCAGAGAGCCAACATTTCTTGGTAAATACTTGAAGTAGAAAGCAAGGCCTGTAGGGTGAGAGATGGTGATGATTTATCTGGAGATAGAATGAAAAGGGAGGAGTGAGGTAGGGTGGGAGGAACCGCAGCTGGTGGTGCAGGCCACAGGGGTGGCCACGCGAGCTTTCCCTAGAACCCCCAGGTCTCCCCCCCAGAAGTCAGCGCACATGGAGTGGCTGTCCTTGGAAACAGGAGAGGAGTCCTGGGTTTGCATTCCGTTTGACCGGGGAGAGAGAGGGGGTGCTGACAATGTGGACCCTTTGGGAAAGCTTAGGGAGGCTTATGGCTTCCACAGGACATGGAGCTAGGGTTCAAGGCCATCTGTGCTGGTTAATTTCATGCGTCAACTTGACCAGGCTAAGGGATGCCCAGCAGCTGGTGAAACCTTGTTCCTGGGTGTGTCTGTGAGGCTGTCCCCAGAAGGATTAGCCTTTGCGTCGGAAGATGGGTGAAGATCGCCCCCAATGCAGCGGGCATCGTGCAGTGTGCCGAGGCCTGAATGGAACAAACGCAGAGAAGGGCTACTGTGCTCTCTCTGCCACTGGCTCTGCTTCTCTGAAGAACCCCGACTAATACACAGTCCAATCTCGAAACTGGGTGATATCTAGTTCGTATACGTAAGGAAAACGCCAAACACATTTCTACTGCTGTTCTGATTGTTCTGTGTTAATATCTTAGTATCGACAAATCCTGTGCCGTGTCCCAGAAAGGGCATGAATGACGGGTTGATGGGGGAAACGACAAGTGGCTGAACATCAGCGTCAGGGCAGCACCTGCCAACTAACCTCTCACGGGACCTGCGGCTGACCGAGAACTGCTGGCCCACGCAGTGGGCCTCGTCTTATACTTTAAGCATGTGAACGTGTCATTTTATTCCTAATAAAAGAGCTGGATTCTCTGACTTATACCATTCTGTTACAAAGTTTTAAGAAGTGAATCAAATGTTGACTTGTCTCACAGTTAATGGATCTGTGAGACTATTGTTTTATTCTGAGCTTCAGCCTGAGCACGATTAGACTTCGTGGCCACCCCGTGGTTTCCACTGCGACATTACACACTTCTAAAGTGTTCGATGGTCACGTGAGTTTAAGAAATGCTGCTGTAGAGTGTTGTTTTACAGACCTGTGTTTAAAGACTCAGAAACCGTTAGGATGGCTTTGCATATTCTAACTACTTTCACAAAAGGTAGGAGACAGTGGTTTGATTATTAATTACTGGTGGGGCTGACTTCCATTGTTCATACCAATGTAAGTTATATGTCACAGACCAACCCCACAACTTCTAACGAAATTCCCGGGACACAAATAGTTTCTGCAAGGCCACCGTAAACACAGGTCAAGGATGCCAAGGGTCAGGTGGCAACTCAGGAATCACGGGCTAAGAGGCTTCACCCTAGGAGTGTGACAGGCTGGGGACATGGGCTCTTTCAGACAGCCGCACAAGACTTAAATCATTACCAATGCAGAAAAACAATTACATTGCCAACATTCAAAGATGGTAAACAGATTAAACAAACTGCACATAAGCGAAGAAATTCTCGGGACGAGGGAAACTGGGGACCACGGGGACAAATGAAGGTGTCCTCAGCAAAACCAAAGCATGTCTATGGTCCTTCTGTACTTGGGGCTCGATTGCCATTGAAAATGGAAACCCAGCTGTCACCTAACTAAGGAAGGGAATTCTCCAGCTGTGTCCTGAATACCCTCCTGGGGATCAGCTACAGTATGACCTTGCTACAGAGGTCAAAGAGGTCATGGAAGAATCCAATTTGAACAGATCACTTGTCCTGAATGGCTTCTGAAAAATATTTCAGGGTTTATCTACTTAACCTGTCCCATCTCTCCCCAAATTCCTACCCTCAGTACTCCTCACCAGTTGTTATTTATTTATTCACCCCCCTTCAAACCCGAGTCACCCTCGGCTGTTCTCTGCCCCGACTCCATCCCCTCTAGGCTGCTCCGTCCAGCAGCTTCACTTCCCCACCCGCAATCCACTCCCTCCCCATCTTTAAGGCCAGGGCCCGCTTCAGGTCCTCCTTCCCCACACTACTGAACTCAGTTCTCCTCCCAGCTCCAGTGTTTTTCCCTCTACTTCATTTTATGACCACTGTAAAATTCATCTTTCCAAAGCACAGTCGGAGTCATCCTGGTGCCCCCTGGAAACCATGGTAACTGCTCCTCCTGGCCTGGGCCCGCCTTCCACTCCCCAGCCGGGCACTCAGGATGCCATTCGCTCGGGCTCTGCCCCTGCAGCTCCCCAGTGTCTGACCCACACGCTTCCATACGAGCGCAGGGGTCTCTGCTTGGAGCTCCTCTGAACATCTGCACGTCTCACGCACACAGCTCCATCCGCTCACATCTTACCTGCAGCCCCAGCTCTATTGTCAAGCCTTGCTCCCTCGAATAACGCCCTCCAGCTCCCCAAACGCCTGTCATCTCCTGCTTCCCGAACCCACCCACTCTCCTCAGCATCTATTAGGACCTGCTTTCTAGTCTACTTATCTATCTTCTCTACTATAATTTTTGTTGAATCGATATTTATTAAGAGCATCAGGCACTGTATTAGGCACCAGGGATACAGAGGTGAATAAAAAAGCCATGACCCCTGGAACCGCGCAGAGGAGCTGCACCCTGGGAGGACCGCGGGCCCCCTGCAGCACAGTCCACTGCGCCACGGGGCAGGTAGCTACAGGAACTGTTCTCTCAAAGCGCTGGAAAGTATTTCATCAACAGCCAACGTGCCATTCCAGGAAGATGCTTTGTTTAAGACACGTAATTCTAGCCCAGCCGGTGTGGCTCAGCGTCTGAGCATCGACCTAGGATCCAGGAGATTGCAGTTGAATTCCCAGTTGGGGCACATGCCTAGGTCACCTGCTTGATCCCCAGTCGGGGGCGTGCAGGAGGCAGCCGATCCATGACTCTCATCATTGATGTTTCTCTCTCTCTCCCTCTCCCTTCCTCTCTCTGAAATCAATAAAGAGATATTTAAAAAAAAAAAAACACTAAAAAACCACCCCAAAACACCCATAATTCTATTAAGAAAAGGGACCACTCTAAGTATGGAATTTGAAGAATTATATAGTATAATCTTTAAACCCACAATTAAAGACCTGTACAGAACTCTACAAGTAAGAGAAATATCAAATCTTTCAACTGAAATATCTTAGAGTAAGAATTTCCATTTTAAAAACTTCATTTGCTTAATTTAAAAAAATAGAAGAAAGAAAGAAAGAAAGAAAGAAAGAAAGAGAAAGAAAGGAAGGAAGGAAGGAAGGAAGGAAGGAAGGAAGGAAGGAAGGAAGGAAGGAAGGAAGGAAGGGAGGAAGGAAGAAAGGAAGAAAACCAGGCTTTGGAGTCAAGGAGACTGAGCGAATGAGTATGATTCTGAATGAATGAGTGAATGAATGAATGAATGAATGAATGAATGAATGAATGAATGAAAGAAAAAGCCTACAGGGTGGTGGGTTTGTTGGGGCTCATCATTTTAGGGCCTCAGTGGAATCCTCGGAGGTTCGCGTGCAGCTAATATGGACAGGGACATGCAGAGAGCAAGTTAAAAATGGGAAAGACGCAGCCACGAGATGGGCTGTGTCAAACCCTCAGTAGGGGGGAAACAAGGCAAGGTGGCTCAGTGCCGTGTCCGTGGCTCAGCCACCAGCCAAGAAGCTCTGGCATTTAAAGATGCAAGGTTCTTACCATAAGTCCCAATTTTAAATAAGTGTGCAAATTGTTACAACTCAGTTTCAAATATTCCTAAAAATTCCCACTCACAGCATCGCCCACTGCCCCCCACTCACAGCACCGCCCACTGCCCCCCACTCACAGCACCCCCGTGCCCGGCACTGACTGGCGGTGCCCCACCACGCTCCCCACATGCCCCCAGCCCCCGCCTGCAGGTCCCCCCTCACCTCGTAGGCGTCTTTGATGTTCAAGGGCTCGCCCAGCGCGGCCACGTGCCCCACGATGCCCTTGTTCCACTCCAGGCGGATGCAGCTGTTGGACGCCTCCTCCAGGGTGGAGCCCTCGGCCACGTCGAAGAGGCGGCTGACCAGGAACTTGTCATTGGAGCTGTCCTCGCAGACCAGGAACAGCGAGTAGCGGTCGGCGGAGATGAGCCCGTGGATGTGCAGGAATATTTTGTGGCACAAGGCCGTGACGTCCAGGTGGCTGGAAATGTCCTTCACCAGTTCCAGGAGTCTGGAGCACTGGTCCCCGTCATCGTGGTCGAAGCGCCGCGGGGTGAGCGGCATCTGTTCCCTCTCCGAGTCCGAGACGAAGCTCACGGCGCCCTCGGCGTCCTTGACCACGATGGGTCGCAGCGGCCGGTCGAACTCCGAGGCCGAGATTTTCCTGGTGGGTGTCCCCGGGGCGCTGCTCTCGACGCGGGGACTGTGCTGCGGGGGACACGGGCAGGATTCTGCGCGGCCTCGGGCGCCCTCCTTGAGGACCGGGATGGTGTGGACTCTCTCAGAAAACCACGCATTGACCATCTCTCTGCAGGACAGAGCAGGGGCACGTCACCCACTGGAGAGGGAAGGGGGCTCCCGAAAACTGCTACTAATTCTCTCGCTGTCAACCCACTAGACAATAATCCAGTTTGTCACAGAAAATATAAAGGCGATGGTTTATTTAAGACAGTTGTATTTTGGAAAAACTATAGAGGACAATTGGTCCAAAGGACATTTGAATCAAGTATGTCTGTGCACATATATTTCCAGATGTCTGATCTATAGCACATCAAACCTCAAGCCTACTCTCAAAACCAGTTAGCATCAGAGTACAAGACACGGCCCCCCACAAAGGATCTCCGGTTGGACTCCCCATCAAGGGCACGTCCAACATACGTGGGTTGCCTGTCTGAGCCCCACACCGGTGCAGGAGGCAAACCAACCAATGTCTCTCTCTCACATCGGTGCTTCTCTCTCTCTCTCTCTCCCCTTCCCTCCCTCCCTCCCTCCCTCCCTCCCTCCCTCCCTCCCTCCCTCTCTGAAATATCAAAGGGAACAAAAAACAAATAACGAATGTTTGACTACATTTGGCTAGCTGACAGGCTTGGTTCTAGACAGCTTCATCTGTATCACTACACACAGATTAGCTTTAGAAGAGGAAATGGAAAATATAAACAATTTGATCTGGCATGTAGAAAGACTGTAGACCTCTAAATATTATCCTAGTAGTGCTTGTTAAATAATGGCAGAAATGATCTCTTCTAGATTGTTTACTGGTATAAAGGATGGGCATTTTAAAGTAGGCAATACCTAAGTTTAAACACTCAGTCCAAAATTTTAAATTGTTTGTTTTAAATGTGCCCTCCTGTGAAAGAAACCTCTTAAAGCTAAAGGCTTCACGGTGGGCGATTTTTTTTTTGTTTTGTTAACCCACATCCTAGATCATACACATTCAAGGGTTGGTTGGTTCAAATAAGTCCTCTGGGAAAGCTGTAACCTTATACTAACTGACAGCGCCATTGCTTTAGACAGTTTTAAAACTCTTCTTTTGAGACTACCTTCTAAGAAAATTCAGAAGCAGCATAAGAACATTTGTTATCTAAACGTTAGACTTGTTTTCCACCAAGTCTTGCTCTCCAAACAAACAGATAAAACAAAATAAAGCAAAATAAAACAAAAAACCTTGAGTAACAGCTAACCTAAAATCTAGGTTATGTGTAAGACTTGACTTTTTCCAAAACTAAAGTTTACCTTGGAAAGAAAAACACTTGCTACCACTGTAGATATTTCAAAGACGTTGCCTTTAATAAGAGCAATGCAGTCTCCACTCTATCATCACGTATTGATTACTTTCTCTAAATGGCCAGGATGGAAGTAGTTTGACGATGCACAGTGTTGGGGAGTGTTGTGACGCCGACGCTCTTAATCTCTGGTTGTAGTAAAAATTGGTATCACCTCTTTGGAAGGTAACAGGCAATCTCTAAATGCATTTATCCTTTGTTCCAGAGATGTCACACGCGTGACAAGGGAAGGACCGGGTGGTTACTGTGGCGAGGTCTGTTATAGCAAAGACAAGGAGCACCCTAACCCGCACCGGGAGGCTGGCCACATACGCCACGCGGGTTATGCAGCCGAGCACGAGGCAGACACGGAAGACGGCCACGGGCAGCGATGTGAATCGTGCACGGTTTGTTGAGTGAAAAAAGAATGTAGATCGAGGGGAAAGAAGAGGCTGCCTTATTTCTGAGTCGCCACTAAGTCTCCCACTTATGGGATGTTCCCTTTTCTTTTATTTTGGACAAATATGGATTGTTTGGTGAATGTATATTATCCTGAAATGTTCCCAGTCTAGGACGGAATGGGTACAAAAGGTAACACAGATATTATAAGGATGACTCCTAATTTCATGGGATGGATATAGTTGTAACAGCTTTTAAAGGTCTCTCTGAAAAGTAGCAGAGTAGGTGGTATGTTGTACAGATCGCAAGTATACACCACAGAGCAGAGTTTTAAAAGATGTGAGTGTCCTGCCCTGCCCGGGGGCTCAGCTGGTTGGAGGCCCGTCCCGTGCACCAAAAGGCTGCGGGTTCCACCCTGGTCAGGGTGCACGTGGGAGGCAACTGACAGACTCTTCCCTCTTACACCGATGTCTGTCTGTCTGTCTTCTCTTTCTCTCCCCCACTTCCTCTTCTAAACACATCCTCAGGTGAAAATTAAAGGAAAAAAAGTAAGTGTCCTAATGTTTTATAAATTCATGTTGTGTCTTAGGACAAACTTTCCACTAAGAACAAAATACATTGATTAAAATAATGCTGTATCTTAAAAACTTAGAAACGAGGCTGCCATACTCAGGGAAACGTGAGTATAACCCCCAAAACTGCAGCCGGGCGTCAAAGACATCGCTGACAAAGATGCGTGTGCCCGTCAGAGACGCGCAGGGAGCTCTGCAATAAAACTGTCTTGTAAAATGTGAGACAGGAAAAAGCAGTGCGTCTACATGAACATATCTCACGTGACTTTAAAATATGTACATGGAACTTAAATTGCTGAATCAATATAAAAATAGGCCTTTTATCTATTTCAGCTACAAACCTAAAACTTAGCCACAGTTTCTTACTTGATGAATGGAAAATGGCGAATTATTTTTCTTTTTTAATTAAACCACCTACTTGCGAACTCCATATGGATGTCTACACAGAGAGCTTAAAATGCAGGAAACGGGATTCCTAATGTCCCACCTGTCACCTGGCCAGTCCCACTCCCTGCCAGTCACCTGTCACCCGGCCAGTCCCACTCCCTGCCAGTGACCAGTCACCCGGCCAATCCCACTCCCTGCCAGTCACCAGTCACCCGGCCAGTCCCACTCCCTGCCAGTCACCAGTCACCCGGCCAGTCCCACTCCCTGCCAGTCACCAGTCACCCGGCCAGTCCCACTCCCTGCAGTTCCCTCATGTTAGTAGAAGTAGCAGCACTTTCTCCCCAGCTGCTCAGACCAACATCTAGGACTTACTCTAAATTTGTTGCCTTCAACTCTCATGTCCAGTCCAAGTCCTGCCAACTCGACCACCCAAACCTTCCATCCCAATCCCTTCATTTCTGCCTCCGGCCCTGCACCCGGCCCGAGCCCCACCACGTCCCACCGGCCATGGCCACGGCCCCTGGCTGGTCCCTCTGATATTATACCTGCCCCTTTCAATCCACTCTCCACCCAGCAGCCAGAGTAGTCTTGTCACGAAGTAGCATCTGAACTACTATGCTCAGCTTCTCCCTGAGCTCAGAATAAAACCCAAACTCATTGAAACCCCCGCCCCATCCCTGTCCCCGCGCCGGCCTCCCTGGAGCTGCCCAGGCGCGTCAACATCTAGCCGTCCCCAGTCTGGGACCCTCCCCCTCCCATCACCTGGCTGGTCACAGCCCCCACGCCCCTGCTCAGAGGCCCTCCCTGGTCAGCCACCTAACGCGGCCTCCAGCCCAGCACGGGCCCACTCCCCCTGAATTCTCGCTATCGGACGTCTTTCTTGGTTACCATACCCTGGCACACTGTCCATCTGCTCCGACCAGATGAAAATCCCGTCAGAGCTACTCGCCTGTCTTACCACTCAGCCCTGCGCTTAGAAGACGCCTGTCACACAGTATGTCCTCAACAAGCATCTCCTGAGTGAATACATAAAGGAAGGTTCCCAACTGAGCTGCATCACAGGGACCCCAGTCTCTGAATATCCCAGTGCTGCCACATTTGCTGCAGAAACTTTACCACCCTTGCGGGGGAAGCCTCGGGCCCTGCAGTGCCCAGCGTGTGTCTCAAACAGCAGGTGCTCGCCAGCTCTCTGCTATGCGTCTTCATTGCTGTGTTGCATTGTCTCACCATGTTCCATTTCTAGGTGTCTTCTGGACAGATGAACTCAGGGTTAAATGACACAGGGACTCAGATCCAGGACACTGTCATTCAATCAGCCAGTTTGACCCACAGCAGTCACAGGGGCGGGGCTTCTCACGACCACATTTTTGGTTATCTGAGTCCCTGGAGTTGCGTGTGCGCAGGAAAACATATGGTATGGTCACATCATCACGGCCGCTTAGGAATCGACCACAAGGGAAGGGAAAACATCTCGCCTGCCTCTGTCCCCCGGAAGCCCTGGGAGCCTCGCCGGGCACAGCCCACGACCTACGTGGCTGGCTGGGGTGGGCCCTTCCTCTCCCGATGACTCTCTGTACAGGTGCGAATCACCTGAAAATGTAAATTAAAATTCTTTTGCAAGAGGCAGAGTTTCTAGAAGGGGGCAGAAGTGATGCTGAGAGCCATTCTAACATTACAGAGCGCCGCTGGCAGTTAAGGGTTCCGTCCAGTTGAAGAGCGGCTACCGAGGGAAGGAGTGATGCACGGATACTTGAAACAAGAACTCTATTCAAATAATCACACTCTAGGTTAAGACAGGCCCTTGGAAAAACTGAGGAGGTCTCCAAATATTGCTTCAAGGACACTATTTTGGGGGGAAAAGACTCTCTTGGTCCTGCTGCAGAAGTCAAATGTGAGGTAAAGGTATTGTGCATGGCACAGTTTTGTCGGGAAATTAATTGTTTATTCTAAAAATGGGCCCAAATTTTCAGAATAACCTGAACTCTTTTAAATCTAAAGTAAATTTACTCTCATAATCTGCGGTTCCATGACAGGCACTGTCCTGGGCGCCAGGGATCGCTAATGAGCGGCCCCAACACACTCCTCCCCAGACTGGGGTCTGTTGTGTCCAGAAGTTGATGTATATACATATTGGACTCTGTCACCACGTGAAGTTAAATGTAAATGCATATTGCATGAATAAAGATGGAGAAGGTGACTGTGAGCATGTCAAGCATGAGGTAAAAAGCGGGGGGATTCTAGAGGCCGGGCAGGTAGTGGCTCCCCTGGCCTAGGACAGCCTCTCTCTACTTTCCCTCCCTCTTCTTCCCTGATTCTACGGCATGTGGACAAGTATTTACATTCAGAACCCCGAGGAAATCCCGGCACCACTGGGCATTACGGACCCAAACACCCTCTGCCATGCGGCAGCACGGCCAGGAATCGAGCCCAGGTCTCCCACCCCGAGTCTTGCGGCCCCTGAGAACATCGACGTTTCCGATGCAGCGACTCCCGTCCTGCGAAAGGCTCTCCTCGACGTCCAGCTGCCTCCGAGAGCGTCAAAGTCAAATTCAAGCCCACGGGGCACAGAGAACAGGATCCCTTACAGTAACACGTTCACGAACTTAATTCTTTCCCGCCACATCGTGGCAGGGCCACGGACTAAACCGCGGGGTAAAGCACCGTCTCCAGGACTCAGAGGGCAAAGATGCCTCAGGACGGGTCCACCTCAGTTTCTCTGAAAGCAGTCACGTGTTGTGATCTAAAACAATGCACCGAAAAGAATACACCATAAATGCGCTGGAGAGGAGAGGCGCCCTCAGAGCTGCTGGCCGGGCAGAGGGAAACTCGGGGCACCCGGCTGACGCTGGGCTTCGGAGAAGCGGTGACTACTCCTGTGGCATCGTAGGCTCTGGGAGCAGAGGGCGGGCGTGCTGGAGGCGGCCACCCTGGGGCTTCCGCGTGCCCTGCCCAGCTGGTCCTGTGGGTGCGCACACGGCCGAGGAAAGGCAGCCTCCGGGCGGCGTGCGGACGAGCTCGGGGCTGCGGACCCGCCGGTCCTAACGTCATCGTCCCAAGAGCACGGGGGACCCTGGGCACCGGCCACACGTGGCCCCGTGGAGAATAACTGAACCTTCCGAAAGCTCTCGGATTAATAAAATGTGGCATCAGGTGCCCCCTTAAGTCAAGCCTTTTCATGCTACTCTCAAAACCACACCGTTTCACAGAGAAGGCAAGCTGCAGCCCGCCTTTGAAAGGGCGGCTGCTCCTAGGCTGCTAGCAGGCCTGGGGACTGCGCTGCCAGCCAAGCGCCCCAAATTCTAACCTCCTCTCGGCTTTGCTATTGACGGGATGTGTGACCAGCGACGAACAACTTTCTTCCCGAGCTTCAACGTCACCCTCCATGCGACGGGGAACACGCGCCTCCGCCGGCTCCCCCTGGAGGGCAGGGCGCGGGGCTGGCTGTCTCCCGCAGGGCGGAACGTGGGGACCACCACCCCGGTCCCGAGAGTTGTCAGGAGGTGATCCCAGTCGGGGCCCCAGACCACACACCACGCGGGTGGGAGACTGAACCACGGCAGCCTCCCTGGAGTTCAAAGCCGGCGCGGCCGCTGTGAAAACGAGCAGCCGTCCCACAGTCCCCACGGCGCTGACATCGCAGCAGGCGGAGGGGACCTGCGGTCAGTCACCCCGCTTAGCCCCTTTCTGCCCCTCAGCTTCCTCGCTTTGAGGCGAAAGGCCTCCTCACTTCTCACTCCCGCACAGGGCGGCGGGTGAGTGGGGTCCGTCTGTGCGCCCGCATTTCCATGTCCTCCTGCAGGGGAGAGGCCTGTCTCCTGCACCTGCAGAGGGGCTGGGGAGGGAGGAAGGCTGCTCCTTTTTTCACAAAGTTCTGCCTCGAGAATGAGGGGAGAGAGGGAGGGGAAGGGGGAGGGAAAGGATGGGGCAGGATGAGGGGGAGCCTAGGGGGAGAGCTGTACTCCTGGGGTACAGGACCACAGGCTGATGGCCTAGCGGGTCTGGAAATAGGCCGGCTACACCCACCCTGAGCACTCAAAGTCTGTGGCCAAAGCTGAGACTTCAGCAGGTCATGCTTTGTGGACGCTCACTAAGTCCCCCCCATAAAGAAGAGTCACACGGTTCCTCCACGTAAGTTACAGTAGAGTCACCTGAGCAACTGCAGCAGGGGACACACATTCCAGGAAGGTGCCCTGCGCTGGGCCACAGCCCGAGGGACTCGATGCTGTCCTGCCCCAACAGGCAGCTCCTCAGTAGGCACCGCACTCCTGGGGCGCAGAGGCGGGCGCCCCTTCCAGTCGCACAAGGCTCTTACTGAAAGACAGCAGGCCCTGCACGCTTGACAAGAGGCCCCGGCCACGGGAACGGCCGTGAGAGCCGATGCCAAGAGTTTATAACCGGCAGGACGCTGACCGTCCCACCAGGACCATTCCCTCTCCTCACCCAAATCGGTTTTACTGTCCTCCAGTCACTCCCTTCCTTATTCCATTCCACAAAAAATGCCATATCCCATAAACGAGCTGAATCATACACCTTTTATAAATGGGTAAATTGATTTAGTTTTGTTTTAAAACTCTGACAATACGTCTTAAAATAACCGAAGAGACCCAGAGGGTAGCAAAGTCAATGCTGGGAGCTCTCCCCCCCGGTGAATACCACCCGAGGTTCCCACCTGCCCATGCCCGGCTCACCCAGGGCCCTCCCCACACCGAGCCAGGGAGGACCCCGGAGGTTGATATTAATTAAAGGCAGGAAATAAAGCCATTGGCGGCTGCCAAAAACTTGCCGTGAGTTGCCATAAATGCGACTTGAATTTTAAATCTCAAATCTGTTTAGATGACGAATCCAATCAGAAGTGTGTCTTTCTGCTCGACTTTAAGGAATGCAGGAACATTTAGGAATATTGGGGAGCACTTTAGGGAAGACTCTTGCAGCTCAAACTGGTGACGACTGGATATGGAAACTGGTGTCGTGAAGAACACGTTCTGATGCCACGAGGCTCCTTCAGGGGACTGACGGCCGGGCAGGCGGGTGCCCTACAAACCCTACAGAAGGAAATGAGCTCACCGCCCGGAAGGCCCAGCAGCCAGGCGCAGCACCTGCTGCGGGAAGAGGCCGAGCGTGACGTTTCCAGGGCCTGGCTTGGGCGTCTGCAGCGACGCAGAGGGACGAGTGGGTGCATTTGCGAATGAGCGTAAAGACCAAAGGGATTCTGGGGCTAGGACGCGTACAGCGTAAACTGTCACTGTTTATAATGGCTGTAACGAAAAGTTTATTTCGTGGGAATGACACACAGCAGAAATAAGGGGCTGTATATGCCATTCTGTGCATCCTGCGTCACTCTGACAGTGACAGCCTGAGGCAGTTAACGATTACGTCTAATGGTGGTGGAACAGTGCTGCCTTTGTGTGGACAGTCAGCCAGCTTCGAGTTTTACACACTGGGTACGCGTCATCTCCCGCTTTCTAGAAGTTTTATATGTTGATTAGTACTACTCGTTGAAAAAAATGAACGGTATATATGCTGTTAAGAATGAAAACTTCCTCCCTTTTCCAATTTCTCATTTTCACTCAAGATTAATATAAACGTATCAGAGGACCTAAAACCACAGGCATAGCTTGTGCTCTAGAAATTTTACCCTGATCTAGACCAGTCACAGCTCCCCCACGTGCCTGCTACCTAGAAGTAATGAGCAGAATGTGCGAAAGCTTCTGACCCGACGGACGCCAGCGCTCACGCAGCGTCTCAAAGGGGATTAGCCAAAGGGATGCGCACGGCATGTGCAAATGCACACGCAAACACACACGCAAACACGCGCAAACACGCGCACACGCGCGCCTCTGTCCACAGGGCTCCACCCAGCACTGAGCTCTCTTGCTGCCAAAGCTGAACTGCTCGCTCATCTTACAAAACAACTCTTGAAAAAGACCGAAATGCCTTAAAACACATATTCAATATTCCAGATGTCTTGAACAGGGAAAGCACTTAAAAGTACTTGCCTGGGTTTTATAGGCTATTTCTTGGCACCTAGAAGAGTAAGGAGGAAAAAACTTACAGGGCAAAGTAAAAATGTGATATAAACGTAACTCTTAGGAGTTAAAAGCGTTAGCTGAAACCTACTTGTAAAACTACTAGTTTAAAGTGCTCTGTACTCTTGCCTAAAAGAAGGTATCAGAGGACACAAATTCTTTGAACATAAACTGTACTTAGGGCATTTGTGTCCTAACACTAAAAATATAATTGTAACAGCCGAGTACCTAAACTTTCAGCCACTCTCTTTTCAAATGCCATTTGAGTTCCCACTTTTTATGCCCTAAAGTTATGCATGGAAACTGAACCGCCCGGCAGTCCCTGGGCACGTCACCCGGCGTGTGCGGCCCGTCAGAGCCCTGGGGAAGCCGCAGCCTCCGTCGAGTCAGACTCCGCAGGGG
Source organism: Miniopterus schreibersii (assembly GCF_964146895.1). Lineage (NCBI taxonomy): Eukaryota > Metazoa > Chordata > Mammalia > Chiroptera > Miniopteridae > Miniopterus > Miniopterus schreibersii. Next base: position 8,367,041 of record NC_138105.1, read on the forward strand.
GCATCCAGGAGCCTCCGCTTTGCCCCGTTAGCTTTACATCGGAGCGCCCGTCAGCGCGCGGGCAGGGCCCTTGCTGCGAAGGACTGGGCTTCAACCCCAGGACTACTGCTTGGGTTTGTTTCCGAGGATATGCTTAGAGAGAGGAAGGGAGAGAGAGAGAGAGAGAAACACTGACGTGAGAGAGAACATCGGCCAAAGGGCTGCCTTCCATGGGTGCCCCGATCGGCAGCAGATCGAACCTGCGACCTAGGTGTGTGCCCTGACCGGGGACAGAACCCACAGCCCTTCGGTGCCAAGGACTATGGACTATGCTCAACCAACCGAGCCGCTCTGGCCGTGCCCAGAACTACTTCTTCAGAAGGTGAGACCTTAGGGACATTATTTATTCTCCGTGTAAAAGGGAGACAGTGGCCCTACCCCCCACAGGTCTCTTAAAAACTTAAAGGAAATGATGCATTTAACGGACAGCATGGAGTCTGGTCCCAATGTTTAATGCACAATAGTTATTGTTTTTAAGTTAATTGAACATTAAATGGAGTATATTTTCAAAAGCACTTTTTTGGGGTAAATATTAAAAGAACTTATTCAATAGGCTTCTACAGAAAATCCAGATGTTAGCCATTGCTGCTTCTTAAGCTCCTCATTTAAATGCACTCACTTGTCTACAGAAACACTCATGTTAAATAAAATGTTTTAATGTAAGAATTTTCTCAAAATAGGGAGTGAAATAGACTCCCCAGACCAATAACTACACTTACACAAAACATAACTTCCTGAATAATACAGAAAGATTAAGAGCCTAACATTTAGCTGGGAAAAATAAATGCAACAATGTAACTTGGTTTTTTCCATCACTACTTCAAAATTAATTTTTTTCCCCAAAAATAAGTTACAGATTTGGGGACAGCTTTTTTCCAAAATATCAAAGACACAGTAAAACCGACAACAAATGTAAGAAAATACGCAGCAACATTTCGTAACAACCGTAATTCTAAATGAGGATGGCTGTAACTGGATGGCTTTGAAGCTCACTACAGGAGATCTGGGGTTAGAGCTGGCCCAGTTAGCTCCTCCCAAGGGGCTCCCTGGGGGACATTCTGCAGAAGGTTGACACACGGGCCTCAAGGATGGCCATGGAGCAAGTCCCTTGAGCAGCAGCATTTGGGGAGAGTTGTGAGGTCCCTCAAAACAGCAAAAAGTCACAGGCCCCGAATGATCGAACACACAATGCATCCTCAAGCTGGAGTCTGCTACTCAGAAGCCATCCCTTTTCCTTTCTCTCCCATGCTTTTTTCACCAGTCACGTGAATTAATCACTAAGGATTAGAATAACAAAGCGTGTACAGCTTCCTGTCCGAAAAGGGCTGCTGGGTAACTTCCTTGGCCATCTGCTAAAATTATCTGCAGGGAAAACACAAGTAACGCACATAAAGTCTCATGTTAGATATTTTTCCTGCTCTTGGATTCTAATTTTAGGCAGTTTTGGACACATTATTTGCATAATTTGACTCGGGTCTACTACTCATGTTTGGATAATACTTAAAGAAGGCAAGTATTCCGGCTGAGAAGTTGGTTCTGCTCTCCTAGTGAGAATCAAGGGTGCCTGGAGCTCAAGGGGGATTTTGAGCTCATTTCTGAACTTCTCTGCCCCGATTCCTCACTCCTTCTTGTTTTAACGCCGAGGTGTCTGAACTTGGGCCAGTCACAAAGTTAGTTAACAGCAAAGCTGGGAATAAATCCAGGCTCTGGCCTCCCATTCCAGCTCCCTTTCCAGCACCTTACAAAATCCACAGAGCTTCTGTTCAAACTGTCAATAAAAATTTGTCTAAAAAATGAGAAAGACACGTAAAGTCAGTAAAATCACTGCTCTGTTGTCCTGGTCCCCCTTACCAGGATGAGGGGGTGGCTGTCGAAGTGTGTGATTCTATCTGGGGCACTGGCAATTCCCCGGGCAAAACAGTAGACAGCTGAAAGCTGCTACTAAAAAAGAGAAGGGAGTCTAGAGTATTTCCTTTAGGTTTCTTAAGCTCCCTAGGAAGTAAATGCTATTATTTCCATTTCACAGAGAGGGCTAATAAAGTCCTGAAGGTCGTACTCTTAGAAAGAGGTGGGCTGGTTTGCAGCTTGAATCTGTCCACTCTAGGGCCCTTCACCGTCCTAATAGAAATAACTGTCAAGGAATGTAGAACACTAGCTCTCAGCCTTGTATTGGTGCCAGCCCTTGGGGGGCGTTTGGGTCACAGAGATTGGGGTGCTCCTGGCATTCAGGGTCTGGGCCCAGGGATGTTAAACCTCCTGCAATGCACCCAGCAGTCTCTCGCAGCAAAAACTGTCAGCAGCAATGCACGGCATCGCCCGGGAGAAACAGCAGCTTGCAGGAAGGAAATGCTAACATACAATAGCAGGTGTAAATGCAAAGGGCGGTCTGGGGCACGCCTCCGCCTCCTGTTTGGGGCACACCTCCACGGACAGCCTCCGAATTCCCCGCTACGGTGTCACAGTGAGGCGGTCACTTGGGTCTGGCATGGGAAGGAAACGGATGCTCTGCCTAAAGTTATTTAGTAGCTCCAAGCTTTCTCCAGCTATGGAAACATCTGAGACGCTCGCTGGAACCAAACATAAAATGTAGACTTGCTTCATATGGTTTCGCATTCGAATGTGACCGAGAGCTGGAGAGCTGGAAGCGACACGCTTGGTGATTTTCCATGCATACGTTATCCCATGCGTGGAAAATGTCCCTTAAGGGAAAACCGACTGACATTCGAAAGAAAACAAGCACTGAGAGCCGTGCTGTAAATACGTCCACTGATGTGCTTTGCAGCTTAGATACGGCGACGGCTGGACCTGCCTCTCGGTCTGAGGTCTGGGGGGCCCTGAGCCGGCGAGTCAAGTGTGCCGTGAAGATCTGTCCCTTTTTCATGAAAGTATTTTACTTTTGTGTGTTCACACTGATGACAATTAAAACCAAAAACAAGTGGAAGATGTGTGCGTTGTGTCACCGAGATGACCACCTGTGCCAGGTACAGCCCCGCAATCCGAGCACTCAGGTTCCTCCCCGGTTGCACCCAACCACTCAGCCCCTCGCCCTGGGGTACAGAGAACGTAGAAGAGGCCGGACCGTGCAGACGCGCTTCCAAACCGAGCACCACCGCAATGACGTGCTCCAGGGGTCAAGCTTCCTGGCTGTTCAGACACCCAGTCGGGGAGCTGCAGCGGAGGCGGCCGCCCTCAGGCCTCTGTCGGCCAGTCACGGCCCCCATTCGCTGCGCAAGGTGACTTAGTGCATGCTGCCCATTGGCATTTGGTGGGAGTTTTTTCATTTTATTTGTAATTAACTTATACATTTATTTTGGTATTATAGTTGCATACATGCTATAACTATGATTAAATTACACTAATCTTAAAAATTCCATGTTTAGCCCACCAGTGTGGCTCAGCGGTTGAGCACTGACCACTGATCCAGGAGATCGGGGTTCGACTCCGGTCCCGGCACAGGCCCGGGTTGTGGGCTCAATCCCCAGCAGGGGGCTGCAGGAGGCAGCCGATTACTAACTCTCATCATTGATGTTTCTGTCTCTCTTTCTCTCCCCTTTCCTCTCTCTGAAATCAAAAAAGACATATTTTTTTAAAAAGTGAAGTGTCTTTAAAAAAAAAAATCCACATTTAAATAATGTTAAAATAAAAGGAAGTCCGCACTAGATATGGCAGCAGTCTGGGGCTTCGGGTGTGCCCTCACCGATTTCTTTGGGAATTCCCCACCCCCAAGGACATATCACACTATGGACTCCTTGTCTCGACAAAGTAGTCAGATAACACTATTCTGGACGCGATGATGGGTCCAGAGCAGCCTGTGACACAGCAAGGCCTGAGTGACTGTGATGAGGGATATGGAAAAGAGGGCACTTTAACATCAGAACTTTAAGACCATCATAAACTTGCCAAAAAGAAACTTTCCCAGCACATGAAGAAGACAGTGGGAAAGTGTAGCCAACACAGCACAGTGCCCAGGGATGGATGGATGGATGGATGGATGGATGGATGGATGGATAGATAGATCAAAGAGATATACAGAGAAACAGCAGGATCTTGACAAGATTATGTCATCAGCTGAATTTCACAGCTAAACCAATTCCCAGGAACTTCCATTACGTGAATCAGTTCTGTGAGTTCAAGTAGAGTTTCTGTCACTTGTGACCAAAAGCTTTCTAACTGCTGTAACGGAGACCAACAAGAATGTGTTTCTTTAACAAGGGTGCATTACTTAAGTTTGAGAGACACTGGATCGCGTGATCCCCTCTACCTCTGAAAGTCAACCATCTGTGTGTGTGTGTTTCAATTATTTCATCAGCTGAAAAGATCAGGGTCTTTTCTTTCCTTATAACTTCAGTATAACTTATTCAACAGAGAACAGAAATGGTGATTCTTATTATTTATAACTATCACTAAGGATATGGTATCGAATGGGGCTCTTCAGTATCTCAAGTTTGAATGTAATAAAATTATTCAGAGGAAATAATATGCAAAAATGCGAATCTTACCTCACAATTCAGACTAAGGGGGAAAGCCTCTACGAAGACAGAGGCCAGCAAGGCACATAGGACTTTAAAAAGCATGTTCACCTCAAACTAAAAACCAGAAACAACACACGTTTGAAAGCTTTTCAGAAAACTTAGCAAAATGATTCTTACGAACTTAACACTCAGTTTGCTTTACCTGCTTTAAAACATGTGCTTGGCAACAAGTATAAATCCTACCATTTAGAGAAACTGAATGACACACTTACATCATAAAAAACACGAATATAATTCAAAACGAAGTGAGAATACCCCATCCGTTCGTAAGATTACAGAGCTAAACATCAGACCAGTGACTCATGTAGAAAGACTTCCTTGAGTTTCTGCTCCGAGGTAGGCGGCTCACGGGCACTTTTTACTGAGAGCGTGACACTGTCACAGGTGTTTCCAAGGCCCATCCGTCAGCTGGAGCACCGGTCAACTGACCTACATCTGTGCAGCTAAACTAATTCCACAGGAAGTCCTGCAGAGGCAATAGCTGGTCTGCATCCTAAATTCAGAAATTAGTCATTTTTCAACCCTCCAACTGTCAATCAACGCAGGGATTTACTTGATTGTCCACAGTCCTTACCAAAGGCTTTTATCTCAGAAGAGGCTTGTATCCCACAATCAGCTCTGAGAAGGAAGAACAAATTGAACCCGACACAACGGGTATGGGCTTAATTAATAATTAGGTTGAAAAACATTACGGGGATGGACTAAAACCTACCAAGCAGTTCTGTTTAGCCTTTTCAATTAGGAAAGAAATCTATCCTGGGCATTATTGAAATGCACTAGGAGGCTCAACCAAAGTTCTAAGATAACTTGTGTTTTCAAACCTGGAGGAAGGGGACCCTGGTAGAAGGACGCAGTCTGTCATCCGGTAACGGTGGTGGCACAGCCTTTACGTACACAACTTGAGAGGAGTTTCAAGTAATTTTAAAAGAAATGATATCCGAGACCAGAGTCAAATCATCTACTTAGGCAGAATTATTTAAAAAGAAAATTGTTGCCCTGGCCGGTGTGGCTCCATGGTTAGAGCGTTGGCCCTCGCACCTGAGGTGACTGCCGGTCAGGGGCATATATCTGGGTTGCAGGTTCGATCCCGGGCCCGGTCAGGGCGCATGTGGGAGGCAACCAATCGATATGTCTCTCTCACATTGATGTTTCTCTCTCTCTCTCCTTCCCTTCCTCCTTCCACTTTCTCTAAAAAAATCAATGGAAAAAATATCCTTGGGTAAGGATTCACACAAAAAAAAAAAAAAAAGAAAAGAAAAGAAATTATTACACAACAAAATCAAAGTGCTACAAACTGTGAAGATATGATCTTGCAAAAATACTGGCGATTTCTATACATCTTCACACCACAAATGAAAAAAAAAAAATGCTACTGAACGGCACCACAGCCTGTTTAAGCTGGTGTGACACTAGGCCAAGAGAGTGACCTCAAAATAGCCATCTCTGACCAGCTGTCACGGCGCTAATTCCACGGTTAGGAAGCATGCTCTTGTCCTGCGGGCTCCACCTGGATCTGAATGTGCAACCTGGAGGCAGGAGGACCGTGAGGAGCAAACGGGAGGGGCGCCCGCGGTTCCCGCGCAGTCCCCACGAGCGCTTCCAGGCTGGGGGGCAGCCTAGAGGTCACTGCTATGAACAGTACAAGCAAAAAGGTCACTACTGCGCCAGGACTGCCATGGTAAAACGCAGGGCGGGCGAAAGGAGGCTTACAGTTGTGAGTATGAGAAACAGAGTTTATTCTTGTATTATTATTTATTAATTACTGTATTATTTTCCATACAGACAACTGTAACCCTACTTTTGCCCCACCCTGTATTATAACTAATGTCAAAAACAGACTGAGCCCCTGCCCAGAGCTTTATTCTCTTCAGCATTAGTGACTGCTTAACAAAATATTCTTAATAAATCATTTGTCAGAAAATTGTGAAGTTTACATTCCTATACAGTTACACAAACAGTCATTTTTAAGAGTTCACAGCAATATTTATTTTCTATCCCTCATCTCTTTCAATATAAATACTTTATAAATACAAATGTTACAGCTTTTAGAGGTGAAAATCTATTACAGAAGAAAGAGTAGAAAAACAAAGGAAAAAGGGAAAAAGAAAGAAAGACGAGCCGACACCGGGCCTGGACACTCGCAGTTCAGCCAGCTCTGCGGTGTCAGAGACCAAGCCCAGCACAGAAAGCGACAGGCGAGGGTAAAACTTCTGTTTCTGGACTTTGATCCGAGCAGCCATAAAAGCTTGTCCTCACTTAATATCTCCGCGTGTCAGGAGATGCCAAATATTCCCAAGCTTTTGCCTAGTACAAAACAAAGCAATAAAAAGCCAATCGTGCAACGCCTCCGACACTAACGGACTCCAGCGTCGCCCAGGATCAAAGAGCTGGTTAGTGGCGAATGAAAGGTAACATTACTCTAACAGGCTGTCAAGAATAACAGCAGCTGTGAAGGTGGCATTTGCGGGGAAGGCGGCACCCGAGCATGCAGGGGCATCAGAGCCCGCACTGTACCCGTCAGTCTCCCCGGCCTGTGGGGCCAGGGCAAAGTTGCCTCCCATAGTGAGGGCTGGAGCTTTCCATGCTGCGGTGACGTCGCCAATTAATTTTTATGCCAATAGATTATGCTATGAACTGCTCGACCGACACTCAAATTCACATACGCAGGCTGTAATTACTAACCAGCATCTATTTCTATGCCCCAAGGTATAGCTTTCAATGAGTTGCTTCACTCTGCATTTGAAGACAGTCTCAGGAAACAGTGTAACAGCCGCCTAAGGGCTTTCAAGGCCGCCCCAAGTTCACAGGCGCTTAAAGGAGACTCGAGGAAGGCCAGACCTCCGCTCGGCTCAGTGCCTGTCCTGGGTGCAGATCACTGGGTCTGGGAAAAGCACAGGGGCAGGTCTGCCTGTCAAAGATTCTTCTGATCAAATCGAAGAATGCAGAAGCAGCTCCATCATCACGCCTGCTGACAAGCGCAGACGACCGTCTCAGGGAATCCAAATGCACTTTAAAACTACTGTTTCATGGGTTTCCTGCGTCACCTACAGTATTTACAACATGTAAAAAAGGGGTGAAAGCAAAGTAATGTGAGCTTCTACTTAAAACACAAAATCTTAGCTGTAAAGTTAAAATGTCTGCAGTAAGTTTGTACCGTAACCAAGTGAATCACGCTGAGTTTAGAAGTTTGGCAATTTTGTGAGCAACTACTATCCAACCTCCAAATACCAATCCAAACTGGACTCTTGTTTTATGAGGCACCCCTGGCTACATACTGACGGCTTGCAGCACTTTGCAACTCCTAAAACTGAGGGCCTGAAGCACTCGAAACTATTTCATACTTTCGTTTTCCAACTTGAACTCAACATAAACTCTTCTCTCAAGAGTACACACACACACACACACACAGGTCACAGAAAGTGTGCAGCCGACCATCAACATCAGCTGTCCCATAAAAACGGACAGCTAAGTGAGAAAAGTATAGTCTCGGATGATCTAAATCTTACACGGGTGAGCATAGTCTTGAGAGTCAGGATTTTCATCCTATGCCAATTGGGAGAAAACGTAACGTGAAAAGAAAGGTAACAAACATTTTCCACTTATTTTCGTCTAACATACCACTTCCAAAGTTCTGGCGGCTCAGAAAGGCAGGTGCTGGTAGGTGTAACTAGTTAAAAACAGCAGCCCCAAGCAGCCCACTTTTGTGCTTAAGTGGAGAGGGGGAAAGAAAGGGGCCTTTAGGCTGATTTGCAAGACAAGTAACTTTTTCCTTTCAACTGCTAATAATCTGCCTAAAGAACACACGCCCCACACTTAAAAAATTAGCGGGTCCCCCTGCCCACTCCCCATCCTGTGGCCACAGCTCACTGCGGGCGGAGGGTGGAGTGTGCACGGGTGGCGGGAAACTGGACAGGGGGTCCGGGAGCAGCGGGCACCTCTGAAAACGGTCGCCCAGGGCGATGGGCAACTCCAGAGCTCGCTGGCCTCCTGCTCCCCCCAAGCCCTCCGAGAGCCGTGGGAAGCAGCCGCTTTCCGTTCAGGATTTACCCTCCCCGCGCTTCAGTTTGGGGTTTTCAAGGGAGAAGGCGAAGCCGGGAAGGGGGCTGACTCTCAGAGGGCCCGTAACTAACCCGGAGGATGAGATCTGTCCCGAGCCATCGCCTCTGGGAGAAACCTTGACAGTGGTCAAGTCGACCCCAAAACCCTGGAGGCCCGTTAGGAGAAAGGGGTCGCGGAGAGCCCGGCCTGAGGTAACGGGTACCCCGCAGGGAGGCGGGAGGTGCAGATGGCTCGGGGTCCACTGTCCGCGAAGCACCCGCCGGGGACGGCCCCCCACCCAGCCCCGGCCCGCCGCGCCCAGGGAGTTGGGAAGGGGGTGCTGGGCAGGTACCTCGTCCTGTCTCCAAAGGGCAGCATAGCAGACGCGGGAAGGCGCGGTGCGGCGGCGGGGCCCCGGCCGACCCGGACTCCAGCAGGCGCGGGGGCGACGCCGCCGGTGCGGCGGGTGAGTGGAGCCGGCTCCCTAGCGCCCGGCCGCCCGCTCGCCCCGCGCCGCGCCGCCCCCTGGTGGGGAGCGCCCCGCACAGCCGCGGCTGCGCGCCGGCGGGGGGAGCCCCACGCCCAGCCCGGGCCGGCGCCCCCACCATCACCCCGGCCCCGCGGCCAGCGCCGGCTCCGGCCCTTCCCAAAGGGTCGCCCCGGAGCCAGCCCGAGCGCGCGCAGGAGCCCCGTGGGCGCCCCGGCTCCGCACCGAGTCCGCGGGCTAAGGGGACCCGCCCGGGACGCGCTCTCCGCTCCCCTCCCCGCCCCTCCGCTCCAGCCTCTGCTCCTTCCAAGTCCCGCCAGCGTCTCCCACGCGCGCCCTAGTGCCCGGGGCGCGGCCCCTCCCGGGGGACAGCTGCGTCCCCGCCCGCCGCGGCCCTCGGCCCTGGCTCCGGTCCCCGCGGAGCTGGCCCTGGGGTCGCTCCGGCCGCGCGGGACCCGCCCGCCCCGCGTTCACTCCACGCCGCGCCGGAGCAAGCGAAAGGAGGTGCGCGGGACAGCGGGGACCGGAGCGGGACGCGGCGCCAGCACTCACCCGGGGAAGGCTCCCGCGCGCCGCCGCCCCGGGGCTGCCCCGCCGCCGCGCCCCCTCCCCGGCTCCCCGCCCCGCCGGGCCCCGGCGCGGGGACGGGGGAGGAGCGCGGCCGCCGGGACCCGGCTGGGGACGGTGCTTCCGGAGCTGCAGGGACGGGGCTCAGACTGTTTTGGTTTCGCCTCGGAGGCTCCGGGCTCCGGGAGGTGGCCAGGGCGCACGGGAACCGCTCCCCGGAATGCGGGCGGCGGGGGCCGGGCCCCGGGACATTTTTGTATTTGAACTTTGCGAGCAAGTTGGACCGAATCCCACGCTTGGGCGTTTCGGCTGCGCTCGCCTTAAAGTGGAGGTCTCCGCACCGCAACAAGACCGGGACCTACTTTAAAATCAAGGCCCGGGACCCGAGGCTGCTGCATGGAGCGGGGAGGGGACGATGCCCTGAGAGATCAGCCCCGGGCGGGCTCCGCGCCGCGGCCGGGCCAGCCGCGGGTCCCCTCCTTACCTGGTGGCTTTCCTCACAAAGTAAGAGAAGGTGAAGTCCCAGTGATCGTCCAGCCACGCTTCCACCGAGTCGTGGTCCCGCGGCCGCGCGGAGCCGGGGCCCGCCCGCTCCATGCCCGCGCCGCGCGCCCCTGCGCCTCGCGGGGGCCGGTTCCGCCCCTGCCGGGGTCTCTCCCTGGAGCGGCGGCCTCCGCCCCGAGACCCTCCCCCGCGCCTGGTCGCGTTCGGGCAGCTCCGGGGCGCTGCGCCGGCGCCGGGCCAGCCCGCAGCCCCGCCCCGCCTCTCCGGGTCCGCGCTCCAGGTGCGGCGGGCGGGGCCGGGGCGCAGCCGCGCCTCCGGAGGTCAGGCCCGGGCCGGCTCCCGCGGCCTCTGGAGTCCCCGGTTCCGCGGCAGCCGCGGCGGCGACTGGCGAGCTCTCCGGAAGCCCCGTGGCCACGGCCCGAAGGCAGCGCGCGGCCGCTGGGGTGCGCTGCGCACCGAGCAGGCTCCGGGTCGCCCGGAGGTGACGGGTGTGTTCGCGAGTGTCCCTCTCTAGGAAAGGGGAGGTCGCGACGTGGAGGCCCATCCCCAGCCCAGGGAGCCGTAGCTGGGGGAAGGTCCCCCGAGAGGAAGAGGGGGTGCCACCCTGGACGGTTTTCCTCGGGCCTGGAACAATGAGCGTGCGCCTCGCTCTGCTCCAGCCAGGCGCCGGAGTCTGGGAGCAGGGGGACTTCACCTGGGAACGCAGCCGGCCGGCGCGCCCGGGACGCAGAGCGGGGGGCGTGGGCCTCGGGGACAGGTCTGCGGGTGACTTCCAGCACGGCCTTTCCTGTGCTCCACGTGAGTAACAGCAGCCATAGTCATTGTAGATTAAGTGCCTTTGCATCAAACACCTTTTTCACGAGGTGGAAAAAGACTTTCTGTAAAGGAAAGGGGTGCACTGCAATAGCCGCGATGGCTCGTGCATGGAGTCAGCAAACAAGGTCGTCTGGGTACAATCAGAGTAACTTGAGACCTTACGGCGCTACTGACACAGCGCAGAGCTGCCAGTTAGCCCGATTTTAAATTAATTCGTCACTATGTTTAACTGGAATGAACTCCCCCCTCACCCCCTTCAAAAGTATCCATTTGAGAGGGCTCAGCCTCCCTACCCTGCCTTGTCCTGTCCCGATCATGCTTCACAAAAAGGAATCTGTCTTGCTCTCCTCTGTCCTCATGGCCATATCCCTGTGCACACCTGCAGTTTTAATCTGGTGTTTTTTTTCAACAAATTAATTTTTTGGCAGAATTAAACCTGGGCTTGTGAAGGACACTATTAGCAATGGTAGACCAAAAACAATTTCGTTACATACGTTTTAACAAACTCCTTTCAAAATGTTCTTGGCAACAGTGTAAGAGATTGCTACTACACAAAAACACATAATTAAATTTATAATACGAGAGCTTTTAAAATGTTTTCCAGTCCCTGGATGCAATGGTTGATCCCTCCTGCATTAAATAAGTGTCCTTTTGTAACTTCAGCCTCTCTGAAGCTCTCCTGCTGTAGGCAGGTAACCACGACGCCCAAACTGCAAGCAAGCAAAGCAGCCGAGAGTGAAGTGATGCGTGATAAATTATATTGGATTTTAAATGACCAGAAACCAGGGAGGTTTCTGAAAAATTGCTGCAAGAGAAACAGTTCATTGGGCGCCTCAGTTCTGAGCCCTGGAGATGGCAGGTTAGGGGTCAGAGGGAAGGCCTCTTACCTGGGGCGAGCTTATCACAGAGGATTGGGGGCTGCCGTGTTTTAAACAAACTGCTGTCTCTGGAAGACTCAGATAGCGTGTGTAACAATACCTCTTGTAACTACAAAGTACTGACAGGGAAGCCTATTCTGAACAGGCTTCTTGCTCCCAGCTTTATTCTTTATCTCGACCTGCTCAGTTCTTTTATGTTGCAGCGTATCGGTACAGATTGCACTAAGCATCATCTCGAATCTTCTTTTCGAAGGAGTTGAAGAATAGTAAATAATGAACACCAGCAAGAAATAACACGAGGAAAGCTGAACGTCATTTGCCTCACACAGATGTGCAAACACTTTACAGGAAGCCCTCCTTACTCCCACCCTGCGAGAGTGAGACCCCAACTCCCCAACAACCTTTCAAGGTTCCGTGGGATTTCGCTTTTATCTGCCTCTACTGTCAGAGGTTTGGGTTATACAAGTAGAAAACAACAAAACCATGGATGATCAAATTCCTTTTCCAAAAAGCATAACACAAATTGTAAGAGTCACATATCACCTACCTTGCCTTTCCCCCCAAAATACCATCCTTGTAACAATCCTATATATTCTAGGCTTGAGAAATTTGAGTATATTTTGCACATAAAATGGGATCCAGGCTTCTCACTGTTGAGGGGGAAGGATTAGGAGGTACATGGTGGTGTTGAAATGGAATTGGGGGTTAAAATTTCAGTGTGTGTGTGTGTGTGTGATGTGGGGGAATCCCACACGGCAAGGAAATGCAGGCAGTTTCCAAGAGTTGTGGGCAGCCTCCAGCTAACAGCCTATAAGGAGCCTGAGTCAGCAAGAAAGTCCCTCAGTCTTATAACTGCAAGGAACTGAATACTGCCAGCAACCCTAGAAGCAGGTATTTCCCCAATCAACCAACCCTCGGTTAAGACCGCAATCCCAGCCGGTAAGTTGACTGCAGCCTTGTGAGATGCTAAGCAAAGACATCTTCATAATTGACATCTTAATAATATCAAGTCCTACAATCCATGAACATAGTATATTTATCCATCGATTTCAGTCTTTTAAAATTTCTCCTAGCAATGGCTTAGAGTTTTAATGTCTATACCTTGCCTGTATTTTGTTAAATTTATATATACATATACCAGCTTTGTCACTGCGAGATGCCGGAAGCGATGACACTCCAGTAGCAATGAGTACTCTCAGTAGCCATGTCTTGGTTACTAAATACCATTCTTCATTTTAAAAGAAGCCAGGAGTCTTTGGAGAAAAGATCCAGGTCTGGGACAGGGAAAGTACAAAATGTACCTGGAAAACCTTGTTTTGCAGGAAAATAAGGAAGACTTAAAAATGATGCCATATATCACAAGGACAGAAGATACATGTAAAGGGGGCTTCCAATGGAAAAATCTGGAACAATTTGAATATCATAATATGTAATGGTATTAACAAATTCCAAACCATTTACTATGGTTCCATATTGATATCAATGAATAACTAGGTGAGCAAAGAAATAGAAGAGAAGGGAATGTTGCTTGCAGTAGAGTGACAACCAGTGAATATAAAAGGAATCATGTAGTTAGAAAATCATTAATGGTTACTAAAGCTAACGAGTGAGCATTGTGATGAGTGAGATATTGACATAAAGTATATTCTCACGAGTTATGTATTAGTTACCATGGGGGAAAGTATCTACCATTACCAAGAAAGACTTGTGAATACTCTAACCAAGTGGTCAACTTCGAATCACTTATACTGGGATGAACCAACAGTACACACCTTTCAACAGGATATACAGAAAGGCGCAACTTACTTATGCCTCATTGCTGCCAAAAATCTGAATCTGTTCATGATGATTAGACTGGGGGGTTTTCACAGGAACACGCCCAGATTGAGGGACTTTCCACAATGATTTCAAGGTTAAGAAAGACAAAGAAGGACTGAGGAGCTGCGTGTTAGTTGTCTATTGCTATGCAACAATATTACCACAATCTTAGTGGCTTAAAGCCACACACATTTGCTCTCTCCTAGTTTCTGCAGATCAGGAGTCGAGGGTGCAATGCACATGGGTCCATGATGCCAAAAAACTGTGTGATTCCCCCTAAGACCTCCACAAACGGGGTGACAGCCATCTGTGGGTAATGCTTTCAAGTCCTGTCTCAGAAGCAGGTCAGCTCAGGGGCTCCTGCCCTTTTCACCTGCATGTGGGGAATGTGTTCAACAAGGTACTATGGCCTTTTCCTTTATAAACAATATTAACCACTCACAGAAACATAAAATAACATGAAACACTCAGATCCAGAACATATCCATCCTGTTGTTCACTTTTCTATGGAAGAGAGGAGTCCATTCTCTAGAGAAAGGATCCTGCACTAGTCAGAATAACTAAAAATAAAATAACTCGTTAAGAAAGAAATCACAAGGAATGACACACGTTTAAGTCAACTGCATGCCAGTGTGACATTCTTACCTAAAAACCAGTTTTAAAGTAGGTCATTTAAAATAGACTTTAAAGAGTGAAGGAACAAAAGTGTGAATTTTCAAAAGAAAATGGAGAGAAACAGAGGCATATTGATCTTCATTTCCAGTCTAGACAATCATTTTCCCTTCCTTTAGATGTTATGGATAGAAATTTCTTAGTGACGCTTAGAGTCACATTTTAAAAATTTCAGATGGCGGCACAGACACCATGGGAAGCTGGCCTCCTCCCGAACATGGAAGGAAAGGTGTAATTTAATTATCACGCCAGAGAAGAAGAAAGAACTGAATGAGCAGAAATAATGATCATCTATCAAACTTCTTTCCCCACCTTCCCTCTAAGATCCCTCAGGCTGTTCCATGCTTCTATGTCTCTGGATCTATTTTGTTCATCGGTTTATTTTGTTTATTACATTCCACATATGAGTGAGGTCATGTGGTACTTGTCTTTCTGTGACTGGCTTATTTTACTTATAATAATACTCTCCAGGTCCCTCCTTGCTGTCCCAGAAGATAAGTGATCCTTCTTTTTTACAGCTGCATAGTATTCCAGGGTGTAAATGTCCCACAGCTTTTTTATCCACTCATCTACTGATAGGCACTTGAGAAGAATGTATATCTGCAGCTTTGGGGTGGAAAGTTCTGTAAATGTCAATTAAATCCATCTGATCTAGTGTATCAATTAGGGTCACTGTTTCCTTGTTGATTTTTTTGTCTGAAAGACCTATTCAGTGAAATCAGTGGGGTGTTTAAGTCCCCGAGTATGACTGTATTGCTGTTAATCTCTCCCTTAAAGTTTTCTAGAAGTTTTTTTATAAATTTGAGTGCTCCTATGTTGGGTGCATAGATGTTTATCAGGGTCATATCCTCTTGCTGGATTGATCCCTTTAGTATTACATAATGACCTTTCTTGTCTCTCGTTATGGTCTTTGTTTTGAAGTCTATTTTGTCCAATATGAGTATTGCTACCCCAGCCTTTTTTTCATTTCCATTTGTAAGGAAAATTTTTTCCTACCCCTTCACTCTCATCCTGTGTGAGTCTTTTGTTCTGAGGTGGGTCTCTTGTTGACAGCATATATTTGGGTCATGTTTTCTTATCCATTCAGCCACCCTATGTCTTTTTATTGGAGCATTTACTCCATTTACATGTAAGGTTATTATTGATATGTATTTATCTATTGCCATTTTAATTCTTTATGCCTATATTTCCCTTTCTCTCTCTTTCTACTTCTAATTACAGCAGTTCCTTTAACATTTCTTGCAATGCTGGTTTCGTGGCGATAAACTCCTTTAGCCTTTTTTGTCTGGAAAACTCTTTATTTCACCATCTATTTTGAATGATAGCCTTGCTGGATAGAGTAGTCTTGGTTTCAGATCCTTACTTTGCATTACCCTGAATACTTCATGCCATTCCCTTCTGGCCTGTAGAGTTTCTGATGAGATGTCAGCTGACAGCCTTATGGGAGCTCCTTTGTAGGTAACAGATGCTTTTCTCTTGCTGCCTTTAATATTCTCTCTCTGTCTTGAATTCTTGGCATTTTAATTATGATGTGTCTGGGAGTGGGTCTTTTTGGGTTCTTCTTGCTTGGGACTCTCTGTACCTCCTGAACTTGTGTGACTCTCCTTCACCAGGTTATGGAAGTTTTCTGCCATTATTTCTTCAAACAGGTTCTCTAACCCCTGCTTACTTTCGACCTCTTCTGGCACTCCTATGATGTAAATATTGTTACATTTTATGTTGTCCCATAGCTCCCTTAGACTGTCCTCCTGGTTTTTAATTATTTTTTCTCTTTGGATCTCTGATTGAGCAATTTTTTCTACCCTGTCTTCTAATTCACTGATCTGATCCTCAGCTTCCTCTAATCTGCTGTTTATTCCTTCCCATGTATTTTTTATTTCTGCTATGTCATTCTTCATTTCCTTCATAGTTTCCATATCTTTTCTCATACTGTTGAGCATCCTCATGATCAGTATTTTTAACTCTATATCTGATAGATTGCTTGTCTCCATTTCATTTAGATCTTTTTCTGGAGACTTCTCTTGTTCTTTCATTTGGGGCTTGTTTTATTGTCTCTCCATTTTGGCTGCCTATTTGGGTTTGTTTCTATGTATTAGGTAAGCCCGCTAGGACTCTCAGTCTTTTTGGAGGGTCTCTGGTGCAGGCCAGTGTCAGACCCGGTTTGTGACTGGCCCTGAGTACCGTGTTTGGAGCTGTCAACAACCCTTAGCTTGAGGTCTCCTCTCCTGGGGCTGGGTGTGGTTGGACAGGACCAAGATGCACATCAAAGACTCCTCTTCCAAGGCCCGGGTCCACAATCAAATCAGACAAAGACTCAAAACTCTCTGAGGTCTGCCTCTGCCTGCAGGCTGATTAATCTGATTCTCTTAACAAACTTCAGGCTGTAGAAACTCCTCCGGGTAGGGCAAGAGGTTTATCAGCTGGGGGGGGGGAGGGCAATTGCTGCCCCCCTCATGCAAAAGCAGCAAATTATCTGCCTGAGAAAGATATCCTCTGCATATGGGGGAATGACTTGGCACAGGAATCCAGAGGGGTGCCTTCTGATCTCAAACTCCAAAGCCCACAACTCTAGATTCTCCTCACACAGCTTTAGTCCACTCCGCCCTCCCTCTGCTGGAGCCCAAGGTGAGTGGCTGCACAGGAAACTTTGTGTGTTGGCTCTTTAAGAGGGTTCCTGCAGTTCCAGCCGTTTCTCCCTGGCAGACAGAAACCCGTCTACTTTTCACAGACAGATCTTATGTGGGCACCTTTCTCAGGTCTGGTGCTCTGGGCTGGGAAGCTCAGCCTGAGGTTTAGACTCCAGAGTCCTCAGTGGGAACCCCCACAGCTGAGATCTCCCTCCGGACCTTCAGTTGCAGCCCAGCCCTCCCTCTCGCGCTTCCGCACTTCCTACCAGTCTCTACGTGGTCTTCCTTTTCCCTCCTTGGTTATGGGGCTGCTCCCCAGCTTATCTTCAGTTACAATTGATTATTCAGGGTGGTTTTTCTATATTTTAGTTTTAATTCCAGTTTGGTCCCAAGAGAGTGTCAGTGTTGCTTTTTTTTCCTTTTCAAATAGCATTAATGGCACATTTCTTTGGATTCGAGGAGTAAAGACCAATCCAGATCTTATGTAAGCTACAAGGCTGACTTCTGTAGTCCCAGAGAGATTTCTTCTTTGTATTTTGCAAAAAATACTATTGTTCTTTAAAAATTGAATAAGTAGCAGAATATCTATTCTGTTGGTCAGAGTTTGTTCATATATATAATCACAATATTGTCCATAATTGATCTCATAGTAAATTTTCCAACTCGTTCTTAAACTGATAGTTTATGATGTTAAACATTGATTACTTCAAGCGAAATAGCTACAATCTTTAAACCAAAGTAGTAAATGTTTATTGACTGTCATTGTTTGCAAAGTGCTATATTTAATTATTATTATTTTCTCTGTTGGACATAAAAATGCTAGTTGTTTAAGTCACATCATCACCTCAGAAGGTGGAGACAGTATCCCATCTGCCTAATTTATAGTAAAGAAAACCTAATCACTAGCTGTAAGAAACTTTAGTTGCAAAACAAGTTAGTAAAAACATGAATAGCGTTAATGGTCATACCCAATATTCGCTGAGTGTTGACTTTAGAAAATCCAGTACTATCTCCTAATGCCTTTTGAAATCTGTAAACTTCCCTGCTCAAGCCTTTTTGCCAAATATATTAATCTTTATTACATTTTCTACAAAAGCTGTTTTTAGAATTTATAAAACATTTTCCTTTCTTTTTTTTTTTTTTTGCTTTAGAACTCAAACAAGCAATATTATAGAAGGGGAAGTAAGTCATACATAGGAGAATAATTCATACTATTCATAGGCTATAGAAAGCACCTCGATGTTTGGTCCAAGTTTATTCATCCAGTCATGTCCTCATTGACAAAGGAGTTTTGAATGCGTCTTATGTAAAATAACTTGTAGTCACTTAAAAGTGTTTTATGAAAATATACTATTACTGGAAAGACAGCTATTAGGCCATTTATTTTCTGCTTATTTTGCAAGGAAACGTGCCCCTCTGAGCTTGCCTGGCTTGGACGTGTGCTCCTGAAGGAAATATTGCTGTCGATGGCTTCCTGTTTAACGGCAGACTGGTCAGGTGACGCCAGAACTCCCCAGTCGTGTTAGATATTGCTTGGCATTGCTTCCAGCACAATCGCTTTCGTATTATTCAGTATGTAAAAACTACTGCCCCCCCCCCATATTCAAAATTCTATAGCATTTTAGTCTTACACTTACTGAGAGACAAATTTCTTTACAAAAACAATAGTATTATTTTTAAGTAATGATACGTGTCTCACTCAGGCCTCATTTAGCATATGTCCCATTAATTTTTAGACAGAAATGAAATTAACTATCCTGGCTTCCTGGTTCTTGGGAAGTTATTTATTACTCTTTTTTCTTATCTGCAAAATTAAATTCCACCCAACCTTCCGTGTTCCTTCATCCGGACCCACATCCTGTGCTCTCCCTGCAGGACATGCTCCCATCGTGCCTGAGCTCCCAGGTCTCTGCCGCTCCCTTCTCTCTTCTGCGTTGTTCTTTCTGCACTGAATTATTCCGGCATGAAAGCATGGTGAGCAGTTTCCCCCCGTTAAGAAGAGGCCTCTCCTGCCAGCTCCGCGCCCTCTCGCTCTGCCCATCTCTCTGCTCCCGTTTGCGGCCCCGCTCCACCTGCTCCTGGTTCCTTCCTTCCTCCTGCTCCGCCTGGATCTCTTCTTCCTCCACAGCACTCCCCTTGGAGCCCGGGCAGTTAGGCTTTCTCCCGTTTCCACAGAGCAGAGCTTGCTAAGTTCACAGCTGACCGCACAGGGCCGCGTCCAGGGTAAAGTGCTCAGTCCTCACCTAATGTGACCCCTCAGCAGCCCTGGGGGGTGGCCACCCCCTTCTGCGCCTCCTGCACTTGGTCTCCTGCTGGGTCTGCCCCCCCCCCCCCCCCCCCCCCCCCGATGAAGCCTCAGTCTCCAGCCCCTTTTCCTCCTCACTCGTTTCCCCGGCAGCCCCACCCCTGAGCTGACAGCTTCCAACGCCCCATGCGGCTGCGGCAGAGCAAGGCCCACTCATATTTCTCGCTGGGATGCACAGGCAACTAGGAAAGGAGGTTCTGTGGCATCCTCCCTCTTGATGCCGTCTCACCCCCTCTTCCTACCTGCTCTCCTCAAACCTGACGGTCACTCGTCCATCATTTGACAAGTGCTTCCTGAGCAGCGTGCGCCTGGCTCTGGGGGCGAGTCCGCAATCTAGGCTTCTAATGGTGTCTGGTCTTCGCCCTCCTCTGTTTTCCTATCGGTTCTTCGTGATCTATCATATCCATTCCCATTACTTCGGGTGTGTTCGAAGGACCCCTCAAATAATTATCTCCAGCCCGGACTTTCTCCCCCAAGCCGCAAGCTCAGATTTCTACCAACCAGATCTCTAAACCTGGCACGCACACTTCAAATTCAACATTACGTCATAAGCACAGTTTTGTTAGAAATGCAAACAGCCAAACCTTGCCGCTCTTTCAGCCTAAGTTACAGATGAGTCCTTGTCCAGCCCTCCTCTCCCTCAGGTGGCAGTGCCTTCCTAAGGATCTCTGTGACTGGCCCCCTCACCTCCGCCTACTAGCAGCGCTTCTTCATTGCCCGGCCTAGACTGTTTACTGTCTGAGGATCTCTGGCTTCCACTTCTGTCTTCCTCCCATCCTTGCCTCACACGGTTGCCAGCGGGATCTACTCGAATTGAAATCTGAGGACTTCACTTTCTTGAAGAGCATCTTTGATGGCTCTCCATTGCCGACTGAATAGAGCTCATGGTTTCATTCTTTGTAAAAGCAAAACCTTTTAAGTCTCATCAGCTCCTGTTCTGCAAAAACTCTGAAGTTCTGGCTCGACAGAAAGACTGCAGATCTGTGAAGCTGACCGGCTCTCCGGGTTTTTGTCCCTGCGTGTGTTTGCAGACCCTGTCCATGTAGGCGCGGTTCCTCTAAGACCCAGCTCAAGCTATACTATCGCTGAATAATAAATGTTTGAACAGTACAGCTCAAGCCCGATGCCACCCAGAACTAGACCTCCTCTCCTCTGTCGTAATACCTTGTATAGATCCCTTTATTTTTTCCCATAAAATTTCAAGTAGTGCAGTTATTTTCTGTCTGCCTATTTCACTGTACAGGGAATCGTGCAAACGGAGACCCTTTAGTATTCAACTTATAATTTCAGTCTTTTTGTTTTTATTTTATCTTTTATAAAAGAGAGGGAACAGCTGATAAGCACTATCCTTTTAATGAGTATTTTTAAACTACAGGAGTTTAGATTATAAAACTAAGATTTTTATGAAATATAGTAGCTGTTTTCCTAATATCAGTTACAAGTTTATAAAAATTAAAATAGAATACACATATCATAAAACTAACCCTTTTAAAGTGTACAATTGGGTGGTTTTTAGCATATTCACAAAGTTGTGCACCATCATCACGATATGATTCTAGAACATTTCTAATTCTAGAATATTTTCATTACCCCCCAAAGAAACAGTGTTAGCTGTCACTCCCTATCTCCATCCCCTCTCTCTGCCAACTAATCTACTTTCCGCCTCTATAGCTTTGCCTGTTCTGGCCATTTGATATAAATGAAATTATGTACTATGTGGCCTTTATGTCTGACTTCTCTCACTCCGCACAGTGTTTTCAAGGTCCCCCGTGTTGTGGCATGAATGGTTCTTTCTTCACGAGTCAATAATATTCCATTGTATGGATAGACAGTATTTGTTTACTCCTTCTTCAGCTGATGGATGTTAGTGTTTCCCTAAGTTTTTACTATTATGAATAATGCTGCTATGAAATTCACGTACAAGTTTTTGTGTGGACATATGCTTTCAATTCTCCTAAGGATATAAGGGGTAGAGTTACTGGGCCACAACTCTGTTTAACTTTCTAAGGAACTGCCAAGCTGTCTTCTAAAGTGACTGCATGATTTCAGGTTCCCGCAGTCTGCACGGGAGCTCGGCTTCTCTGCACCCTTGCAGCGCTCGCTCCTGCCCGGCTTCCCGATTATAGGCCCCTCGAGGGTATGAAGTAGCCTCTCATTGCGGCCACACAGGGTTGGGTCCCGTCCTCTCATAAAGGGTTAGAGAGCCCCACCCTATCTAAATTCAGTAAGCAAATGCTTCCTTTTATATTACTCTGAAATAAACAGAAGGTAAGCCTCTCAGAAGACAGAACTATTACTTTTTCTTATCTAAATATCTGTAATGCCTTGTAGGACTTAACATACTTTATTTGTTATTCCTAAGATTCTTCCAAGATTCTCTCCTGCTTTCAATTTTGGGGGCAATATAATGCCCCCAAATACAAAGCTCTGCGTTAAGGTTTGAGGCATGTTAATTTGGAGGGAAACAGTTTCTAGCGCCCATCTTCCCACCCACCCTTCGCGTAGCAGTACTGGGCTAAGCACGGGGGTGCTTCATGTACTTTGCTGTCCCTTGTGACTCTCCGGGCGTTTTTGTCTTCCTCTTTGCCAGTCTTTCCTGCTAACTAGCTATCACCTTGCTCTTGTCTGCACCTCCCCCAGCCACCTCAGCATTATTTGAAGACTTTAATAAACACACTGCCCATCCCTTTCTGCTGCCCGACATGATATTCAGCACAGACAGTGAGGTTTAGAAGTTGGATGGTGCATCTGAACCTGTGCCGGGTGGAGTGACTTTTGTGACAGTGGCTGCTTGTGCCTTCACATGCACATTCCCTCAGTCAGGTCTTTCAAATGAGGTGCCTGTGACGGTGGCCAGCACCCCCGTCTCTATTAAGGAGGGGTTTATCCTAGTTTACACACAAAACTGGGGACAGGGATTTGCCCAGATGGATTCCTGAAGCTACATTTTACATTAAAACCATGTTTTTCATAGTTGCGTACAACTGAATTCACACATTCTATGCAACCTCACCTCGGCTCTCCTAGCTTAAATGTTGAACTTCACCCTCGTGTGAATGCACAGCCGAGTGCTCAGCTTAAACAGTGCCCGTCACCCTGTCATGGTGAGAGAACATGCGAAAATAATAATGGGACAGTCATCAATGTGCGTGTTTGACTCCTGCATCCCAGGCACCGCACTAAGTGCCTTAGACACAGTCCTGCCTATAGTTTCCTAAGTAATATACTGAGATGAATTAGGGAGGCCTTATATCAGAATTAACTTACTGAGTCCTAGTGGTTGAGGGGAAAGTGAAAGTCACAATAATACAAAATATTCAGTAATAAATGGACCACATATAGAATGAATTTCCACTCAAACCAACATCGCTTCCACGTCAATGCCTGCATCCGAGGACCCGAGCCAAAGGTTTTGTCCCCCAGTTTCGGGTTAACTGTACCAAACAGCCAGCAGCACAGTGAAAACCAACAACGAAGTGTAACCATAGATTTTGGAGAAGATGCAGATTTCACAAAGCTGATAAAAAGTACATTGGAACATTGTTCAGATCACAGTCAAAGATATTAACAAACAAGGCTCCAGTGGATTGAGAGTGATTAACTGGAAAAGAGAACAACCACCAGTTGAAGGTTATGTTCGTCAAAAAAATGATGAAATACCAAAGATTATGAAGCTGCTCTGGAAGCCAAATCCCAAGTGGTAATTGCCTGCCATGCTATTGTATAATTTTATCCCAAAAAGTATGCCAAAAGTTATTCCTGATTCACTCTTTATGCTAAGAAATAGCGTATCTCTGCAATGTTAACTATGAGTTAATTTGAATTCACAGTTCGGTTTGAATTTTTAAAGATGGATTTGTAAACTTCTTGCAGTTTGATATAAAACGTATGACACCTGAAGGGGATTCATTTTCAGCCGGGTTTTTCTCCCAGCAGGACTCCTGCCAGGGAGGAAGGCTCTCCCGTTTCATCCTTACCCCTTGTACGTATTCTAGGGAAACGAAGCTTTGCTCGGTTCCGTAACTTGGCCGAGATCATGGCCAGGCATCCAGCCTACAGGACGCAGCCTTGGGCCTGCAGAGCATTGCTCCTGAAAGCAGGATTCCCAGATCATTAGTACAGTAGGAATCAGCCCACAGGACGCAGCCTTGGGCCTACAGAGCATTGCCCCTGAAAGCAGGATTCCCAGATCATTAGTACAGTAGGAATCAGTCCACAGGACGCAGCCTTGGGCCTACAGAGCATTGCCCCTGAAAGCAGGATTCCCAGATCATTAGTACAGTAGGAATCAGTCCACAGGACGCAGCCTTGGGCCTACAGAGCATTGCCCCTGAAAGCAGGGTTCTCAGGTCATTAGCACAGTAAGAATGGGACCCATGAGGCCAAGGAGACAAGACGGAGGAGCTTTCAATCCTCGGCTTCTAGGTTGCCGAAAGCAATGTGATGGCCTCAGACGTGGAACAGGACCTGTGGAACTCACTGAGTTTATCATTTGGGGGTCAAGACGCCTCTTCTTCCTTAGAGTGAGTGCAGCTGGCACTGGAAGAGAAAGCTCTCGAAGGGCGGTGTTCGGTGGGCGGTTTGGTGCAGAGTGAACCGCAAGATGAGAGAATACCTGGAACCATAAAACCGTGTCCCCCAGGCCCGGTGCCTCATTTGCTCGAGCTGACGGGCTGAGTGCGGGATGGGCCGCACAGCCAAATGGAGCAAACGGCACGGTCCCCGTGGGAACTCTGCGTAGACCTTGCCCTCCCCCGCGTACCTGTGAGTCCCAGACTTTGCAGGTGTGCATGCTGGTCACAGCGTGACAGATCCCTCAGGACAGAAGCGGCGCGGTGGAGGGCTGCGGGCTGCGGGCTGCGGGCTGCGGGCTGCGGGCTGCGCATCGCTGCTTTTCATCCCAGCTGCGAAAACCCGGAGCTTTGTGCGTGGGGAGAGGGGAGAGGATCTGCCTCAGAGTTTTAGTCAGGGAAGCGTGACATCCTTGGGGAGAGGAGAGGCAGTAATGTCCCCTGGCCTGTCATCAGAGTTCCCACCAGCACGAATTGAAATGGAGTGTAACTGTGTTAGAGATGCAAACAACAAAAATCAGAAATGTTGCCCACACGAAAGGTATCCTTGGACTGGAGGGTGGCCAGGTGTGTTCGTTGCATGAAAATTCACTGAGCTGAGTGCTTCTGGCTGTGTGGGCCGGTGCACGCGCTTTCCCTTCCACGTGTTATGTTTTTGATAAAAAATAAAGCACAGGAAGGAATATAATCATTTAAAGTCTCTATGTTTCTAATGTCGTCTGTTACTAGTTTTTCTCTATAGCAAAAAAGCAAGAATTTTCTTGAGATCTGTTTTATAAACAAATGTTTATGACACTTGTAAAATGCATTCTGATGACTGCTTTTTTGTCCCTACCGTCTCCATCTAATCCATTCTGGTTTTTGTTGTTTTTTTAGTTCTGACCCAACCCTGCATTTTGTCACTTTTCCATTTGCTTTTTGTGCCTCAGTCGGGTTCTGGTAACAATCCCATTTGAACAAAGACCAGTCTCCGTGGGCCCAGCGGGTAACCTCATTCCATCGGACGGTTAAGGAGGCATCAGTCCTCTGGGAGTGATGGGACGTCTGTTTCCTGCGGGCGTGAGGCTGATGACAGGGAAAGAACACAGATGACGGGAAGACACAGGGGTTTATTCTGTCATGAGTGAAAAGCCACCTGTCATCACAGCTTTACACATCCCACCGCCACCACCCAGCATAGCCCGTGGCAGGCGGCACGTGGCGGGGACGGTTTGGGAAAGACGGGTCCTGGGCTCATCACACAGGCCTTACTGACAGGACGTGGCTGAGCGCATGTCCGGCCCCTCTCAACTGCAAGTGACTTCTCTGCAAGCATGGGGACAAAAATGTCTACATCCTAACACTTTTGCAAGGATTTCAATTACATGGATAAATGTCTCTATAATATTTAGCACATCGAGATGCTCGAAAGATGAAACACTCTTTTATTTTCTATCCTTTACTTTTTTAGGCAAAAATATGTCTTTGTGAAGCTTGCAGTCCTGCCTGAGTGATTCACAACAGTCTGGCTTTGGAGCTGCTCGGCCCTGGGATGGTCGTTTATTACATGAATGCATGTGGGATGCAGGCATGCTTTCCTACAGTTTTTCTTCTCTCTCTCTCTGCCTTTTGAATTTTCCAGATAAAATATCTATCCTAAATAGGATAAAAAAGAATGACGTTTGTAAAATTCCTTTAATGGGAAAGAAGATATTTGAGTATTTGATTTTAAAAGAATAGAGAGAAATAGTGTGGGTGGGAATTTATTTTGTATTTTTAATTTCTATTTCAAAGCCCCACAAGCTGAGCCAACCTCTGTTGAGACCCAGGCATAATTGTAATGTTTTTAAAGAGATGCACGTTGGCTACTTTTGACTATAACCTGTTGAACCTGACTTTTAAAAAATGTTACCTAGGAAAGCTGTAAGTGAAATAGTTGGAGGAAACTTGAGTACTGAGCAATCTCCTCGTTTTACTTCTAAACCGCTGGGGAGGGGAAGCAGCCTGCCCGAGGCGGCCAGTGAAAGTCCGGAGCCAGCCAATGGCCCCTGAGTGGGAGAAAGCAGACGGGGAAGAGCGGAGGTGGTGTAGCGATGGCTGTAGAGCTCGGGTAGAAATGCCGCGGGGACCGGGCAGAACGGCGGCTTCTGCAACTGCGCCCCCACCGCAGCCCTCGGAGCGGGAGCCCAGCCCCTGCAAAGCTGACCGGCCTCCTGCGCGGCCCTGCCGCCTCTCTGGGCAACTCAGGACAGAAAGAGGAGCTCCCTTGACTCTGGGCAATGACCCTCCTCAGGCAGCCGTCCCTTGTCCAAGGATGCCCTGAAGATAAGCAGGTGCTGTTAACAGGCCAGCAAAATGTTTATCTCAAATACTATTTGCTCTGTAATTGCGCCTAAACTATTAAAATATTCAGCCTGCCTCTTTGAACTATGATATGTCATATCAGGGAAAATGTCAGCCTGCCAAATGATCGTAATTCCAGATTATTATTATTATTTCATCACTTTTCTTGTTGTAGGGCAGGTTCCCCCATCACCCAGCCTCAGTGCAATACCTCACAAATGAAAGTCCTCGGAGCATTAAGCAGAACATTGAGCCTTTTGCTTATGCAAATTTACACGGGGTCACTTCTCCAAATTCTCAAGGAGCTATTTTATTGTGGTTTCAGATGGTAAAACTGCTCCATAAAACTGCGAAGCCCGAAGGGAAAGAAAAAAAGCCACGTAATAGCTAAGGACTATTTACCTCATGGCTGGCAGGAGAAAACTGGGTAATTGTCACTCCCTAAGTCACATCGTTAGCGGGTCAGTTTGCTGTCCCCGTAAGGACGGAAGTGGGCGCCTCCGAGGACATGCAACATTAAGCTGTGTCTTTATACCCTCCTCCCGCCACCGAGGGTTTCAGGCTCTCAGCCATTACTGAGGAAAGAGCGACGTTTTTTCAGGAATCTGGTCCCTAAGACAACTGCACGTAGCAGTGTGGACGCCAATGAAATCCACAAAAGCAGCTCAGCGAATAGTCCGCGCGCGGCTGCTCTGCTTCATTAAGCCCCCTGCGCCTGGGACGCTCCAGGAGCTGAGACAGTGGGGAGGTGGCGTCCTCATGGAAGGCCCGCAGCACGCCTGCCGGAGCCGGCGCCCTCCGGGACATGCCGCTGCTCCTTTACTCCTCGGTAACACTCGGCTCGGCCTTTCCCACGTAATCTCACCTCCTTTCCTCTTGCCCTCTCCTCCAGATAGAATTGTTCCTAAGTACAGAGTAAAGTGACTCAGCGAGTGCCTTCCGTCTCTGCGGTCTCCAGTTGCAATTACAGTGGTGAAAGATGCTGTCCGCAGTTTCGACCGGAAAGCACAGGTGAACGAGGCCTCCTTCGTGGCGCGGCGAGGCGGGAGCCTGCAGCCTCACTGTTGGCTGAGCGGGCGGCCTGCGGGCCGTGGAGGAGGCGCGGCCCCCCGCCTGCGGGGCCTCCACCCGCATTCCTGTTCTCTCGGATGTGGATATCGCTCCCTACTGTCTTTGTCTTTCGTCGACAGGAGCGTGGCACGTTGGGCCGGCCTGTGGCTGGTTTCTTCGGGTCACGGTCATTCTCATGCTGTGTCACAGCTGCGGCCCTGCGCGTGTTAATCACCCCTCTATTGCAAAGGTCCTGAGGAGCCCGCTAGACACGGAGCGTCCCGTCAGAGTCCTTGCTGCTCTGTAGGGTGTGAACTGAAATCGACGGTTCACCTGTTTCCACGCTTCTTCACCCCGGGGCTTTGAGAAAACACACGTGGGGATTCCCTAGCGGGGCCCGGACCAGCGAGTGCTCCCCCTCCCCAACTCCTTCCCCCAAGAAGCTGCTGCAGAGCCTTTGGGACGAGACTGGCAGAGCTCCCCACCCTCCGTCCCTGCCGCCTGGACAGCTTCCACCGCCAACGCTCCCGCAGACCCCGCCGCCAGCCGCCTGGCTCCGCATCCTGAAAAGTCACTGTTGACCAGCGTGACGTCAGGCAGGGCGCTTAGCCACTCCGATCCTCAGTGTCCTCACTTGAAAAAGGGGTGGTGGTGATAACAGAACACACATCATGCATGTAAAATGCCACAGCAGTGTCTGGCCCATAGTATGTAGTATAAAAGTGTATGGCTCAATATTTAATTTTCACTTCTAGCATATTTAACATAAAATTTTTCTCACGTTACGGGGAGCCTTGCTAATGTGTATGTGATTTACACATTTTAGATGTTTAACAAGTTGGTGTTCCTAAGTAATGCCCTAGTAATGCTCAAAAAATCCAACTAATGATTATACTATTTCATAATGATTTGATTATTTATACCCTTACCTCATCCCAAAAGGGTTGGGGCAGGTGCCTTAGCACATATATAGTAAGATACCTCAATAGAGAGATGATAGATAGATCTTAAAAGAGCTGAGTAATAAAATTAGAGAAAAGAATGAGTGAGGGGTGGAAGAGGAACACGCCTTTCAGCTCCGGCTCCGGGGAAGGCCCCCTAGGAGGCCCCCACTCAGCACTCATTCCCAGCTAAAGTCACACCAAAGCGACATTTTACATTATCTATGCAACAGCTTCCTTGGTGACAGGCAAAATAGAAAGATGACTTTTATTATTGCTATTTTTATAAGCAGGAGAATTTAGGCTGTAAAAGTGCAGCAATTATTCCAGCTGATTTTATAGGTCACACAGGGCGCAATGCCAATATGCTATTTATTTCACCTAAAAATGGATTAATCTACATAATATTGTTAGAGGAAACAAATCCTTTAAAAAATACCTGCTAGACACTACTACCTCATAAAAACAATTGTTTACATTCAACTGTCCAGAGAAATGAGCCTAAAACGTGGGCCAGACGTGGCATTTATTTCCATTTCTGAGCGTACGTTTATCCAGCCTGCAAGTGCTTGCTGGGTCAGCTCGCAAGTCTATAAAAGGAGAGCAGTGGAGAAGCTGGCCTCGCCCTCACCCACAGTCTCCTCTGCACATCCTTCCTGTGTTGTCAAACTCCATGACAAGCACCCCCACAGCCTGCTCTGGGGGGCGGCTACCCTGCCTGCTGCCTGCGAGCAGATAGGTGGGCGAATGTGCCCTAAGTAGCCGGAGAGCCCGCAGTGTTCTTGGGGACTAAACCACAAAGACCGGAGAAAGACAAAATAGCAGTCACGTCTAAACTTGATAGAAGGCCCCTTAGCTCTCCAACACCGTCACCCTCCAGCTCCACTGTGGCATCAGCTCATTCTCTGTGTCAGAGGAGGCGGCTTGAGATGGCGCACCTTCCTCACAGGTGACCTGGAGCTCTTTAGGATTACTTTGTTCTGTGACTCTTTTCCAAGACTAAGTGTCCAAAGGATCTTAAAAGTGAGAGTGCTGCCCAGCCAAGCGTGGCTCAGAGGTTGAGCATCGACCTAGGATCCAGGAGATGGCAGTTCGATTCCCGGTCAGGGCACATGCAGTGTTTCGGGCTCCATCCCCAGTGGGGGGCGTGCAGGAGGCAGCCCATCAATGGCTCTCTCTCATCATTGATGTTTCTCTCTCTTCCTTCCTCTCTCTGAAATCAATAAAAATGTATTTTAAAAAAAGTTAGAGTGCTTCCCAGGACTTCCTGGGAGAATTCATGTGTATTAGTGTATATGGCAAACACCCCTCCCATATGGCTAACACTGACCTTAGTCTCACTGACAATGACAGGATGTCAGGAAAAGTGAGAACAGGAGGAGAGTGCCTCCTGGTCATTCTAATTTTAGTTTTGGTCTTTGGTAGCATCTTACATTTTATTTTATTTAAAAAAAATTTTTTTAAATATATCTTTATTGATTTCAGAGAGAGGAAGGGAAAGGGAGAGAGAGAGAAACATCAATGATGAGAGTCATTGATCAGCTGCCTCCTGCACGCCCCCCCGCTGGGGGTGGAGCCTGAAACCCGGGCCTGTGCCTTGACCGGGAATCGAACCGCGATCTCCTGGATCCTAAGTTGATGCTCAACCACTGAGCCACTCCAATCAGGTGATAATTACAGCTTTTAATCTCTCTCTTCGGCTTTGGGCTAACTGGCTCCCTTCTATCATCGCCCTTCACCCTCTTACACACCAGGCACGGCCTTATCTCGCTGGTTACTTACTGGGCGCTTATTAGGTTCATGGTCCCGGAGTCTGTATTAAGAACACAGAGAACAAAAACAACCAACCCCCCCCCCAAAAAAAAACAAAACAAAACCCACCAGCACTCAGGTGGTAGTGGGAAATCGTGGGTGCCCATGTCCGATCTGGGTTCGGATCTCAGCTCCATCATTAACTCTCTGTGGAAATTCTCAGTCTTGTCCTTTCCTCTGCTTCTGTCTTGCCAGCTCCACTCTGTCTAGATTATTGTCATTTGAAATCGGGAAGCGATTGTTTTCTAGCTTTGTTCTCTTTGAAGCCGTTTTTACTATTTTGGGCCCCTTGAGTCTCCATACAAATTTTAGGATCAGCTTATCCATTCTGAAAAAGATGTAACTAGTATTTTGATAAAGACTGTCTTCAGTCTGTAGGCCGAGTTGAGGGGTATTGCTGTCTTAACACACTGAGTCTTCCCATCCACGAACGCGTCCTTCCATTTATTTAGGTCTTCATCGACTTGTTTTAATGACGTTCTGTAGTTTTCAGTGTGTTTATGTTGCTCTTCTTTTGCTAGATTTATGCCTAAGTATTTTATTCTTTTGACGCTATCGTCGATGGAATTGTTTTCTTAAGTTCACTCCTGGTTTGTTCATGACCAGTGTATAGTATTACAAGTGATTTTTGTCTATGGGTTTTGTACCCTGCGACCATGCTGAACTCATTTGTTAGCTCGAATTGTGTGTTTGGCATAAAAGTCATGTCATCTGCAAATAGAGATGGTTTTACTTCTTTCTTTCCAATCTGGATGCTTCTATTTCCTTTTCTTGTCTAACTGCCCTGGCCAGTACCTCCGGTGCAACGTCGTATAGAAGAGGGGAGAGTGGATATTCTCTTTATGCTTGATCACGGCGGGGGGGAGTTTTCAGTTTTTCACCCTTGTGTGTGATGTAAGTTGTGAGGTTTTATGCTTGTTTGTTTGTTTGATAAGATGCCCTTTATTGGGGTGGGGAAGTTCCCTTCTATCTTTCATTTGTTAAGTGTTTTTAATATGAAAGAATTTTGCATTTTGTCAAATATTTTGTCTATTGAGATGATGGTGTGGCTTTTATTTGTTATTTGTTAATATACTGTATTACAATGATTGCCTTTCATTGTTCAGCTAACCTTCCATTTATGGGTTAAATCCCATGTGGATATTATTCTTTTTAAACCATCAGTCTAAACAATGTTTCCAGAATGTAAGCTTTAGAGCAATAATTCCATAGGATGCTAAGTTTCTCCATGAAAAAAAAAAGTTACATTAGGTAAATTTAGAAAATGATCCGAGTTAAACAAATTTCTTAAAAATAATAGCTCAGAGAATGTAATATAGTAATACACTTTGAAAATCTCCAAGAGGGAGGCACAGTATGCCATGTTTTATACGCATCTGGCAAAGGTATTTTGTGAAATTAATTTCCCATCAAGCACACCTTGAGAAATATGTCCCAAGAATTTTGGTTAAACTTTACTATCATGAATTAGTGACCTAGAAATGCTTGAAATGAATTGGGTCTTCAATTTTTAACGCATATGTTGCTGTTTAGAAAAGCTCATTCAACATACGAAAATATTTATAGAGTGTCTATTATGTGCCAGGTACTCTTCTAGGCACGGGAGATATGGCAGTGGGGGAAAATGACAAGAGAGCTCTGCTCTTGCAGAGCTTACATTCTGGAAGGGAGGCAAAGAATAAACATAAAAATCATGCGCGTTATAAACTACGTTAGAGAGCATTATATGTTACATAAAAAGGAAAAATCAGTTAAGCTCCTTAACATCAGTTTTGGTGATAATTTTTTGGGATTTGACACCCAAAGCAAAGGCAACAAAAGGAAAAATAAACAAACTAAAAAGCTTCTGCACAGCAAAGGAAACCACCAACAAGAGGAAAAGGCGACCTCGTGAATGAGAGAAAATATTTGCAAATCATGTATCTGATAAGGAGCTAATAGCTAAAATATATAAAGAACTCCTACAACTCAATAGGAAAGAAACAAACAATCTGATTAAAAAGTGGGACGAAGATCTGAACAGACATTTTCCCAGGAGGACATACAGACACGCAGGTGGCCAACAGGTACACGCAAAGGTTCTCGGCATCGCTAATCATCAGGGAGCTGCAGACCAGAACCTCTAGGGGCTATCACCTCACGCCTGTCGGAAGGGCTATGATAAAAAAGACAAGAAATAACCGGTGTTGGAGAGGGTGTGAAGAAAAGGGAGCCCCTGGGCACTGTTGGGGGGCCTGTACATTGGCGCAGCCACCGTGGAAAACAGTGCGGAGGTTCCTCAAACGTTTGAAAATAGAGCTATGACATGATCTGGCAACTCCACTTCTGGGGAGTTATCTGAAGAAAACAAAAGCGCTACTTAAAGATCCGTGTAGCCCCACATTCACTGCAGCAAGATTTATAAGAGTCAAGACTTGGAAGAAACCCAGTGTCCGTGGGCGGATGAGTGGATGGAGAAGTTGTGGGGGGTGCGCAAAGGAACACTACCCAGCCATGAAACAGAATACAACCTTGCCGTTTGCAACATGGATGGGCCTTGAGGGCATTATTCTAAGGGAAACAAGTCAGCAGGAAGGGGAAAGAACGGGGGTGGAGCAGGTTTGGGGGGGACAGTCAGCCTTCTGTATGGAATACGTTGCATTTGCGATTTCTTCTGTTGGACTTTGGTCACACTAACTCGGCACAGGGATGCAGACGCGCGGTCTCTGTCATCCCCTTGACAGGGTGCATCTCTCCCTGACACCAGCAGGGACACCGACCCATCAGTCCTTTACACTGTGAGCAGCTTTCAAGAGGCTAAAACCAGAATTGAATAGTTGCAATTTATAATGTCTAGTATTTCATTTGTACCATCCCCTCCATTTCCCAGGAAACTGCCTGTTAGAACTTGTCTTCTTTGTGGATTAAGAGTCTCCTGCTTAAAGTACTTTTTGATTCCCTCCCACCTAAACCCCCACAAAACAACAACATCAAAACCCCAAAACAAAACGCCCAGCTACCCTTGCACTGAGTCCTAGTCAGTAAAACAGGAGTGAAGGGGGGGGGCGTCCGCTTCCAGGCCCAGCCCAGGAAACCTTTCCCCCTGACGCTGTTTCTCCTTCCCCTTTTGACTGGTTGGGGACTAGCTTGACCATATTGGAAAAGACATGCTGAAAAATTTGGAGCCAATATTGGAAGAAGCCCAGGGTCTCTGAATTCTGCTCAAAGGAGCCTGACCATTTACCAAGTAAGAACTCCCATTTTGGACTTAACGTGAGAGGATAGTACGCATCTACTGTGTTTGAGCTATTGTAAGTGTGTAAGTTTATTTGTTATAGCAGCTAGGCCATTTTCTTTGTGCAAAAAGTCAGTGGTAGACTAACTCAACCCAGTCGGATAATCGTGGTTTCTAGATGAGTAGTTTTGGGGTTAATGAAATGATCTTGCATAATTGAACACAATAACTAGAAAGGCATACTCGGAGAGTTCACTGGCCAACACAGTAGCTACAAGCTACACGGGGCTGTTTACATTGGAAGTTATTACGTTGAAGTACAATTAAAAACTCAGCTACTCAGTTGCACCAGAGGCGACCACAGCACAGACCAGAATGTTCCCATCAACATGGAAAGTTCTACCAGACAGGGCTGTTCTACAGAAAGAGAGAACTGATCACATGAATTGATGAAGTTCATAGATAACTTGCAAACCTCACTTTGGCTGGTGATTTCTTATTTTCCATAACCTTCTCAAAGTTCTCAAACTTTACAAAATTAGGGTTCCTCTGCTAACATGATTGGCCTGAGCTTGAAGTCTTGCCCGCCCCTGACTCTGGCACTGAGAAGGCCCTCACCATGGGCAAAGCCTGCAAGGAGAGAAAAGGCGAGAGGCAGCGGGTGCAAGAATTGCACAGCCAGCTGGAGAGGGCAGGAAGGTTGTCTGTCAGACACCCTCACCGAGTCACTCGGTCTCACAGTTCCTGGAGAGAGAATGTCCTTAAAGCAGAGAGCATAGAACTGTGCAGTGCTTTGTGGCTCACCAGTTGGAGGTGATTAGCCTAAAATCAAATAGTGTAAATAGATAAAGAAATTAGAAACAGCAAATATAATAGGACATAGGTGAATTTCAAAGCATTCGATAGCAATGGCCCGACTGCGGCGGAGGATGGCATCTGTCCTTGCTGTGCCAGCACTTACAGGGACAGGATCCTGGAGCTGTCGTCTCCCAGCCGTCAGCCCTCCAGGATCTCCCGGTGTCCAGGGCTCCAAGCACAGCCGCAGGCTCTTCTCCAGATACCATCCGCCTACTCTGAACTTTCCATCTGGAATTCCTTCTCAAACCTAATCAGAAAATGACCGATCACATCCAAGTAGGTTCCAAGGCAATGGCACAGTATCAGCTATTTAAATGTTCCGGAAAGTTCCTATTTCCATTACAAATACAATCACTCCTCGCCTCTCGCTGACCGATTTCTGTAGGTCCCTGTAATTAGATCTCTTACGGTTGCCATCTTCTCTTTTTCAAGCCGCGTTCTAACCTATCTTTTTCTCCCAAACACAATGAAATAAATATTACATTTCAAAAACTCACGAAGACAAGCAAAAATAAAAGGTGTTTGCACATGAACACAGACATAATTCACTGTGGTGTTTAATACTTGTCTTTTTAAAACAAACTCTAGCTTTGAGAGAAATCCTGCAGGAAATAGAAAAGGGAAACAACCTCTGGGGTGCTTCGAAACGTGGCTGAGACATTGTAAACCGAAGATTCAACCATTTATCCGGAAACTCGCACTGTTCATTAATCACCAAGCGGCCCTGTTGCGTGACTTACTATGGATTGTTCATACGTTGTGCTAAGATGCACGTTTCACCCAGAGTAAAGTTAATGAAGAATATTTACAGGAGAATTTCAGGAAATCTTAAATAATTTTGGTGACTTACTTTGAACTGAGCAAAAAATAAATATTAAAAATTATAATTTCTAATGGTTCCTTCTTAGGCTGCTGTGCCCAGTCGCCTGCTGGCATCCACCTGAGAGCCAGCTGTTAAACGTTTGCCAGCACATCCCTGGTCCCGCCAGGCCTCTGGATCCTGTCTCCCTCGCCTGTTCCCAAGACAAATCATTGGCTCTCTCCATGAATCCCCATTTACTTCATAATCTTTGCTTTAAAACAGGATCTAAAATAAGAGTTGGCATTGATAGAATGTAAATATCTGGCATACATGTACCCAATAAATATTTGTTGAATATTGAATGTTAGTTGAATACAATGTGGGTCAAAAAAAGGTTCAGAATGTGTGTATCTTAATCGCTCTTAATACAATGTCTGTCTTCCCAAAGCACACATTTCAAATATAGCACTTACATCATATCCGAGTTATCTGTTTACATGTAAATGCCAAAACTCAAGCCATTAAGACAAGTCTCTGAGTTCCCCTGCTGCCAATTTACCTTCATGGAAGTATATTTAGAGAAGAAACCAAAATCTTAATTTCTTTTCTCAATGACATTACTTCTTTAAATAGCTGTAGTGCTGACGTCCACTTAGGGACACTAGGGGCCTGAGCATTTTGAAAGCGCCTGTGTCCAGTCGTGCTTTGGGGCCTTCTCCAACCAATAACTGAAACCAACCAACCAACCCGCGCTCACTAATAATTAACCGTCCGTCATCCCGGGACTAACGGTGGTGTGTGGAGTTGTTTGTGTGTCCACCTTTGCTCCTCTCGGGCTTCCTGCCAGGGGGCCTTTGCATATTCATTAGACGTAAGGGCTCTGAAATGCAGACCTTTCTTCCCTTTGTTAGCAGATCTCCAAAGACTCCTGTTGCAGCGGGAGGAGGTCTACACAATTAACAAATAAAATTTATTTCAAATATCCAATTAACAAAGGTGGATCTGCTTCCCTTTATACATTACGGAGAGGCTAGAAACACTACTTAAAGTTGTTTAAAATCTCTTGAACCTTATAGTTTGTCCACAACTACGAAGAGTCAAAAATGTTTAATTGCGTAATAATCCCCCCTCCAGGGAGCCGTCCCGTCTCACATTTTCAAGCACTCCCACAGCAGGTACTTTGTCACCGCGAGCGAGAGCATTTCAGCGTGTTCCTGGGAAGATAAACAGTGGAATATAAACAAAACGTCGGGCTTCAGTGAGAGCAGAGCCGTCCAAGAGAAATAAAGTGACTAGCTTAATCCTTAGCGAACTGGAATTTGCCGGACTCTTAGCCAAACGAATATTTAGGAGGTTGCCTATGTGTTCTGTGCACATGCACTTGAATCCTGACACTCTGGTCTGAGGACAGAGCGGGGGTGGGGGCGGGGGGGTGGAATAAATGGAGGAGCACTGATTGTAGAGAAATAGTTCCTGGTCAGGGGGACATGTGCGGGCGTGTGTGTGGTGGCAGGTGAGGGTGCGGGTGAGGCCAGAAGGGGGGCAGCTGACTGTTAGCGTCACTGTCCCTGCGGAAACTTGGAGCTGAGCAGCCGGTTTCTAAGAGACTTTCCCTGATCCCTCCAAGGCTGCCAAGGTGAAAACCTTAGGTCTGGGTGAGGTTCGGGCAGCCTCGCTCTAGGGAGATGTATTTTTATTGACGGTGATGCCTTCTCTCTAGCCTGACGATTAAACCAAGCTTCGCTCTACCACTGACCTGGTCTTTCTGCCTCTCTGCTGAGTGTGAGCAGGTATGTGTATTTTTCAGCCATCTCTCAGTAATTGGGAAACACCCAGCCACGTACACATAAACACACGGTTAACACTGAGTTTCCATTACATTTAACACGCAGCACCTCAGAGAGCAGGCGCGTATTGTTCTGGGCACAGGAGAGAAATCTAGCTCCCTAAACCCTCTGACAAGCCCGGCCTTGATGATCAGACTTTAACTGAATCCAGGTCACTGTGTCCCCCGACCCCTTGTGTCCACAGCAGCCCCGTGGCGGGCTGCCCTGAGACCGGGGAGAAAGCCCCTCTGTTTGCCCTGCTTGGCAGTACATAGAAAAATTGGAGCCGAGAGAAGCAAACCGAGACACTGTAGGTGCAATTACCAAGAGACTCATAAATGCCATGTGGTTCCCAGAACCGTTTCCTGCCCCGGGAGGATCACCCCGAGTGATGTCTGATCTCTTTCTCGGCCCCTCAGCAGGGAAGGTCAGCCTTGCCCGCGCGGTCGGGGTCCCGAGAAGAGGGAATAAATGGATTTTCTATCTTATATTATTTGGGGGGATGTTGACTTTACTTTTTAATCTACATGCTTGCCTCTGAATAAAATGCTATTTCAAGTATTTATTCAAGGCACACATTGGTGACAAACTGGAGCAGAGTACAGCTTCTGATTTTTCAGGCCCGTAGAGGTTATTATTACCCTTGATTCCTGAAATGTCCCCCGAGGCCTTAGCATATTCCGTTCTTTTTGCATGCTCTGCGGTTTCTTTTCTTACCACCGGCTCCAGAGTTTGGTTTTGTGGATCAAACAAATTCAGGTTGAGTCAACAGAGATATGCACTCTGCAAACCTGCCTTTAATCTGCTCTTACCGTGTTATTTTTCCTGCATCAGCCAACATCCCCTAACGGAGAGTTATTTCCCTTAACCTCACTAGACACAAAAATGTCTGAGTGTGTTTCAGGAAAATGCATAGATTACAAATCCAAACTACCACGAGGCAGAAAAATCCTTTATGAAAACCAAAAGGAGGGACAATTGGGTCAAAAAAGACCTGATATATATAAATAAAATCAGAATTCAAATGGCTTTGCAGGAACTGTATAATCACACATAGGTAAAAATGAGAGAGAAAACATTATATTGAATTGCAGTGATTTTTTAACTTCCTAATAGTACCATGACAAGACTATTAAAGGAGCCACCCCAAATTACAACAAATCAGAAAGAGTTCACGCTCAACCAATACATCATGTTTAGTATCCGTCAGACGTCAGTCAGAGCGCTTATTAGGCCCGAGGCTTTCACGTAACACTTCTATTCTTTTTAATCCATAAAGTTGAGGATTTGGCTTATATCCTTTTGAAAATAACATGTAAGTAATTTTATCTGGAATTTAGATATTTAGTAATAATTCTAATTACTTATGTATAATTACTCATAAATGTTAACTACAGAATCTGATTTCTAAAAATTTTGTTTGAATATTTCTATTTAATAAGGAGCCAGCAATTGTATGACTACTACTAAAGCATGTGGGTAAGAAAGTAAATCTCCACATAGAACTGTCTACCTAGGAATGTAGTTAAGACCAACAAAACTTGGTCTTTTTCATCTGTCTTTCTCGATATGCACTTTAAGTCGGGCCCACCTCCCGTGCCTCAGTACCAGCCGACCCGTGCAGGCACCCAACTCGCATGCCCACCGCACCCCAGGAGCCCAGGGCTCTCCACGCGGTCCCATCCCATTCCAGTGGCACCTGCTGCTGTCCCCGGGACCAGCCTCTCGCGCTCAGCCCTGCTCCGGGCCGTGGCTCCCAGCTCTGGCCCCCGTGCCCCTGGAGAGTGGCCTGCACCCCGTATTCCCTCTCCGGGGCCGGCCCCTTCGCCTGCGCCCCTCGCCTCTCGGCTGGAGCCCCGGAGCGCTGCGCTGCTGGCCGCCGGCTCAGCCCAGCCACTCACAGCGCAGCTGTAGTTGAAGAGGGAATCACACAAGACTGGGGGTGGCTGTGGTGTGCGCATTTTATGTTTAAAAGGAAAACCACTTTTCTGACCCATTTGTCCAAAACATGTACTTATTTATTCTGGTAAAATGCTCTATTTCCTTATCATTAGTAAATGCTAATAAAAGTTATTTGAGATATGAGTTAATCTTTTTCTCATTTTGACCAACCCAAAGAATTTGTTGACGTGTGTAACTCTTTGCCCTGAAAAGTCCTGATTCAATACTGCAGCTCTGGAGGAGGGCTTTTGTACTTTTCGAATCCCCTCTCCCACACCACATAGTAAAACAACTTCTTGTCAAATAATCATGTATCTTGTGAGCTTGGCCAACCACAGCAGTCACACGACACAATTATCTTAAAGAGTAACATAGAAAGCACTTGGAAAAGGAACCGAACTTTTTCTACGTTTTAAAAGGTAGGCAAGGTGGGTAGACACGGGCTTGGGCGTGATTCACATTATTCCATGAGGAGAAATTTGAACGGTCTTCATAACGTGCGTCAACTGAGCTTACTAAACGCTCCCAAACTTATGTAACTTTCTGACTTGCTTGAGACATAAGGATCATGTCACTGCCTACAAATGTAATTTATAAGCCATGTGGGAATGTATTCAATAAATTTAGGTTTTTTTCTAAATAGCTCTCACTGGAAAAAATGTTCATAACTATGTATTTCGAAACATAAGTGGACAAATATGCTGAAATCAAAGTCACATCAGAAAATCTGACCCCAAATAATTTTCTGGAGGAAAGTGCGTGCATACTCATGGAGCTCTAGCTTTGGCTGAAGACTGTGTAAATTAATCTTGTACAGCAAGTGGACTGGAGGTTAGAGACTATTTAGTACAAATAAGCAAAAACAGAGCTTGTATATGACATGCTGTGTTTCAGAAGACTTGTCCCCCAAGGTTTCCAAGTACAGAAATTCATAATAGAAAACCAAATATGTCCCAGGAATTCTAGTGGTTTTTATCAATTCTATGACATCTTTAAACATGGTATATTGGGACCATGGGCTATGGACTATTTGAAAAATCCTTATGATGCTTGTTCTGGGAATATGCCTGCAATTTTAGTTTCCAAATCTGGGAAATTACTGAGCTTTATTAGAAGGAAAAGATGACCTCCGACCCCATGCCAAGCAGAAAATAAGGCTGTTCATTTACAGCTCTCAGTCTCTTACAGCAACAAACAAGGTAGACATTCTGCCCACTATTTACTGATGAAGACTCTGAGAGTCAAGCCGTGAACACCAACTTCTTGGGGAGTTCTCAAACATCATTCACTCATTTGTTTATTTATCTTTAGCAAACAAACTCATGCTTCACTCATTGAGAGAGAGAAATTTATCAACTACAGATTGAAAAGAAAATGGTGGGACTCCCTCAACTGAGGAAACACTGAGGCCGACTGAGGATGTGATGGGCCATTAATCCAAGGGTCCCTTTCAAGAATGGGGTGATGGGGGAGGCGTTTAGAACCTGGAAAAGGGGGGTCGGGGGAAGAGCAGAAGGCAGACTCACGCATCTGGCAGAAGGTATATACAGATGTCTGGGTGGATGTTTTAGGTCTTCACCTTGAACCACAAGGCGCTGAGAGAGCATTTCCCGTCTGTGGTCGGTACTCGCCACCCATCTCGCTTTCCGGGTAGCTGCCCCCCACTTAGGAGCCCGCCCACTCGCCAGCTGGCACACACACAGACCCACAGGTCATGAAGCAGCCCTAGGAACCCGAGGAAGTCCTGCCAACTCCTCACGGCCCCGCGTCTTGACCCTCAGATTCCAGGGGAGAACCCGAGAGGCTCCTTCGTTCAGTTCATTCAGCTCAGTCCCATTAAAACGTGTCACCTTTCCCAGAAGATCATCTGCTATGTTCCTCTCTGATTTTTCGCTTCCCCCTTCTTCCGGCTCAACTTGAAAACACGACCCATCACTTCCACCTTTGAAAACCCTTCCCCGAGCCCTGGCCCTCTGAGGCTAAGGGAGGCTGAGTGGTGCTTGGCTGAAATCTGTTGGATCACGGAAGGCCCGCCGTACTTGGGGACCGACGGTTCTCGGCTCTAGCCTGAGCCACCCGCCGGCAATCCTCCCGCTGGGGAAGGCGACAGCTGGGGCTGGCGAAGTGCAGTTTAGACAAGTGACTGTATCCCCTTTGACAGCCTAATACAGGTCATATCCGAGTCCGTCTGCTTCAGCATCTTATTACCAAGAGAAAATCCGGAGAGCGTGACATCAAGTTTAAAAGGTAGGTGCAGCCCAGCTTCTTTTAGCCACAACACAGCAGCTTAGCGCTGGATGGGCTTCTGCTCCTCCAGTTAGTCTAATGGCCTCAAATACCTTAGAAAGAAAGAAGAAGAGAACCTTCCGGCACGTGCCAGGATTACATAAGGTTTTTTATGTACATATTCTCTACATACATTTCATATTGTCTCAAGTTCCTACAGTGACCATCAGTGTGGAAATCATACTCAATTTACGGTTGAAGACCCTGACATGCAGAGGATTTGGAAAGACTTTTAAGAGAGTGGA
The DNA here is from genome assembly GCF_964146895.1 of Miniopterus schreibersii. NCBI lineage: Eukaryota > Metazoa > Chordata > Mammalia > Chiroptera > Miniopteridae > Miniopterus > Miniopterus schreibersii. The sequence goes on from NC_138105.1 coordinate 8,408,192, forward strand.
AGCAGACAGTTAAAAAAAAATTACTCTGACTATACTATAAGAAAAAAATGTTCAGGGCCCAAAGTGGCTGTGAGGGAAGCCAGCTGTGGCTAATCGCCTTAGTATCAGCAGGTCATGATGTCACCTGAGCTGGAGACTGTGGGGTCACAGAGGAGGAGCTAATAGGAGCCGTAGAAATGGAGAGTAGAGAAGCCATGGGACTTAGCGATAGATTTGTGTGGGGTGAGAGGAAAGAGAAGGCCAACCGGTATTTGGCTTAGAGAGCAGTGGAGCCACTGCGGTGATGAGAAGCCCTGACAGGAAGATTGAGAGGTGGGGGTGACGCAGGGAGAGGAGGGGACCATGAAGTGTTGGCGTGACACAGCAACTTCTTCAAGTGGTGTTTAGGATTGGAGATCCGAGAGTCCATTACTGCAAATGCCCTCTCCCCTTACCCATGGGGCAATCCACATGGTACTGGCTTTGCATTTTCTGGGGAGCTACAGAGGCTGACATTGAGCAACTCGCTTGATGTAACATCTTGTGAACTCCTTGGACTTAGAAAGAGTGTAGGTAACTGGGATACAGAGTATTGCTGTAGAAGACGTACTAGTGTCATGGGGATCGCATCTCAACCTAAACTGGGATTTGGAATTTTGGGGTGTGCTTTCTAAAAAGATGCAGCTAAAGCTCAAAGAGGCTATTTGGGTGAAGTAGTTGACAAGGTAGGAAAGTGTCTCCAAAGAGGAGGGTGCCTGGAGACGAGATGGAAGGGGTGCGGGTGGAAGGATGCTCTCTATTTTATAAACGGGCCCCATGGATTCGCCTGAACCCTGAGGGAGACAGAGGCTGCAAGGAGAATCTTGGGGATCTGATCTCACTGGCACAGAGGAACCTCAGTGAGGGACACCGGGCCGAAAACCCTGGGAGAGTGCTTCCCACCCATACTGTGCATTTAGGGAGGATAGACATAGGCGGATGGAACCCTGTAATGACACAGGGAGGCCACGAGTTTCGAGTATTGCTGTTATTGTGGTCTTGTAAGCGGGGGGGGGGGGCTGGGGGACACGGGGGGACACCGGGAAAGTAGCTCTTAAGCTAATGTGTGCTTCAGAATGGCTGTGGGGCTTTTTATTTTTATTTATTTATTTTTAATTTTATTATTATTATTATTTTAAAATTTATCTTTATTGTTGAGAGTATTACAGGTGTCCCATTCCCCCCCCCCAATTGACCCCCTCCACTTTGCTCCCACCCTCTCCCCAGGCCATCACCCCGTTATTAACTGTGTCCATGGGTTATGCATATATGCATATAACTTCTTTGGTTAATTTCTTCCCACTCTCCACCCCCCTTCCCCCTTTCCTCTGAGATATGATTGTCTGTTGCATGTGTCAGTGTCTTTGGGTCTATGTAGTTCGTCAGATTCTTTTGTTCATTAGCTTCTTCTTAAAGAAGATCCTTCAACATTTTCTGTAGTGCTGGTCTGGTGGTGATGAACTCCTTTAGCTTTTTCTTATCTGTGAAGCTCTTTATTTGACCTTCAATTCTAAATGATAGCTTTGCTGGGTAGAGTAATCTTGGTTGTAGTTCCATGTTTTTCATCACTTTGAATATTTCTTGCCACTCCCTTCTTGCACTCCCTTCTCCCTTCTGTTGAGAAATCAGCTGACAGTCGTATGGGTGCTCCCTTATAGGTAACTAATTGCTTTTCTCTTGCTGCTTTTAAGATTCTCTCTTTGTCTTTAACCTTTGGCATTTTAATTATGATGGGTCTTGCTGTGGGCCTCTTTGGGTTCCTCTTGTTTGAGACTCTCTGTGCTTCCTGGACTTGTAAGTCTATTTCTTTCCCCAGGTAGGGGAAGTTTTCTGTAATTATTTTTTCAAATAGGTTTTCAATTCCTTGCTCTTTCTTCCCCTTCTGACACCCCAATAATACCAATGTTGGGCCTCCTGAAGTTGTCCCAGAGGCTCCTTATACTATTTTCATATTTCTGGATTCTTTTTTCTTTTTGCTCTTCTGGTTGGGTGTTTTTTGTTTCCTCATGTTCCAAATTGCTGATTTAATGCTCAGCATCTTCTACTCTACTGTTGATTCCTTGTAAGTTATTCTTCATTTAAGTTCATGTAGCCTTCATTTCAAATTGGTACTTTATTATGGTATCGATTTTCTCAGTTATTTTCCTAATAGTCTGCTTAAACATCCTTATAAAAAAAATTCTGAACTCTGTATCTGTTAGCTTGCTTGGATCTATTTCATTTAGTTCCTCTTTTAGAGATTTCTTCTGTTCTTTCCTTTGTGACATGTTTCTTTGCCTCCACATTTTGGCTGCTTCCAGGTGTGTGTTTCTATGTATTAGGTAGAGCTGCTGTGTCTCCTGGAATTTGTAGAGTGGCTTTGTGTAGTAGGTGTCCTGTAGGGCCCAGTGGCTCAGCCTGCCCAGTCACCTGACACCTGAGCTGGGCCTTCTAGGTGCTCCCCTGTGTGGGCTGTGTTCACTGTCCTGTTGTAGCTGAGCCTTGGTTGCTGTTGGCATCACTGGGAGGAATTGACCCCCAGTCCAATCGGCTGTGAGGACCAGCTGCAGCTACAGCCAGAGAGCTGCTGTGCTGGAGACACCCCTGTGGAGCAGGATTTATTTCAGTGGGGCTTTGGTGTTCACCAAGTGTGCCCCTTGAGTGTGTCACTTGTGGATGTGGTAGGGTTGTAATCCAGCGTGGTTGAGTGTGACCACCGGGTGTACTGTCTCTGGGGCCTCCGTGGAGGTGCAAAGTCAGCCTGTGCCAGTGCCTTGCCCAGGGCCACCCAGCATGAGCTACACAGCAAACTGTAGTTGGCTGCTCCTTGTGCTGGGCTTGGAGGTGCCCAGGAGAGGCCAAGCTATGAGCCAGTGCAGCTGCCGCTAGTGCCAGGCCTGGGGCCACTTATCAAGCTGTACGGGGCACGTGGCTGCTTGTTGGAGAGATTTTAGGAAAGTCCTAAGCATGAGGCTGGAGAGGCCACTTGCACAGAAAAGCCCCTGGAAATGGCCTGGATGAGCTGCAGGTGGGGAGGGGCGGGGCCTCCGGGAATCACGGGGCGGGGCCAAAGGTGAGAGTCAGGTGCTGGCGACTCAAACATGGCGCCTGCCTGCCGGCTGTGTGCGGGAGGACTCGCCAAAGGAGCCATGGCCTCCGCCAGCCCTTCTGCCCGGGAGGAAGCCGCCCCTCCGCCTCTCGCCCGGATCTCAGGCAGGTTAGTTCCTCCCGAGTGTCCCGGGTCCTTTCCGGCTGCTCCCGGCGCTGGGCTCAGAGGGAGCGTCCGAGTGAGTCCGTGCCGGGCCCTTTAGAGGAGCTGCTGGGGCTCCCGCGGCCTCCGGACCCTCAGCGACAGTCCCCGCTGGTTTCACAGCCCGGAGTTGTGCAGACGTCTCTTCCCGGCCTGGAGCCCTGGGCTGGGGGCCTGACATGGGGCTGGGAACCCTCCCTCCTCCGGGAAACCTCTGCCACTGAGATTCCCTCCCGGGTTTCAACTGAGGCACCGGTGTGGGCCTGCGGCGAGTCTCCGATTCAGCCCCGACCCTCCCGCGTCTGCGCCCCTCCTCCCGGTCTGAGTGCTCCTTCAGCTCCCTGGTTGTGGGGCTTCTGTGCAGCCAGATTTCAGGAGGTTCTGAGTGATGGTGGTTCTGTATTTTAGTTGTAATTTTGATGCAGTTGCGGGAGGTGGCGGGTGTAGCTGTTACCTACGCCGCCATCTTGTTTCTCCTTTTTTATTTTTTTAAATATATCTTTATTGATTTCAGAGAGAGGAAAGGAGAAGGAGAGAGAGAGGTAGAAACATCAATGATGAGAGAGTCACTGATCAGCTGCCTCCTGCACGCCCCCGACTGGGGATGGAGCCCGCAACCCGGGCATGTGCCCTGACTGGGAATCGAACCCCGATCGCCTGGATCCTAGGTCCGATGCTCAACCGCTGAGCCACGCCCGGCCGGGCACAGTGGGGCTTTTTAAAAATCCCAGGCCCACGCCCCACTTCTAGTCTCTGTTAGCAAGCCTGGGTGGGCCATCTGGGCAACCGTGTTGGGAGCGAGCTCTTTTTGTGAATGACTCTGTCGCGTGTGCTTGGTTAAGAACCACAGAGCAAAATTCCGGTTTAGGGGGGCCCTTCCCTTGTTGGCTCCATTGTTTCCCGTCTCATCCCTGTGCTCCCCAGCTTCCCACGCTCCCCTAAAACCAGCTTCCTTCCCTGATGTGGGTTTTCCCCGTTCCCACGGGAGGCCTCCCTGAAGGACAATCGCAGGGAGACCAGCCTTAGACTCAGAGCCCCCGAGCCCCGACGTGGATGACGAGAGGAACTAGAAGTGTGAACATCCCTCCTTCCTTCGCGGGAAGTGGCGCACCGCCTTATTTTGTTTGATCAGCTCTATGCTAATCGTGTAAATACTTCTCTGAAACATGCTCTGTCTTTCGCTCCTATTTACACAGCTCACACTACTGTTGTTTTTTATTAAAAGCGATCAGTGAAACTTAGACGCATCCATGTACCTTGGGCTGCATCTCTCCTCCCCGGCTCCACCGGCCCCAGCAGCCCCCCTCCAGTCAGTGAGCCACAGAAACAGCCCCTCACCATACAGACGTCCGCTCCTCTCCGTGTGAGCCGGGGGAGCGTGTCTTTCTCCTGCAGAATCTATGGTATTGGAAATAAACTAGGTCAGTGACCTAATTCCTGGCTAATGAGTCCTTCATTCCCCAGCGTCACCCGTCATTCTCAGCCCGATGGAATTCCTGTCTTCCGGAAATAAAGCTGCGGGATGGTGACTGTGCAGCTACTGTTTCCTCAGTCCCAACTTTCAGATGTCCACGCTGTTTGCTGGGAAGGTGGAGGTCAAAGGTGCATCCGGAATTAAATGTATTTTTTCATTCACTCTCAGGAATCAGAGGACATAGATCACGCCCCAGTTTGAAAGAGCCATAAACTCAGCAGCCTTTCTGTTTACTTCTCAGCAGAAGGAGCCTGAGCTTCTAAAGGGGCCACGAGGCAGTAGGTTCAGCGGAAAGGGTTCCTAGTCTTGGGAACTCGGTAACCTGGTGGCCAGCTGAGCGCCCTGTGGCGACTGACCCGCAGCTGCTGGGAAGAGTAGCAGGACTGCTCTGCTGGAGGGAGGGACACGCTGTGACCACACAGGCCCACCCTCCGGAGCTGCGGCCACCGTGAGAAAAGGAAGCGCGCTCCTTCCAGCTGAGGGCCTGTGGAATGTCGCGCCCATTGGCTTCTGAGGTTTTTTGGTCTCTTCTCTTTTTTATTAGCTTTGTGAAAAATTTAAAAGTTGATTGTACACATCCAAAGTGCTTCATAACCAGCTGACAATTTAACATTCGCAGACCGCACTTATCTCTTTAATTTTTTAAAGAAAATACACCTAAATTAGAATTTAATGTTTACTGCACACAAGATGAGGTGGAAACACACTCTTTATTCCATGCTTTTCCCTCCTTAACTTATTCAGTTGATTTGGATTTATTATTCGTAAATAAAGTGAAAGAAAGCTTTCCCCCAAAACTTTCGCCCTTCGTTGAATGACTTTAAACAATTGATTTGCTCTATCCAAACCTCAATATTTTATTTTTACTTGGACGCTAGGAGAAATGTGAGTACCCACGTATTTTTGTTATAGAATGGATTTCAGATAAAAAGCCTAAGAATTTACTCAAACATATTCCTTGGAGCTATTTCACCCTAAGAACTAAAACCATATGTGATTAAGCTAATATTGCAGTTCCAATGGCTCAGCTGACAGCGGTTACAAGATGCAATTTGAGGAGCTTTACGGGCCAGGTTAGGGCTCGGCCTGCGCTTTCTGAGCTGAAATCTCTGGTATCTTTGTGCTACACAGACTGTGTAGTGGGTCAACGAAAGTGGCCTTGAGAAAATTTTTAGAAAGAAAGAAAAGAAATGCCTTCAATTTCTCAGGGCTTATTACTAAAACTTCAAGATGCAGCCACCTTTCCCAGTGAGGGGTCACGTGCTTTAACACAGGGCGGCCTGTGGATGGGCACCACGCCCGAGAGAGGCTGGGGCCATCTTCCAGCGCCCACCCTCCCTCCAGCCACCTCCACTAATGTAATATTATTTTTCCATTGAGACAAGTGCTGTTTTCTCAATTGTATGAAAATCATCTTTTGAAAACATTTCTATTTTCATTGATCTGTGATGTGTAATTTAAGTAAATACGAGTGACGGGTCCCCTAACTTGCCCCACCCCCACTCCCTGCTCCCCTCCATCCCTCCATGAGAACATGCTAACCCAGCGGATACGGGGCTGACTGTAGAAATGACATTTATTTGAGGGCGCCCTGTCCTGGAAGGGTATGGAAAGAATAGTGCTGCTGTCCCATAAAGACCCAAACTATTGCACAAACGATGGTTTCTGGAGAACAGAAAGACAGAGATTAAATAGCTACATGGGCAGGTGCTGCCAGGATGATTGTCATGAAGTCGTATCATTAAAATGCCTTTTATTCTATCACTTTTATATAATAAAAGGAAAGGGATTGCCCGGCCGGTGTGGCTCAGTGGTTGAGCATTGATGTCTCAGTTTCGGGCTCAGTCCCCAGAAGGCGGCGTGTGGGAGGCAGTGGGTCAGTCTCTGCCAGCATTGAGGGCTCCCTGTTGAGAGTGTAAGTGTTGAGGTTTTTTGTGTGTTTTTTTTTGTTTTGTTTTTTAATTTTTTTAAATATCTTTATTGATTTCAGAGAGAGGAAGAGAGAGAGACAGAAACATCAATGATGAGAGAGTCACTGATCGAGCCCACAACCCAGGCATGTGCCCTGACCGGGAATCGAACCCTGATCCCTGGATCCTAGGTCGACGCTCAACCTCTGAGCCACGCCCGGCTGGGCAGTGTTGAGGTTTTCTATGCACCACCTGCTCTACACGCCCACACCCACACCCACGCGCGTAGGGGCCGAGGAAAAGCAGAGAGCACTTCATGATTCCAGAGGAGGCGAGGGCTAATTCAGTAACGAAGCCTGGAGAGATGCTTTCATAATGTTTTGAAATGGTTTTTTTTATAGTTATTGGACAAGAACTCCAAGATTCCCTGGTTTCTGGGAACTTGAAGGTGATGGCTGTAGCTGATTCTGAGTTTGATATTTGTGTGAAATAGGACACAATTGACCTTGAGGTGCCAGCCTGAGATTGCCCTGAGACGCCACTTTAGTTTCTGTTTCATCAAAAGCATAGTAAGAAGAAACTCGGTGCCAAACATTGTGGTTTGGGGATGGATAGAAGAGGAATTAGACATGGTCCTCCCTTCAAAGGACGTGTTAATCTGGAGAGGAGACAGCGAGAAGGGAGCACCCAAGCCAGATGTGGAAAGTGGACAAGATAGAGGTTGTGGGGGAAATGCCGAGAAGGAAAGTCAGCAGCCCTGTGATTCTGAAGATAAAACTGTGATTGTTGGGGACGTCCTTTAACCCCCATCCTTGTGGAAGGCTCATGTGTACATGGCCTAGGCTGGAGGGAGGGCCTGTGGATAAATCCCATCTGGGCCTGGAACCTGATACCACTCTGTCCCCCCATACTATTCAGTGTTTCCAAATGTCTATAACTGCAGTGGTTCTTAAACTTCGGAACAGTGTGTATCCCTTAGAAAATGTGAATAACTATGATCGCTCCTCATGGGGGAGGGGAGCAGAAGCACAGGAACAATTTCAGGGCCTTCTCTCTAAAATCCTTGGGCAATCACCTTATCTCTGTGTCTCAGTTTCTCAGTCTGTAAAATGGGAATGATGATACCTACTACTCCACAATGTAGTTGAGGGAATTAAATGAGATGATGCTATAAAATATCTAGCACAGATCCCAGAGTAAATATTCATAAATGATGGCCATTATTCTATTCTTTCTCCCTTTTCCTGAGACTGCTCTTTCCCTCACTGTCACTGATGAGACAGTGACAAGGCTGGGGCTCAAAAAGGAACTGCTCACCGAGGAAGGTGGCAGAGGTGAAGGGCAAGACATAAAGCATGACGCAGTAAGGAAACCTGGGAACTTCACAGGATGTTGTCTGTGGGAACCCCAGGGGAAGCCTGGAGAGGAACTGTGCAAATACTGCTCTGGCTGTAACTGCTTTGTGGATTCAATGTAATACTAACAGCACTCATTTCAATAAACAGTGACAAAGGCACAGTCATGGAAAACTCACCATGTGGCAGGCATGGTGCTGGGTTAGCTTACATGGATCCCCTCTAATCCGCACAACACTAATCTGCACAGTCCACAATGCCTCATCTGAGATTCTAAACTGAAAGTCTCTGAAAGCCCAAGTTCTGCAATAATTGATTCAGCAGCAAAATCTGGTCTGAGCTGACATGAGGCTACTTTTATTTTATTATTTTTAATGAAGCTACTTTTAGTCTTTATTTACCTTACTGAAAGTGAGTATTCATGCCTTTTGCTAAGAAATCTTAATATTTGGTCGTGGTGTTTTGTAGGCCCCACTGTGGTAATGCTCCATTCTAAAAAAGTCTCCCAATTCCAAAATCCACCGGCCCCGGGATTGCAGATAAGGTGGGCCTTTGAAAAGAGCTCACATTTGTTGAGAACTGGCTAAGTGCCAGGTTTGGGTCCAGGTCTCTACTTATATTAGTTTATTTACCCTCCCAATAATCCGCAGAGGCAGGTCCATTTATTATCTTTCCTGCTTTATCGTTGAGGCAACTGAGGTACAGGAGAGGTCAGGAAGGCCCTGCAGGGTGCCCGCTGGTAGCTGGGAACTTGCACCCAGCAGTCTGGAGCGGGGAAGCTTTTGCTGGATTGCTCCGCATACTGCTTCAGTTACATCCCTGCAACTGTCATCCTTGTTCTATAGGTGAAAATGTAGAAATTAAAGATTTAGTAATTTTATCCAAGATCAAGTGTCTGTGTGGTCTTGGGCAAGTTATTGAACCTCTCTGTGCCTCAGCTTCCCCTTCTGTAAACGGGGGGAATGGTAATGCACACCACATGGGCTAGTTACGGGGATTCAGGTTGTTTAAAGCAGCAGAGCGGTGCCTCAGGCAACCGAAACAGTTTAGCTCTTATTATTAGTACAACTAGGCCCCGGGCCCGGGGGCAGGAGGGTCCGGTGAGAGTGAACCCTTATTCTGAGACTTACCAGAGAGGAGGTAAAAGGCGAAGCTAGCTTTTCAGGTGGGAAACCAGTGCTTTCTTTATTTTCGCTCCCTAGTCCCCAGGTGTGTAGGGGCTGCCCTATCTGTAGAATCAGTGGCATTCGATGCTTTGGAGTGTGGGCAGGTGCCCAGCAGAGAGGACTTCTATTTCTCTCTGAGTCCTCAGCTGGCATTTTTAAATCCACTGCAAGAATTTAGTCACACGGCCACGCTTTGTTAGAGAACAGAGTGTTTTATAAATTCCAGAAGCTGCTCCTGACAATGAAAGGCCTGGGCCTGGCTGGCCTCCCCCCCACAGCGTGGTCTTTACAGGCAGCCACAGCGCAGAGAGGAGAGGGGGTGCCTTCAGGCGAGGAAATTCCCTGTAACCAGAGGGGCTTCCATTTCTCTAAGGAGAGTAGGATTTGAAATCCAGAGAAAGAGAACTGGGGGAGTATGGATGTGAGACCTCGTCACCTGCGGGGGTACTGAGGCCCCGGGAGGGGGAGCAGGGAAGGCAGCCAGCGCCCAGGGAAGCGCTGCGCCCGGCCGTGCGGGTGCCGCCTGGTCTCAGGCACAGGAGCAAGGTCTGAGGAAGCGCCCGAGGGCTGCCTCGGAGAGCCCTGTGCACTGGGGCGCGGTGAGGAAAACCCACCGACGTCTGGGGTCTCCCAGGAGGGTCACAGCTTCCAGACAATCGGTACAACAGAGAAGAGCCACTGTGGCCACCTTAGGACAAGGCAACAGGGCAGGGTCCAGAGGCGTCCACAATAGATGACACCATGGAACAAGGCCAGCCAGCAGGCCTCAGGAGGCACTGGCGCTGGCCATCGGGGGATGGGGGGGGAAGGCCCAGCAGAAGAGAGCTAGTGGACCAAACATCTCTGTCTGCATCTCTGTCATGCTGGCTGGGACCCAGAGCCGGTTTTAGAGGAATGAGAGTGAGACAAGGCTCCAAAAAAGGGAGAAACAGTTATAACTAACCTTTATTTTTATTTACTTATGTATTTTCTTTTTTTTTTTTGATGCCCTTGCTCGGAGATCCAAGGCACATCAGTAACAACCAAGGTCACTGTCCTCAAAGGTTTAAGTTTCAGGTTGGAAGTTTCTCTCTCCAAGTTTTATTAATTCCATTCTCTCCTATTTGTTCCTTTAATCTTAGGTATGATAGCTGCTCCCTCAATTGCTACCTCTCTGATAACTTAGTGTTCTCTTATCAACTTTTTATTTAGTTAACAATTTAGATTGGTTATTTATGTTTGGTAAACCTTTTTTTTTTTTTTTTTTAAGTTTCTTTATCTTTATTGTTGAGAATATTACAGATGTCCCCTTCTTATCCCCTCTGATCCCCTCCACACCACATCCATCCCACCCCCAGGCTTTCCCCATACCAATGTCTGTGTCCATGGGTTATGCCTATAAACATATAAGTTCTTTGATTAATCTCTCCCCACACACACACCCCTCCTAGCCTTCTCTCTGAGATCCCTCAGGCTTTCCCATGCTTCTGTGTCTCTGGATCCACTTTGTTCATCAGTTTATTTATTATATTCCACATATAAGTGAGGTCATGTGGTCCTTGTCTTTCTCTGACTGGCTTATTTCACTTAGCATAATACTTTCTAGTTCTCTCCATGCTGTGTCAAAGGATAAAAGGTCCTTTTTTACAGCTGCATAGTATTCCAGGGTGTAAATGTCCCACAGCTTTTTTATCCACCCATCTACTGATGGGCACTTGAGAAGAATGTATATCTGCAGCTTTGGGGTGGAAAGTTCTGTAAATGTCAATTAAATCCATCTGATCTAGTGTATCAATTAGGGTCACTGTTTCCTTGTTGATTTTTTGTCTGAAAGACCTATCCAGGTGTTAAAGTCCCCGAGTATGACTGTATTGCTGTTAATCTCTCCCTTAAAGTTCTCTAGAAGTTTTTTTATAAATTTGAGTGCTCCTATGTTGGGTGCATAGATGTTTATCAGGGTCATATCCTCTTCCTGGATTGATCCCTTTAGTATTACATAATGACCTTTCTTGTCTCTCATTATGGCCTTCGTTTTGAAGTCTATTTTGTCCAATATGAGTATTGCTACCGCAGCCTTTTTTTCATTTCCATTTGTAAGGAAAATTTTTTCCTACCCCTTCACTCTCATCCTGTGTGAGTCTTTTGTTCTGAGGTGGGTCTCTTGTTGACAGCATATATTTGGGTGATGTTTTCTTATCCATTCAGCCACCCTATATCTTTTCATTGGAGCATTTAATCCACTTACATTTAAGGTTATTATTGAAAGATGCTTATCTACTGCCATTTTGTTTCTTTATACTTATGTTCCTCATTCTCTTTATTTCTACTTCTAATTATAGCAGTAAATTTAACATTTCCTGTAATGCTGGGTTTGTAGTGATGAAGTCTTTTAGCCTTTTCTTTTGTCTGGGAAGCTCTTTATTTCACCATCTATTTTGAATGATAGCCTTGCTGGATAGAGTAGTCTTGGTTTCAGATCCTTGCTTTGCATTACCCTGAATACTTCATGCCATTCCCTTCTGGCCTGTAGACTTTCTGATGAGAAGTCATCTGACAGCCTTATGGGAGCTCCTTTGTAGATAACAGATTGCTTTTCTCTAGCTGCCTTTAGGATTCTCTCTTTGTCTTAGATTCTTGGCATTTTAATTATGATGTGTCTGGGTGTGGGCCTCTTTGGATTCTTCTTGCTTGGGACTCTCTGTGCCTTCTGAACTTGAGTGACTTTTTCCTTGACCAGGTTAGGGAAGTTTTCTGCCATTATTTCTTAAAACAGGTTCTCTAACCACTGCTTACTTTCAACCTCCTCTGGCACTCCTATAATATGAATATTGTTACGTTTTATGCTGTCCCACAGCAACCTTAGACTGTCCTCCTGTTTTTTAATTGTTTTTTGTTTTGGGGTCTCTGAGTGATTTTTTTCTACCCTGTCTTCTAATGCACTGATCTGAAGCTCAGCTTCCTCTAATCTGCTGTTTATTCCTTCCAGTATATTCTTTATTTCTGCTATGTCATTCTTCATTTCTGACTGGTCATTTTTCATAGTTTCCTTTTTTTTTTTTTTTTTTTTTCATGCTTTTGAGCATCCTTACAAACACTATTCTGACCTCTATATCTGAGAGATTGCTTATCTCCATTTCATTTGACTCTTTTTCTGGGGATGTCTCTTGTTCTTTCATTTGGGACTTGTTTTTTGGTCTCCCCATTTTGACTACTTTTTTGGTTTGTTTTAAGTGTTAGGTACATCTGCTAGGACTCTCAGTCTTTTTGGAGGGCCTCTGGTACAGATCAATATCAGACACCGTTTGTGACTGGCCCTGAGTACCCTGTTTGGGGCTATCAACAACCCCAAACTTGAGGTCTCCACTTCTGGGGCTGGATGCATATGGACAGGACCAATATACACACCAAAGTCTGCTTTTGAAGGCCTAGTCCTGAAGCTGATTAGGCAAAGACTCAAAGCACCCTGAGGTCTGCCTCTGCCTGCAGACTGATTAATCTGATTCTCTTATTGAACCTCAGGCTGTAGAAGCTGCACTGGATGGAGCGGCTGGTTGTTATCAGTCTCTTAATAAGCCTCAGGCTGTAGAAACTCCTCTGGGAAGGGGGATAGGCTTTCCAGCAGGGTGGGGCAATTACTTCCCCACTCAGGCAAAAGCCAAAAATTCACTGCCAGAGAAAGATGTCCCCCACAGTCTGGCGAAATGACTGCACAGGAACCCAGAGGGTTGCCTTCTGATCTCAATCTCCAAAGCCCACAACCCCAGATTCTCCCCACACAGCTCTGGTCCACTCTGCCCTCCCTCCTGGAGCCCAAGGTGAGTGGCTGCACAGGAAACTCTGTGTGTTGGCCCTTTAACAGTGTACAAGAATTTCTGGCCATCTCTCCTTGGCAGACAGAAACCCGTCTACTTTTCACAGACAGATCTTATGTGGGCACCTTTCTCAGGTCTGGTGCTCTGGGCTGGGGAGCCCAGTTTGGGGATTAGGCCCCAGAGCCCTCAGTGGGAGCCCCCCACAGCTGAGATCTCCCTCTGGACCTTCAGCTCCTGCCTGTGGGAGCCCAGCCAGCCCTCTTGTGCCTCCGCACGTCCTACCAGTCTCTATGGGGTCTCTACTTTAGGTCCTTGGTTATGAGGGTGCTCTCCAGCTCGTCTTCAGTTGGTTTTCAGGATGGTTTTTCTATGTTTTAGTTGCAAATCCAGCTTGGTCCCAGGAGCGTCGGTGTAGCTTCCACTCAGTCCCCTGCCATCTTGGAATCTCTCTGACTAAACTTTAATTGACTGATTTCTTCCTGAAGTTTTTAAAATCAAAAGAAGCTGAGTTAATTTGATTTGGCCAATTTTATTTTACTTTTTCCTGCTAGTGGAAGGAATTAAACTCCAGAAGATATGTGAGATTAAATAATAAAGGCACCGGCCTTAAATTTTTATTTTTACAAATGAATGTACATTTGTAGTCTAATGTATTTCAAAGGTACTAAATCCCGGGGTTTTCTAAAACCAAACTACGTTCTAAGTTATGTCAGAATTTGGCCATGAGATATAACGAGGATATGTAATTACCCTCCCTGCATAAGCAACTAGAAAAGTTTAGTAGATAACTATTTTAAGATACTTGATTGTAGGCAGCAGGAGGCAGTAATCCTGGAAGAAAGAGAAATGAGGTGTAAACATTAAGTACCTCAATGGACTGAGGAGGCGGAAATCATCCTTGGGGGAGCCACCCTCCTCCCTACTCCTCTGGCCCCTAACAGCAAGCCCAGCTGTGCTGGGGTCATCACCACCTTCCTGTCCCGCGCCCTGGGGTGGCATATGGCCCACTTGCTGCCCTCTGTTCTCCTAGGACGTGGGCAGTGGGACGTCACGTCCTCTAGCATCCTCCCTGTTAGTCCAGAGAAAGATCCCCATTTCTCCTCTGCCCTTGCTCCTCAGCTGCTTTCAGTGGCGCGTGATGGGTGGACTGAGGGTTCAGAGGGGGAAGGCACCCAGGTCCTGTAAAGACCCTCCCATATACACACAAAAACCGTACAGACAGCACGTCCTCAGTGAGCAAAAACCATGTGTTCTTGGAAACTGCCACGTCCAGTGACAAGATGCATAAGGAAATCCATTTGACCAGAAGCTGATGGGTAGAAGCAAGAGGCAGGGTTTAGGGAGCATTTGTGCTCACAGAAAGATCCCAGACTTCTACATACAGACCCCAAACACTTCTAAACTGAAAAATGAAAACAAATGTGAGCTATACAACCATTTCAGAAAGATGGATAAAAGCAAGTTAGGTCTTTATTTTCTAACTGATGGTTTCAGTTCAGGGTCCCTGGGCCAGAGCCCGCCCCCTCCTGCCCGTAGCTCAGGGCGCAGGCGGGACCCACCCTGGACCGGCCACCCTTGCGGGCCGCTCACAGCCACGCACCCACACTGAGACCAGGCCATGCAGACAGCCCTTCACCTCCCTGCTCACCCGTGGGGTGTGGGAGGACATTGAGCCCCGAAGAAAAACCACGCAAAGTGGGGAGAACCTGACACTGTGGTCCAGGCCGGTGGCCACTGTTTCCTCAACACTGTACAGGAAGATGCTGCCGGGGCCCTGCCCTGCCGGGTGTGCACGTGCATGTGCATGTAGTGGGCCATGCGGGGACCTGTCTGCATCCGGACCCCGCAGGCACAGCCCTGCAGGAGGAGGCCGGCCGCGCCGGCTGTGGCCCAGGGGCCCGGGAGAGGCCATCTGCGCCAGCTGTGGCCCAGCGCCCCGTGCATGGCACTGCGCCTACGCGCTGGGTCCCGGGAGGCCCTGTGCCTGAAGCCTCACCTGCCACTCGGCCTAGGGTCCCCCTGGAAACAGCTCGGCCGCGAGAGGCCGGGCCTTCATGGTGGGATGTGGATGGCGGAGCAGGGCCTGGGCGGGCGCCGCCTGAGGGTACCGCCTGCTTTCGGGCCTCCCTGCCCACCCGGCCTGGGCCCCGGGCCTGGCTGCACACTGAGGCCCACCCGCCTCCCACCTCACCCGCCAGGTAGGGCCCGCAGCCCACCTACCTGCCCGGGGCATCAGGGGGGACAGGAGCTGCGGCCGTCGGGGCTGCAGTCCATGTGCAGGGAGCGGTGCAGAAACGGTGCTAGTAACGGGCAGGGATGGCCCACGTGGGAGCGAATCTACTGCGTGGAGACCAGGAGGGTGAAAGCAAACCTGCCTGGAGTTGGTTCAGAAGAACCGCAGCGGGAAGAGCTCTGGGAGTTGGAAGGGGCCCCGGGCCAGGGCAGGTGTGGGAGGCTGGCCGAGGGACAGGCAGCCTGGGTCCCCTCTTGGTCCTTACGCAACCTACGGACAGAGAACAGAGCAGGGCAAGAGTGAAATGCAGGGGTAACTGTCAGCTGGGTAAGAGCAGGGCATTTCGAGGATGGATTTGACTGAGTTAGGACTCCTCTGGACTGACTCTTGCTTGGTCCATATACAAGTAAACTGTTTATAAATACACTGTTGTTTGCGTTTTACTTTCTATTCTTAGCATCCAGGAGTATTATCAACAAATAAGCAGGGCTGTGCCCTTCCTGTTGCCTTGGCCACGGCTTCATGTTTGTGCTTGTTTCCCCCCGGCCCCTGGCTTAACTCGATTAGAATGGAACCAGTTTCAGAAACAAACACAAAGTAAGAGAGTGCGTCTCGATGTGTGATTCACGGAGCAGATACTGTTTTCTGTTTTCTATCACGGGTTGACATTTGCAGCCATACACACCATCCCATCTTGTTTTCTTCCTTCTGGAATTCCACAGGAGTGGCTCGCAGTTGGCGACATGCTCTCTGTCACACCACAACATGTCTTCTCATTAAAGCCAACAGGCTAACGTGGGTCAGTGAATTTCTTCCCCATCGATCTCTGTGGACAGAGCGTCCGAGGCGGGGAAACGGGAGGGCTCACGCACGTCGGGACCTGCCAGGTGCTTTGTGAACAGCCGGGCTGCGCATCTATTGCTCTGTTGACTGCGGTTGATGTTCGTGGTGGGGACGTTTCAACTTTTCCTCAATCTGAGAAGAAAGACTTAATCTAAAGGTACGTGGGACATTGGTTCATCACAGACAACAAAGCTCAGAATGAGATCTTGGAAGATTCCACACCTGCGTTTCTTTTTGGGTAAGTTAGATAGAATGCAAGAGTTTCTGTTTACCTGAAGGGGGTCTTATTATGGGACAGTCTGACGCAGCTGTGGTCAGGGTCTGTGCAAGTGTTCAGGGAGTCTCGGGCTTCCCAGGACTGGAAGGGCCTTCAGCAGCGAGCGAGGTAAGACAGTGGTCTGTCTCCCACAGGCTCTCACCTTCTGCTCCAAAAGGCAGGGTAGCAAAAGTCACCGATGAAAGCACACATATGAAAAATGCTTTTTGCTCCACATTTCCCTCATTTTTTGAAAGAACCAAAATGGTCTTTCAGATTTTAAGGTCTCAACACTGCAAATGAAAATATACATAAGCCAGCATCTCACCTGCCTGAAACAGGTAAGTACTGTTAAATGACTTTTAGAGAAAAGGACAAAGGTCAGGAGCTTGGCTGTGTCTTTAGCTACTTTTCCCACAGCTAGTCTTTCCCATCCGGAATAACCCAGAGCAATGTACTAAATCAAGGGAAGTAACTGATTGTTTTAGCTAGATGGTAGCCTGAAAGTTATGAGAGTTTGACTCATATACGGTTATTGGTGTATAAATGTTACGTTTTATGAACCTTAATGATATGTGATAAGATCTCATAAACATCTGTAGAAGTACACAAATCACCCTAGATTACATAGTGAACTTTTAATTCAAATTTCCCCACACTTGCTCTTAGACTTCCTGGTCGATTTCTTGGAACCTGGAAGCTTCTGAGCAACAGTTTTCCCAAGGCTCTGAGGCCATAGTTACATCATTTAAGAATTCAATCAGTAGTTTTATCTTTATACTGTATATGTTCCCATTATAAACAGTTTATGCCTCCTCATGCTCACACATACACATGTTCATAGTTAAAAGACTCCATCCCTCATAAACCATTTCGCTTTGTTCATAAGCCAAGACTGAGTACTATCAATAATCAAACAGTTCACCAAAAAGCTCTTAGGGAAAAGCTTGGGATTTCAAGGGAAATAATTATTTATTAAACCTTCAGAAAATTCTCAGGCTACAATTCACCTTTAAGTTGAAAGAAAGGAGACATTCAATACTATCAGTTTTTAGCTTGTTTTCTAATGGACTGGTCCTGGTATCATTTTGCATATCCCAGTAAGCTGACTGCAACCACATCGCCCCCGCTCCTTCCCTCTCACACTGCATTTCCGAGTTGTTTCTTTACAGTCTGTCTATCCTGCGGTTTCTCAGTTTCCTCATGGAATGTGCTATTCACTTCTAGATATTTTGTCGTATTTAAATGCCTTATTCTTTCCTGTTGAAATAGTAACTCATGTTTCTAATAGTTCTGCAGAGGAAGTAGGCAAATTCTCATAGTCTGAAGTGTTTAACTGTGTCTTCAAAACATCCGTGGGAAAAGGAAAGAATCGCTCTGTCACACTTTCAGCAGCAAAATACTTAAAAGAAGTAGGTCTCCAGCAAAACTGGCTGTGAAGCGCAGGGAGAGAATGCGCCCTGAGTGACGCGCTGACTGTTCCAATGAACAAAGAGCAGATCGGAGCAGGGCGGCAAGATTAACGTCCCTGAGACATCGGAGCCTGACATATACGAACAAATATCAGTCCATTTCTCACTTAGATTTTTGAATTACAAGAGGAAATTTGTTTGAGATGCTTTCTGCGTTTTGGGTTTTTGTGGGGTTTTTTTTGGAAAACGTAGAATAGTTTTAGAATAGGTTATATTTGGATAGGTTTTGTTTCCTAGCTTGAGGAATAGTTGGGGAAAATAAATAGAAATTGTCTGCATAGCTACCCTCTAGCATCTGGGTCTCAGAAGAGTGCTCGGTCCTCATGGTGCCTTCTGGACGTCCCGCGGTCGGGGGACACTGAGGGCAGCGAGGGGCCGAGGGAGAGCGCGCGTCACCCCCTCTTCCCCTGTGGCATCCTGGCGTGAATCCCACAGGGACAGGTCCCCTCCCAGTCACACACCAACAGCCTCTAGGTCATATTGCAGAGTTTTTATTTAACTTAATTTTGTTTTATTTATTTATTTATTGCTTATTGTAAAGTAAACTTTGTATTCAGGTACACGTTATGCTTTAACATAGAATAAGGCACAAATCCAAGTGTGCAGCTCGAGGAACTGTCATGAAGTGAACACGTTGGTAATCGATACCAGGCCATTAATTGCAACTATGACAATTTAGGAGGTTATTTCTCAAACATCTAGATTCCTGATTCCTCTTGAAAAGCTGGAAAACCGCACCACATTGGGAAACCGCACCACTTTGGGCCTTGTTTCCACCAGTGTCAGTCGGCCCCACAGAGCAGCAGGCGGTCCTTTAACAGAGCGCGTGCTTTCCGTTGCCCCAGCCCGCCCTGCCCGCGGCACCCCTCCCCCCAGCCCCCCCTGCACCCGGCCCCCCTCCCCCCAGCCCCTCCTGCCCCCAGCCCCTCCTGCCCCCGGCCCTCCTGCCCCCGGCCCCCCTGCCCCCAGCCCCCCCTGCCCCCAGCCCCCCCTGCCCCCAGCCCCCCTGCCCCCAGCCCGCCTGCCCCCAGCCCGCCTGTGGAGGCAGGTGTTGGTTGCTCCTGACAAGCGCAAGCAGTGAAAATTAGAATCGCCGTAAAGTCGTGACCAAAAACCCACAAAACAGCAAAGGCATGAGCGGAATGCGGGGGCGAGCGGAGTGTTACTGAAATGACAAGCGTTTTGATTGAGCTGGACAAAAAGGGATCTAAAAAGAGTGCAGATTCCAACTGGTCAGCGATTATACTAACAAGAACTATTGTATCCTGAGAAAGAGGCTGGGGCCCGCGTGGAGCTCTCCCTCCCGCCGCCCGAATCACAGGCTGGACAGTGGTGCGCTGGAAGGTGTCGGGCGGGTGTCGCGGGCCGCTGTGGGGCTTCGCAGCTTGTGGTATGTGCTTTTAACTCTGGACTTTGATTCGGCTGCTTCGGATCCATATTACTCCAGTGTCCCAGTTGTGTGGTCACTGTCAGGCTCTCCCTATGGTGTATACTCCAAGAAAGTTACTAAGCTACCTTCAGAGCCACCTTGCTGATGAACGGGTAAGTCCTATTAGTGGCAGCTTCTAACGACCAATTCTGGCGGCAACCCCTGCCCCCCGCGCACTCCCTCCTCCTAACGCCGACGTTGGTTCCAGGGTTAAGCTCTTTCACAGGGCCGAGGCTTCCCTAACCCAGTTAGGATAAGCCCGCTCTTGGCTGCTCATGTTGAAGCAGCACGTAGGCTGCGTTGCTGGTCAATGGGCCATGGAGTGGAATCTTCTCCG
The DNA here is from genome assembly GCF_964146895.1 of Miniopterus schreibersii. Taxonomy (NCBI): domain Eukaryota; kingdom Metazoa; phylum Chordata; class Mammalia; order Chiroptera; family Miniopteridae; genus Miniopterus; species Miniopterus schreibersii. Next base: position 8,427,705 of record NC_138105.1, read on the forward strand.
GGACTTAGGGAAAAACTTCGTCACACAATGAGAAAGACACACATAGCCCTAGCCGGTGGGCTCAGTGGTTAGAGCACCAGTCTGCACACCAGAGGGTTGCAGGTTCGATTTCCTGTCAAGAGCACATACCTGGGTTGCGGGTTCCATCTCTGGCCCCGATTGGGATGCATGTGGGTGGCAACCAATAGATGCGTGTCTCTCACATTGATGTTTCTCTCTCCCCCTCCCTTCCTCCTTCCTTCCTTCCCTCCCTCCCATTGTCTCTAAAAATCAATGGAAAGCCCGGCCGGGCGTGGCTCAGCAGTTGAGCATCGACCTAGGATCTAGGAGATCGGGGTTCAATTCCCGGCCAGGGCACATGCCCGGGTTGCAGGCTAGGCAGCCGATCAATGACCCTCTCATCATTGATGTTTCTACCTCTCCCCCTCCCTTCCTCCCTCCCTCCTTCCCTCCCTCCCATTGTCTCTAAAAATCAATGGAAAAATATCCTCGGGTAAGGATTGACAAAAAAAAAAAAAGAGAGAGAGACAAAAAGGCAGGGTTTTCACTGGACGTTGCCTGTCTGGCTGAGACTCAGGCAGTTAGCCTGAGGCCGCGCCCGCAGAGCCGGGAAGGCCTTAGCCCCTGACGGGTCGAGGCTGGGACCAGGCCGCCCTGGCGCTGCTGCGCCTCAGAATTTCTCATATGAAATAATACATTTCACAAGGCTGCAGCTGGGCAGGCCAGCGATTTCTGTTTCTTGTAGCTGAACCCTTCCTAATTAATGCAGTGGGGGAAATACTTCATTAGTGAATGATTTACTTCATTAGGGAAGGATTTGTCAGATTAAGTAGAAAGCTCTTTATCTTAGCCTGTCACACTGAATAATTTATCTTAGGAAGGAAAGGCTGAGATTTCTATTTGAGGACAGATTCTGTACCTTTGCTGCCTGTTCTTGAAGTCAAGGCTGAGAGATCTCGGAAGGCATAGCCTTGAATTTTCCATGCTCTGAAAACCAAGTCGCTTTACTTTATAATAATGTGTTATTTTAGGCACCAAACAGTATGGCATTCTGCCTGCCCTGTGTACTTTGGAATTTTCAGTTATACGATGAATGTCCCTTCTAACCACAGTGATTGAAATTACATTTCTCTTTCCAAATTCTTCTATAATTTTTCCCTCTTTCTTAAATGTAGTTACTAAAGTAGAGAGTAGACCTTGATTCTGGCCTAGAAAATGATTAGTTTTATCTGCCTCTACACTGTTATTTTTGTGTAAATTAATGTTTCTAGGTAAAGCGCATACCAGCATGACTACATTATAGTAGATAAATGGAACATTAAGAGCAAACATGTTTTAATACGAATGCTTTTAAAATTGTTTCCGAAGTCTTAGACACAATATTCTTAGATTACAGATGACATATAGAGATGAATAATTGTGTGATTTTTATGAATCATTTGTTGAAAAACTTTATATCGCTGCCTGACGGTTAACAATAATTTCCATTTTATGAGTAATCATTTTATGTAGGCTGCAGGGCAGGGAGAGATATAGCAAAGTTTTCCAAGTTGTAAAAATTTATCATCTAAAATTTTTAGATGGTACAGGAAGTTGAAATATGACACCAAAATATGAAATTACATAGAATCATAGATTCTTAGAGTCAGAATTTTTTTCTTTTAATTTTATTTTTTAATTCCCACCTGAGGATATATTTTTTTCCCAATGCTTTTCAGAGCAAGTAGAAGGAGGTAGAGCGGGAAACATGGATGTGAGAGAGACACATCAATTGGTTGCCTCCTGCATGTGTCCTGACCCTGGCTGGGGATGGAGCCTGCAACTGAGGCACATGCCCTTGTCTGGAATCGAACCCTGGACCCTTCAGTCCTCAGGCCAGTGCTCTAACCACTGAGCTAGCCGGCCAGGGCAGTAGTCATGCTTTTGATGATCTAACATAGCCATCTATCTAAACTCGTATTTTCCTATGTCAGTCCACATTGATTAAGTGAAATTCATCAAGCCATTTGCTCCTTCAACACAAGTACATTGGAATTTCCCCCCGAACCTGGGAGCACGTGTTAGTCTCCTAAGGCTTTCGTAACAAAGCTCCACAAACTGAGACAACAGGAAGTTGCCACGTTACCGTTTTGGAGGCTAAGAGTCCGGAATCGAGGTGTGGTCAGGGCCCTGCTCCTCGGAAGGGCTCGGGAAGAAGCCTCCCTTGCCTCAGCTTCTGGCAAAGGCCAGCAGCCCGTGGCAGCCCTCGGCCCATAGGTGCATCACTCCAGGCTCTGCCACATGTTCACACGGTGTTTTCTCTGTGTCTTCGTGTCTTCACATTGCTGCCTTTTATAAGGACACCAGGCGAATTGGATCAGGGGCCCACCCTACCCAGCATGGCCTCGTCTAAACTGATTACACTTACAACAGACCTATTTCCAAATAAGGTCACATTTTGAGATATTGGATATTAGGACTTCAAAATATCTTTGGGGAGGGGACAACTAAACCCGTAACAGATTACAAGGAGGCACAGACGACATTGTTTCCCATGCAGATCTTACCGTCTAGGGGGAGGCATGTATGCAGCTCTATAGAAGCTATAGAAGCTATGACCCCCTAGAAGAGCAGGGTGTATGCAGTGGGGCGACTGCCTTTTTCTGAGTGAGATGGCGGGGGAAGGCTTTAAAAGGCACTTGCCATTTGAACCAGGCTTTGACGGACAAGTAGGAGTGCATCATGGAGTGAAGGGTGCCAGGTGGGAGGGACACCTGGGTTTGGGTAAAGGCATGAAAGTAAGAATGAATAATGTTTTTTGCTTGGTTAATACTAGCTGCTAATTATTGATTATTAAGCGTAATTTAATATTAGCAACAACCCTTTGGTCCCCATTTTGCAGATGGAAAACTGAAACTTGGAGAAGTTAGTACTTTGTCTCTGCCTCACACACCCCGAAAATGGTACCACTGGGGTTGGAACCCAGACAGTTTGATTATACAGCTCGTGTTATTAGCTATTGTGATAAAAATGACAGGTCAAGGTATTTGGAAGCACAGATGGGATGGTTATAGAGAAGGCTGGAGAAGCAGGTTGTAGAGAATTGTGAAGAAATTGGTTTATCATATTAGGAGCCTGAACCTTGAGGATCATAGGCAATTGGTTTTAAGGAAAAGTGTCAAAGGGCCACATTCCTGCAGAGTGGAGGGCGGGCGGGGGGAGAGGGAGACTGGAGCCCAGAGGCTAGAGAGGAGGCTGCGTTAGAAATGATGCAGGTTGGAGCTAGGTGAGAGGGTCACGAGATACTTGTCAGTTAGAATCAGTCCCCCCCTAGTGCTTAAGCCCCCGCTCTCTCTGTTGTATTGCCATTCGCACTCCGACTCAAGTGCTCCAAGTAGAGATCGTCTCAACTCAAGCGATCAAAACAAGAATTCAGTTCATAACCCTAACCCTAGAAAGTCCAGTAAGTACATGCTAATGCTATATAATAGTTACAGAAGACATTATGATATTTCCGAAGACTGACTTAACCATATTTCAAAACAAACAACATGAAAGTGGCAGAAAATATTTTGTGAAAAAAATGCTTTTGTTAATGGCAAAAATGATACCAGGTGTTAGACCGGGGAGGTCAGACCAGACCTGGGTTCAGCCACCTCGGTACTTGAGTTATGGCTAAGAAAGAATTCGGAGCCAAGACTCAAACTACAAGAGAATGTTTATTTAGAAACTCACAGAGATAGAAGGCGTGAGCTGTAGAAGAAATGGCCTTAGGAAGCAGAGGCTAAGGAGAGTTTAGGAGAAAGAGGCAAGGAAAACACACCTGGGGTTGGGGGAGGCAAAGGCTGCTCCACAGAGACAGACAAGCTGGGTCCTGTCTTGAGGGTATTTATCTGAGGTCTCAGGGGAGGATCCTGATAGAATATTCCTCAGCTTTCCAGGTGTGTCCTTTCAGGGTCCTGGTCTCCACTGATCGGTCAGCACCAGGGCAGGGGGTCATTAGTCAATGCAGCTGGTCCTGAGGTCAGTCATGGAGTCACTTGCCTGGCTTTGCTGCTTTTCTGGAACACAGCTGAGGCCTGGATGTATGTGATGTGGGTCAGAACCTCACTGTCCTGGGGGCTTAATGCTTAAGGGCTACTCTCTGGCCCCCTTGTTCATTCACCCTCTAAGGGGGTCTCACCCATATGACTAGCAACATGCCAGGGGAGGAAAGGTCAGGGGAGGGTCTGAACCACAAGACCAGTGAAATGAAAGGTCAGAGGGTCTAAACCACATGGCCAGTGATGAGCTTGGGGAGGAAAGGTCGCCCTGGGGCGAGGTCCTTGTTTTCCCAGCTTTGCCCCTTGCTAGGCACCTGGGGCTTTCCACCCTGGTGACCTTCTGCACCTGGCCGTCATCCTTGCTCTGCTCACGTCTGCCTGACTGCCCACCACACTTTGATGCCATCTCATCTGTCACTAGGTTGTCATCCCTTTGGTTTAAATTCTCCCAGTTGTTTCTGTCGGTGTAGCCACACTTCTGCAGCTCAGCTTATTCAACTAAAGCCTGGTTATTTGAAAAAAAAAATCTATTAGTTCTTAACAATAGTTTTAATTTGTTACCAAGTTACTATAATACCATTTCCCATTAATTTGAAAGTGAGGCATCCATCAAGGGTCCCAGGTTGCTTTTGTGTGGCACAGAGGGAACCAAAACAAATGTCTCCTTGTGAGTATGGCCCTCGTATGCGAAGCTGCCCGAACAATCATGACTGTCCAGCAGGATATTTTTGGAATTTTATCAGAAGATATCAATTACCAGTGGAAGATTTATTGAAATAATCTGCATTTCCCTTAAGTGAATTTCCTTTGTTTTGAGGAATTATGTTATGCCCGTGTCTGGTGCCACCACACACCATGCTCTGTGACTCTCGCTTATCTTTAGTGATGTTTGGCCTGTCTGTGTGTACTTGGCTGATTTCCCCAAGTGTTGGCCAGGCCAAGTGGTACGACTGCCATGGGTCAGGGAAAAGCAAACATAAACAATATCCGTGGATCTTTTTTCTACTTTTAGCCTGTAACTTAAAAGTATAATATCATAAATTTGGGAAAATGAGACATAAATCGACATTCATATATGCACTATATGTCGTTAAATGAAAGTCTAGTAAGTAATGCAAAGAATGCTGAAAACTCTGTTTAATTGGTTATATATTGTGCAACGGAAACTGACGTTACCTGAAAATGGCAGAGGTTCTTTTCCTGGTCTTCTCCCGGGCACCTGGGCACAAACAGACCTTACATTTTGTGTGAATGTTATTACTTCTTGTGACTGACTTTCAACTTGATAGTTTGCACCCCTGCAAGATAAAACAACGCTTGGGATGTTGATGCAGAATGTTGAGCACTAAGTTAGCATTCGGTGCTGCACAGCCCAAAACGAACACAGCAATTAAGGGGTTTAGGTTCTTGTGCTTTGCAGCTCCTGAGAGAGCACCCTTCTGTAAATTCAAGTGTCCTGTAAAACAGCAGCCCAAAGGCCATGGAGATGCAGAAGGAAAGTGGAAGACAGAAGAATCAGTCATCGTTGCTTAGTTCAAAAGCACACCCGAAGAAAAATATTAAGGATAAGTAGTGATGCAAATTGCTGACAGTGCGGACTTACGGCATTGACCACGAGCACAAACACGCTATGTTGTGATTTTTTATTACTATCAAGATACATCTGCGACAGAACAACCCCAATCGTATGTATCCTCAGTATCCAGCAGTATCCAAGCTGTCACTGCTACGTGAAGAGGGTCTTTGCGTCACATACTGTTTTCATGGACTTACTGGAGGCTAGGTCTGTGGGGACACCTGGAACTAACGTGCTTCCTCAGCAAGTAAGGCCGATGTGAGGGGCTTCTTCCTCTGCTTAACAAGGTTCCTGGGACCTGACAGCCACCTGGAATCAGGTGGCTAAGTGGGACCTGTGACGGCTTGTTCATAGTGAAGCACCCAACACATCCAGAAAATGGTTATATAGGTATGTGGTCCCTAGAGATATGCAGTCTACCCAAAGTTTCCTAGCAGTTTAAAAATGGGTCTTAAGATGAGAGCTAGACCTGGAGCCTAGAACTAGAGCTAGAATTAGAGCTAGAGGCTAGAGAACTTCCCACACCATCAGTTCTCAGACCCCTGGGAAAGGGGCAGAGAGGTTTGGTTTTGCTTGGCCCACTTGGAGATCCACTTGGTTAGGATTCAGTCTGGATGAGACCACTGGACACTCGGAGGTTTTAGTGCTACAATACATGGCCTCAGGTTGTTCAGAATCAGTGGCACGTGGGCAGGGAACCCTGCATTTCAGTCCCCTTCTGGGCAGCTGCCATCGCCGCAGAGAGAACTAGCCCTGGTGCCTGACACCTGGCCGCTGCCCCCCCAGATGACAACGAGTGGTGGACACGGCCCGATTCACCCACTGGCTCCGGTCCTGTCCTAATGGGGCTTGAGTGATGACACACTGGTCACCTTGACGAGTGTCACAGGTGCACAGGAGGCGACAGTGCTTCTGGGATCTTGCGGCCAAGAAAAAGCTGCTCACCTCTCGTAACTTTTCAGAGTTGAAGTCATTGATGTGGGATTTTAATGAATTAAAGAAAATTAATAGTGTTATAATGTCTACAATTTTACAAAGGTACTTAATTAAAAAAAAAAAAATTAGAGAAAAGTTGTAAATAATGGTGATGGTGGGAGTCAGGGAAGAGGTGATAGTTCACCGATTGGGGGCCTTGCCTGGCCTGGCCTGGCCTGGCCTGGAAAACTCTGTCTTCTGCGTTAGGTGGAGCAGGCGCCGTGCGCTGAGCGCTGAGGCCGAGTCCCCCGCCGCAGGCCCGGCTCTGCGCCTGGACGGCGGGTCCCGAGCAGCTGCCCGAGGGAGACGGTCCCGGCCAGGGCACCCCCAGGCAGCTCAGGAACAGCAGGCAGGGGCCGGGACCCATCCTTTCGAACCTCTAACAAGCGGCAGGAAAAAGGATCGATTTTCCAGCTCTTTGGAATGAAACACTTCCTGGGGTTCCCATTTCGTATCCAAGTTGTCTAACCAGCAAAATGCTGAAGTGATTAAATGTGAAACCATGAAACTGAAGCTCAAGAAAACTGTTTGGTCAGAGACGTCTCTGGAAGGAGCCTCGGGCTCTGGTCAGCTCTGTTCCTTCGGTCGTTGCGGAGGGTGCTGTGGTCGGCCTGCTGTCCGGCCGGGAGGAGTTTACCGGGTGTGTCAGGGGATCTTCTTGCAGAATGTTGATGTGGCAGCGTGTCCCTTCGCAGCTCGTTTCCTGGGGACACCGAGCGAGCGCCAGGCCCCAGTGAAAGAAAAGCCTGAGGCCATTCACCTCACTGCCACCCCTTCCCCTGCTTAAGCACGGGGCCGCTCTCGCCACCTGGCCTAAACCGAACCCTGCCCCAAAGGCACCAGGTATTTGTCACTCAGAGGCCCAGGGCCCTTTTCACAGGAAAGTAAGAGGAGGCCCATGCGCCGGCCTTGAGCTTCGCCCGGGTGCGAAACTGAAGCCAGAATGTGCGACACAGCTTGTTTTTCCTGTGACAATTTAGTGGGAGGAACTTTAACAGGTGCACATGCGAACAAGTGTCACTGTCTCTTGGTTGCCCCTTGGGAATTCATGAGGGCCCATGTCTCAGTAACGGGTGTGGCGTCTCTTCAGGCCTCTCGCTGGACGTGACTTCCTCCAGGAAGCCCTCCCTGCCCACAGCTGTCACCAGATAGTGTTGTGCCTGGGAGTCTGCCTTCTCCTTAGGGGTTTCTGATTTTACATTTATATTTACTCTAATTTCCATCGATTTGACTTTTGCCTTCTGACTTTTTTGTCCTCAACAACATAATGCTAAATGACTAATAATGTAAACATTTTTCCACATATAAAGTTACTTGTAAGATAAATATATTCTTAGGATGTCAAATTACTGAGTCAATAGAGCTAAGTCCTCAAAACAGGAGGGACAGCAGGAGTGGCTGGAGAGCCCGGAGAGTCGCTAACCTGAGGTGTCGGAATTAAGTGAATATGTGTCTGTGAAGGACACGATTTCAAAATAAGTAGAATTATTTACAGCTAAGCCTAATCTAATGGGATTTGATTGGCTTGTTTTCTATACATTTACTAGAGCCCATTCCTGAGATTCTTAAATTATTGACTTAAAAGAGTCAACATAAAACATTTTAAAGGTCTTTTATGTTTTTATTTTTGGTCAAAGCTGAATTACAGAATAGATTTTGTTTTCCTTGGCGTTTGATGAAAACGTCAGAGCGCAGCTCTGACCAGCGGCGTGCTGGGAAAGCGGACTAATCGGCTCTGGGGGTGGGGGTAGGGGATCGATTCATAGCATTTGACAATTAATGTGGTGTAAATACTCTCACATGGCCTTCCAAACTGCCGACGGGACCCAAACGGCTCAAAAGCCTCCCGAAAGTTTAACAGCTGGCCCTCACGAGGCGGAGGCATCCTCGCCAGCACACTGGCTGAGCCTAAATTTGTGCAGACCCTCGGACACCCCAGAACTTCAGAGTTTGTCAAGTTAGTAACCAGTGGTGGACATGGAACCTCAAACGTCCCGCCTTGTGATCTTTTAAATACCTGTGAAAAAGAGGGAAATACAGGGGTGGGCAAAAGGAGGTTTACAGTTGTGAGTACACGGGACAGAATTTATTCTTGTATTACTATTTATCGATCACTGTGTTACTATTTATTTGCATTATGCAAGCCTACTTTTCCTGTCCCCGTACAATAGGGCCAAGGGTGGGAAAGCCTGACTACATGTGCTGTCTCCAGGATCTTCCATCAGCTGTACTGAAAAGAGAAAGGTGGAGGGAGGGGTTCCCCAGGACTGAGATAAGTAGTGAACGTGCCTGTGAGATGCGATGGATGCTGCAGTGGGCTGGATGTGCGCCCTCAGTAAGCGGCTCTGGGTAGACGACTCCCCGCCAGCCCCTCCTTGCGCGCAGGGCTGTTGAATTTCTGTCCCTGTTTCCTCACTGGCATCCTGCCCCCTCCGCTCGCTTCCTCTGCGTCAGGCCATTCATCTCACCGGAGCAGATGGGCGCTGTCTGCCAGCCAGACTGTTCACGGTGGATAACTAACACAACTGCATCCGTCTTGTTCAACACCACCCGAAGCGAAAACACGATGCGGACGGTGCCTGTCCTGGGCTGGAGTTTGGGGAATTTTTAGAAAAATAACCCCCAGCCCTGGCCAGTTTGCCTCGGTGGATAGAGCGTCGGCCTGCAGACTGAAGGGTCCCGGGTGTGATTCCAGCCTCCGTACCTCGTTTGCAGATTCATTCCCCTGCCCCGGTCGGGGTGCAGGTGGGAGGCAACCGACCCACGTGTCTCTCTCACCTCGATGTTTCTCTCTCTCTCCCTTCCACTCTCTCTGAAAAACAGTGGAAAAAACATCCTTGGTGAAGATTCAAAAAAGAAAGAAAAAAGAAAGAAAAATAACCTCTGAATAATCTCACCCGACCTGAAAACGTCCATAGTTCAGGGAAAGGAGACTTATCTGTTGGTTCCATCTGCCAGAATTGAGAGTTACAGGTAAAAGCTGCTGAGGCTGATTCCTTCCTTCCAGCAGCACAGGCCTGGGACCCGCAGTTCTGCTGTCTAAATTCATTGCCCCGAGAAAGTTTTCGATCGGCAGCTGATGGGGCAAGTAGAGCTTTAGCAAAAAATTCACTCTCTCATGGTCCTGTGTGTGATTTTTTAACAATAGGTATAGCCAAGAAATAGATTCACCAAAGAACACTCATCGGATCATCTCTACCAAGTCTTCTTTTTTAAAAAAGTGTTTCTGTTTCCTACCTGCCCAAGGCCTCTCTCCTCTGCTCTTGTTTGTTGTAACAGCGACACTCCAGGATAATGGAGAGAAAACTTAGAAAAACAACAACGCCGCTGGGCTTCGTAAGGTGCTTGGGTGGGAAAGGCAAGTGCATGCACTGATTTCTTAAATTTTGTTTTGTGAAGCACCGGGAACTCGCCCTTCCCTGAGGACTGACAACAGGCAGGGCTGCTTGTAACCACCCCTCGAGGGACCTTCCTTTCCACCTAAAGGAAGCGATTACCCAGCTCTTCCTAACCCTCCCGCATTGGCTGCCTGTCGCTGGAAACACGGGGAGTTCTCATTAGGGAGAGGTGTTAAAACGGCACATTTGTTAAAAAGGAAAGCAGACGACACGTCTTGCAGAATCAGCTGGTCACACAAAGCGCCGTGGAAAGTTCCATCCACTTACGCTTTCCTTTCTGTGAATATTGAGATGAAACGTTCTTCAGGGAACTGTTTTTCAAATTACCCTATTCAACAAAATAAAGCACCTCCTCATCTGTGGCTACTTTAGTTTTTTTTTTAAAAAAGGCAAGAAGCAGCCGTCAACAAAGCTTTATTTCTTGGTGGGTGTTGCAGGAGACAGGGCACAACGGGAACTTGTTGAGAAGGAAAGCAGGTGGGGTGAGCAGGTGCAGTAACCTCGAGAGCTGTCCCCGCGGCCCGGCCTGGGAACCTGTGCTTTCCGCCGGAGACGAGCTTCCTGAGACGTTCCTGCCCCTGAAGGCCCAAGGACCGCGCCAAGCGTCCAGCTGGCCTCTCTTCTCCCCTCGAATTGAGGATCTTGGGTGCTTAGAACCTCTCCACACTCTGACTTTTCTCCACCCCAGCAAACAGTAAACAAACAAACAAACTGCCCACCCCAGAGATGGCCCGTCTGGTAGTTGGCTGGTTATGTGATTATGTGATTTTGTCCCAATTTCATTTTCTCCCCAGGTTTCCTCCCACGGCTCCCCTCGCTGGTCTGTCAAGCCCTTTGAGTGTCTGCTGCTCTCCGGAGTATCGTCGATAAGTGAAATATCATGTCAGTTGATAACAGTTGATCTTTCTGACCCACTTCTGCACTATGGACAGGATTCCTTGAGATAGAAAGGCTGCCTTCCTCCCCCAAGGAGGCCTATCCATCAAACCAGAGGACCCCCTCACCAGGACTCAGGGAGGGGCCGAAAAAGGTCACCCTCATCACTAAGAGAGTTTTAGTTTCTGCTTCAAGCTCTTGCAGATTTTAAAAGAAAAAAAAAAGTCAACAATCGAGAATATTCTGTTAAAGAAGAATCTCTTCTAGATTTATCAGTAGTGGAGATTAAACAGTGCTAAAAAGAGTAGAATCACAGGAAATGGAAAAAGAAAGGCAGGCCCTGGCTGCCTTCGCTCCCCCGCGTCTGCTCAATACCCCGGGCCCGGCGCCGGGCTCGCCTCTGTCGCCGTCGGGGCTGCACAGTTACCTCAGCTTCTCCTGAACTCAGACCTCCCGGCGGATCAGCAGTTACACCGTGCTGAGAAACCACCGAAAGTAACAAAACAAACCAAAGCCAGGGCAAAATCACCCAAACCAAACACTGTTCAATCAAGCGGCGTTTTGCCGATTCCTGCTCTGCTGAGCGGCCCTGCCGTTGCTCACCCAGCGAGCGCGTGGTGTCATTAGCGTGCTTGATTGCATCTCTCCAGCGACCTCAATCTTCAAATACGGGCCTTAATTTAGGTTTTAGCATTATGTCCCAGCTTCCCAACGAGACTTGCTGCTGGGAGAGATTAACTGTTGCCCTAGAAACTCTCAAAACATCAATTTCCCTGGAGCAACATCTCCCTAATCTCAGCCCTTAAATCACAATGTTTAGTTAGAGCTGCTCAGTAAGTGCTTTAAGGTTGATTAAAAGACGCTGTTTGTCCCGGAGCAACCAGAAAGCTCAGCAGCGGATCGCCAAGGCGGCTCCTTCCAGGAAGAGGCCCATTTTGTCGGGACCACCTAGACCACGCACAGCGACCGCTCACTAACGGCAAGCGCGGGGCTAGGCTCATTCGCAGCAGCACCGCGCTAACCACGTGTGTAGCCTGTGTGTCCGTCTAGTGTTTCCTCGACGTGGCCTCTGGTCAAAGCCCAGAGAAGCCCCGTGTTCGCGCTCTTGGTGGTCGGACCATCCCTCTGGCTTCCTGCCCTCTCTCTCGCTGAGGTGACTTCCTTCCTTTCCTGGGGATGCTCGGACAGATCATGGGTTCGAGAGGTGTTTCTGAGCTGTTTGATTTCACTAGGACAGGAATGAGGTTGGGCATCTGCACTACAATTGGAAAACTTGGCTGTTATGAATTAAAACCTAATTTGAATGTTGGGGGAAAAGTTCATAGGAAGACTTTGGTTTCTAGAATCGGTGATTACATGTAAAATACATTTTATTAACAATATGCTCTGCCTTGTTTTTCACATGGTTACTCACCACGTGCATTTTGAAATAGTTATGATTTTAAAAATGATAGTCCTGAAAGTTCCATTTCTGTGCCTAGGAAAATATCAGAATACTCTTGCTATGTGATTTAATTTTATATTGATTCCAGCTGCTAATTGCAGCCTGTTTTCCTCCAGCCAGTGGCCCTCAAGATGCCTTCCCAAGATGCCTAAACCCATGTTTTATTTCAACTGCGTGCTCTCAAAAGTCCACTTTATAAATGAGAGATTCGGAAAGGAAACAGAAAATGCCCAATCATTCATTCCTTGGCAATCATAGCTAGAAGGGACCTGGGGGTCCTCCCATGGACTCCCATCCTCTCATTTGTAAGATAAGGGAGCTGGGCACGCCGGGCGGCGGCTGGCCAAGGCCACACAGCTGGTGGAGGCAGAACCAGCGGCGGGGCCTACAGCTCCTGGCTCTTAGTCGAGACCTTTTCCACTGCATTTCAAAGAGACCATATTTAGAAAAGATTAAAATGCTGAGGTTTTCCCTCTACATCTGTATTTTTCAGTAAATCAGTCTGACATGAATTACACTCAGCATTCCCGGCGTTTATCTGCGGGGGGCTGGAACTCTGAATGCTTTGAGGTTTGCCCTTTATCGGCGACATCAGAAAGAGTGGCGGAGCCAGGTGGACCCAGCGTCCGTCCTGTGCGCAGAGCTCCCCCCGACGCCGTGGGCGCTCTGCTCCGAGCCTCCCTCTCAGCACCATCCCCTTGACGGCCCTGCAGTTACTGGGGATTTGGGAATCAGCTGCATCATTTCAGCGTTTACAACAATGCTATTTCAAGATCACCATTAAAAATCACAAAGGTAAAAATACTCATTTATAGTCTCTTTCCCCTCTGGTTATTATAAATAATTTTTAAAGTGTCATTAAGATAATATTTCAAAGGAACGTTTCAACTTTCCACATATCTGACATTTACCATCTTAACGCCCGGAAAGGAATGCTTGACTCAGGAGGAATTTTGCTCTTTCCCTGGCAGGAGGCATATTATTCTAAGTATACGAATCTGCTTCAGCTCCCCTGATGGTCAGAATAATAGTAACCATGTTTTTCTTGAGCACTTAGGGGCTGCTGATCCTGGGAATAAACATTTTACATGCGTTGTCCTACTGCATTCTCACACCTACCCCATGAGGTATTATTCTCCACATTTAAAAAATATATGTTTTTATTGATTTTAGGGAAAGAGGAAGGGAGAGGGAGAGAGAGACAGAAACATTGATGAGAGAGTCACTGACCACGCGCCTCCTGCACGCCCACTGCTGGGGATGGAGCCCACACCCAGGCACGTGCCCTGACCGGGAATCGGACCTCGACCCCCTGGTGCCTGGGTTGGCTCGCAGCCTCTGAGTCACACCGGCGGGGCAGCTGTCCCCATTTGAGGGTGAAGTGATTGAGGCTGAGAGATTAAGATCACAGAATTGACAGGGGGCCGAGCTGTGATCAAATCCAAGCCTTCCCAGGTCAGGTCCCAGCTCGGCCAGCAGGTGAAGCCCCCGAGGAGGAAACCGCTTCCCAGGGCCCGCGCTGGTTGCGTTTGTGACTACGACGGGATAGTCACTGCCTCGACCAGGCGCTTTCCCTGTCGAACGTAAGGGGCATTCACGCCCATGATTATACAACGTCACGTAAGACCTGTGCAGACTGAGGAGAAATTCACGGGGCAAAGGAAGAGAATTGGATCCCATTTGTGTAAAGCAAGGAACTGAAAAAAGCAGCCCTCCAGGCGTGACTTGAGGAAATGGAGAGGGGTGTGCATGGCCCTACCTGGCGGGCCTCTTACCTTAGTTACCGGAAGGCGGGAGCAGAAAGATGCGGGCCGGGGGCCGAGGGAGTGGGAGATAAACCAGACAGGCACCTCAGGAAAGTTCTGAGCAATACATTCAGCATGTGCACGGTCCCTTTCATGGCTGTACATGTGCATCGCTGCTTCTACTGCGCCGCCCAGTCCAAGGCCATCGCTCCGCCCGGGTTCCTGCTGGAACCTTCTGCCTGGTTTCTGTCTCCCCTGGTTCCTGCTGGAACCTTCTGCCTGGTTTCTGTCGGCCACGCGTACCTTCCTGCAGACCAGCCTCTGTGCGCAGCCAGCGGTCCTCTGAAGACTTAAATCAGACGTCGGCCCTTCCTGACGGGTGCTCTCCTGGGTGGATCTGGCCGCGGCCACTCCTTTGACCCGCGTCCCACGCCCTCCGCCACGCGGGCTCTGGTTCCTCACCGGCCCGCGGGCGCCCTGCACGCCACCCCGCTGTCCCCTTTTCCCAGGTGTCTCCCCTTTGCCGACCTCACCCCCACACCTCTGCTCAGATGTCACCGCAATCGGAAGGGTTTCCCCGAGGACATCCTTGCCACTCTGTGGTGCTAACGCCCGCCTCTGTTCTTCTGCGTGGCGCCTCTCACCACCTGACACCCGACTGAGTGTAGGCGCCGAGGCCATAGACCGAGGGTCTCCTGGGCCACGGGGGGGGGGGGCGGGGGGCTTGGGCACGATTTGCCGAGTGAAGGGGTGAGTGGATAAATGGTGGAGAAGCCTGGGTGAGGGCAGCCGCCCAAATATGAACAGCGGCAGGTTTCTGGCGCTGTGGGTTTCTTCTCTAGAGCTTTCTCTCCTGCTGCAGTAACGGAGTTTTAAACCTCATTTTTCCACTGCCAAGTCAGAGGACTCGGTCTGTTTATTGGGTAGGTTTAGAGGAAGAGCAGCTCCAGGGAAAATGAGCTTGTTGCCCTTCCTCCCTGCCTCAGGGACGCAGGGTTGTTTATCACCTCCATGGCTTTCGTTTTTCCAGAGAACTTCAAGGCCTTATTTAGCTACTTCTCTGTGTTTTCTGGACTTGGGCAGGAGTCGTATATCTAGAACCAGGCTCCTACACCAAATGCATGTGCCTGTGTCTGACGTTGACGCGGTGGAGATGAATGTGTCTTGTCCCTGTGATGAGTCACTGATGTCGGCTGCAGTGCTCAGCGAGGCGGGGGCGATGCTTCCAATTAGCTTGACCTGCCGGAAAAAGCAAGACCCGCTCCTGGGCTGACCGAAGGGAGGGGTTAAAATGGGATAAAACAAGGCAGTGAGGTATTAATGGTGGAATCTAGGTGGCAAGGGCATAGATCTTTGCTATAAAATTCTTTCAACTCGTAAGCATTTAGAAAGTTTACAATAAAATTTTTTGAAAAACTGAATAACTAAATACAATAGAACTCAAATATTAGAAACTACTTACTAGAATAATAACTACTTCTCTCTTCTTGATGAGAGGATTAAAGGGCATTAGATACCTTGATGAAAGCATTAATAGTGTTCTTAGATACCAAGTAAATGTTTCAGCCCATTAATTGTCTTACTTAGGATTTGTGATTGTACAAACAGCACTTGTTTGATTGGAAAAAATCCATTTTGATCACTCGGCAGCATGATTTCATCCAGCATCCTTTGTCCTGTAAGCATTTGTAGAAGAAGCAGTGCGAGTCTGGGTCTTTTCCACTAATTAGGGCTTTCAGAGCTTGCTGGAAACACCCACCTAAATATGAAGGCCCTCTCGCCCTGGCACTGAACTACAATTAGCACTGCTAATAACGGCTCTTTCGGGAAAAGAATGGAAGGGTGCAGAATCACAAATCTAAATAAGGTATTGTTGTGTATATCACTTCAGGGTTTTCTTTGTTTTTCATGGAAAAATAGGCAGACAAATGGGTCTCAATGCTAAGTACTATTACCTTCTAAAAATACATTCATTCCTTTCAGTGTGCCACGCTGCATTACAGAGGCCACCGAGGGGCAGGGACAGAAGGTCAACTCACTGTATCCTCCCTCCTCATGCCCCTCCCCCCATATCTGACCCTCTCCTCCATCTAGGGGTTCTTCACCCTCTGATCTCTCCCCCCCCCTCCCATCTCTTTACTGTCCCCTTCCTGCCTCCAGCCTGGGCCTTAGGCTGCGGGGAAGGCCTGCCAGGTCATTCTGCACGCTCATTTCTCCCAGTAATGAGATTGTACTGGGGTAGAATTTAGAGCGATATTAGATTCTACAGTTCAGATATATAAGCTATTCGTTTTTCATTGTTAGTTATGTTTCATTCTCTCTCTCTCTCTCTGTTAGGTCTCCGACCGCTTTGAAAAGAGATATATTTAAATTTCTCACAATAAATGTATTTTTAATCAGGCTCTTCTTTTATTATAATAGTTAGCTTTATATGCTTAACGCCTATGTTGGTTGGTGCATTTATACAATGAATATTGCCAGAGGATTGGGTGGGTGAAATTCCCCCGTTGCTGGTGGGAGTGGGGTGGCTCTTGCGATATCTTGAGAAAATGAATTTTCTAAGACTTGCGCGGGAGAATGAATAACTTTTATTGGTGTGGAATTATATTTCTCAGGTTGGAAAGTCCCATTCTCCTTAAACCAGTCCTGGAAAATATGTAGCTGGGGCTCCAGCAGAGCCAAAAGGCCGGCCGGTGTCCCGGGCTTCCATGCCATGGTGGAGTTGAGTCCGGCAGGGCATCAGGCTAGATTCAGTCCATCAGTCCTTTGTGTGGGTCCCACATGGCCATGAGCCACGCGGCCCCTGCAACAGGGGTCCCAGGAGTGTAGGCAAGTGGGAGAGGCACGAGGGAGAAATCTCTTTGTTCAGAAGTTTAAATACTAAATCTTCCCATGCTATCAGTGGCCATGCCTATTTTGGCCACTGGCTTGTCCCCAGGTGTGACTGACAGCTAAGCATCTTCCCAGGTCACCCAGACCTTACTGGGCGTGCATCTGTTTTGTCCAGTCCCTTCCCCCAGCAATCTGGGGGGAATAGGCCTAGAAAACTTTAACTGCAGCCTCCTGGCCAAGCTGAATAAATGACCTGCCTACGTTATCCAGTCTCCCCTTCGCTCCTTATGTAATAACCAGGTTATTATAACGGTGTCAATATGACTTCCCGTCTTACCCGGCTTAGTGCTTAAGTTCTGTATTGTCCGATATTACATTGCTATTCCTCTTTTTATTCTTGCCTGCTAAATTCTTGCTTATTTTGTTTATTTTCAGTTTTCTAATTACTTTATTTTAGATAATTTTTTTCTATTCTTTCTTCTTTGTTAATCTAGCATGACTGACTCTTAGTGGGAGTGTATGGTACGTGGGCATTCAGCATATTGACATATATTTGATTTCTTTTTCTTAATTCTGCTCTTACTTAACATAATTATTTGCAATTTATTCTTATTTCCTGGTTTGTTCCAGTTACTTAGTCACCCCACTCCCCTTTCCCTGACTGTAAGCACCCCTCTTCTGCTGCCCAAAGTCAGACACACGTTTCTCTGCCACTATTTAAAAACAAGCTCCCTAGTCTGGGTTTTGTTTTTTCCAACTTAAACACAGGAAGAGCCATATTGACTCACAGAAGACAGAGTCCAAGAGGCCCAGCAGGATCAGGCAGCCGGAGACTTCCCTGGACTCCCGCTCTCTCTCCAGCTCCTCGGTGCTTTCCCCCCTGTTTTTTTCAGCTTCATTGAGGTATAATTTGTAATATATTTAAAGAGTACAGTGTGAACATTTGATGAAAGAAAATGCCAACTTTTCTTTCCCACCAGAGCATCCCACTTCTGATGGTCGCCACGCACTCCAGGGAGACGAGCCTTCGACAGCACCCACCCGCTCAGCTGCCCTGCTCGTCCCCCCAGGTGAGGACGTGGGGTGCGTCCACTCTGCATCTCCCCACCCAGCCCCGCCCTGCCACCATCCCCGACCTCTAGGTTTTGCTGAGATAAATGCTTTTATTCTAAACTCATTGCACTTTCATTTCAAAAATTTTTATTTAGTATTTTAAAACACACATTTCCAGACAGCCTACCATGCTCTATTTAGATTTAAACATCTATTTAGATCGTGTGTGTGTGTGTGTGTGTGTGCTGCACTAACATGCTTTCAAGTTTTTCATTCAACTTGTTATAAATCTCTCCAGCAGCTCTATTCTATTGGGCACCTATATATATATATTTTATCTTTCTCTTTTAAGTTGCTATCCTAACAGGTTGCTGTTTTTCTTGGTGTGGACCTGGGTGCAGATCTTGGGGTGATGGGAGCAAAGTGTCTCCCACCTAGCTCCCTGGGAAATTGTGTGGCTGGTAGACAGCTGGACTCTATCTAAACAGCAGAGAGAGCCCTCCTCCCTCCTCACACTTTCTTACCCTCAGAAACGGGAACGCCTCAGCCTACCAGAAATACTCCCTGGGCATCGGGGAACCAAAAGCCCAACAAGGGACCAAGTCAACCTTAGATGTTCGGGGTGCACAGAGCTCTGAAGCTTTCCCCAGCATTCACCAAGTGTGGGATATCTTTAAAATTGGGAAATACGCAGAAATGAAAAAAGATAGGACTTGGCCATGTGCTGCAATATATGGATTATGGTGAGAGTTATTTTTATTCACATTCCCAAATCCTTCCAGTAACCACTGTGACCCGGTTCGTGTAGTTTTGGCCTCGACAAATTGCACTATCAGGAATATTTTCTTTTGCTAGTTAACAGAAAAATCTAATATGGCTTACATAAAAAATGGAATCTATTTGCTAGTATAACTATCTTGAGCCAAGCAGACTTTGGGGGGCATAAGTAGAGCTTTACTGAAGCTTGGATAACTGGTAGTTCAATTATGCCAAAACGGGGGCACAGATACATGGAACAGGGTGACAGCTGCCGGAGGGCTGGGGGAGGCAGGACTGGTTGAAGGAAGGGGAAGGGATTAGCCAAAGACCCACAGGATATGCCTAACCTGCAGACCCAGGCAACAGTGTGGGGATGGCCAGGGGGAATTGGGGGGGGCAGGGGCTGGGTGGAGGCGGGCAAAGCGAGGGGGGGGTGAAAGGGGACGTCTGTAATAGTGTCCACAATAAAAATAAAGTCAAAAATATGTCATCAGTCACTAGTTTCTGCCTGGCTTCTATCCTTTCTTGACAAAACTATTTTTTCTCAAGATTGTGGAACGTCTGCCAACCATTTCTGGCGGTCCTGAGCCTCCCGATCGCGTGCAGAAGGTGCGCCTTCCCGTTCGCTCTCTGGAAGGAGCAGGCGCGCTTCTCTCCACGAGCCCCAGCACTGTACTGGCCCCTCGGCACCCTGTGCTGAGTGGACGAAAGCCTGTCCCTTTCACCGGCTTGCCCATATACGACCAAGGCCACACCCATGTCAACACAGGAGCTCAGACAGGCCCACGGGCCTTTCCTGTCAAGGTCCCACTTTGCTAAATCCAGTGACCCATTCCCAGAGGGAACTGACATTAAAATCACGACCAAGAAGCCTAAAGCGCGCTTCGAAACTTTCTTTCCCTGGTGGGTGCCTCTGTTGCGTCTGTCCTGGAATAACCTTTATAGAACAAATTCTAAACATCGTAATGAGTGAAATAATAAATAATAAAACAAACGCCTCTTCCTTGCCCTGCATTTGCTATTTGAGCTCCGACTTCCCCGCTCCCCTGGGGTTGCCGCCGAGCCCCTGCTAACCGCCAGTGCGGTGGCGCTTCTCGGCCTGTGCGTTGCCCCCTGTCCCCTGGCGCCTCGCTGTGCCCGCGGCCCCTGGAAGCGGGTTCCACCCCGGGTTCCACGGCTCCGGGCTCTTCCGACTTCCTCCTGTTTCCCTGACATTTTCCTTAGATCACCCGGGGCTTTGGGTTCCCTTTTCATTGTATTCTCTCTCTGGACAATGTCATCTATCGCTGGACAATGTCATCTATCACTGAGTCTTTAATTATGATTTAAAAACAAGTAACCCTCCATGAGCACCTTTGGCTGGGGCCTAGGTCCCTCGTCAACACGCCGTAGCCGAGCCACGTGGTCCCCCGCTCGGGGACTGTTCACTTCTGAGCTGGGCCAGCACCGCTGCCCAAGGCCCAGGACACTCGCAGCCGCCTGCTTCCTCCTTCCCCTCACCTCGGTGCCCAGCTGGTCACTCGGGTTGTGTCGCAGGCCTGTCTCCTCTACAGCGTCACCAGTGGCCCCGCACCGCGCTCCTGTCCATCCCGCGAGGCCCGCTCACGCGCTGTCCCGCCCAGTTTCTCCAGACTGAGCTCCCGCTTCTTCCCGGCACCACCTGTGTGCGCGCCCGTCCTTCAGGATTCATAAAACTGTCCCGTTACAACTTGTTTGGATTCTGTGGCTCTCATTAGGTTGTAAGTTTCTTAAAGGTAGTCATTCTGTTTTTATTGTTTTTCATTCTCTATGACAATGTTAGAATACAGGATCAATATTTGTTGAGCTGGTTTAACTGCAAGCACAAGTTAGATACTGTTCCTTGAGATATTAATAGTATTTCTAGGAATGATATCATACATTTTATATCACCTTACTGTGCACTGTGCACCCCTGGGAAACTTTCTATAAGCCTAAGTAATTTTCACCGTAGGTTAATCATGTCATCCCATGCCAGTAAGACACCATTTAGTCTTACTGAGAAAGTACATACAGGGTGTCCCCCAAAATGTATACACACACTTTGAATAAAGGCAGTGCTTATTAAAATACACTTCGTTTTCAAATTTGAGCTATCAACTGTTACAATGTGTATACGTTTTTCTGGATACCCTGTATGTTATTTTGTGTTAAAAAATCCTTAAATTTTTCCATTTGGAAAAATCACTTCTGTTTTCTCATGGAAATGACGGCAAAGGCAGTGCCATCTGGAATAACATTGATGGTTGAAACCAAAAACTATGATCACATCACTCTCAAGGAATCTAAATTTCATATTCTTGAGTCATCTATTTTTGCAGTTTCAAATTCATAGCACTTACAGAGATAGATTATTTAATGATGACAAAAGAATTAATTGTCATCAGAAAGGGCTCAGCTAAGTTTGGCTTTTAGAAACATATTTAAGAGCTGTGGAAAACGAACCTGGTGGATTCATCTCATCTGTGATTTAGTTAAGGCAAACCAAAAGGTAATTGCTGTAGACTTTGTCTCCCAATAGTTCTGTTCTTTGGGTCTTCTTCAAAAATAAATAAGATTTTTTAATCACATTTTTCCCCCATTAAAGTTTGGTTATGATGGGAAGACATAAAATTGGCCCCCTAAGTAACTATTTCTGCCTTCTAAGTCATAAGCAATTGGCATATTTTTTAAATTGAGGTGAAACTGGCATAACATAAAATTGGTACATTGGTGGCATTAGTACATTCACAGTGTTGTGTGACCACTATTTCTCTCTAGTCCAAAACATTTTTGTCCTGCGAAAGAGAACCCTGTATACGTTAAGCCGCTACTCTCCTTTCCCTCCCGCCCGGATTGTGGTGACCACCAATCTGCCCCCTGTGCCTGTGGTTTACCTGGTCTCGGTATCTCATATACACGGAGTCACATACTTTGTGGTCTTCTGTGTCTGGCTTCTTTCACTTAGAATAATGTTCTCTTTGTTTTTTGTTTTTAATTCTTTGTCTTTATTGATTTCAGAGAGAGGAAGGGAGAGAGAGAGAGAGAGAGAGAGAGAGAGAGATATCAGTGACGAGAGAGTCACTGATCGGCTGCCTCCTGCACGGCCCCGACTGGGGATCGGCCCGAAACCTGGGCGTGTGCCCTGACCGGGAATCTCCTGGATCCTAGGTCCACACTCAACCAGTGAGCTATGCCGGCCGGGCTGGAATAATGTTCTTGAGGTCCATCCATGCATCAGCACTTCTTTTTATGGCTGAATAATATTCCACTGTATGTATGTACCACGTTTGCTCGTCCATTCCTCCCTGTTTGGGTTGTGTCCGCCTGCTGGCTATTGTGAATGCTGTTGTTCTGAACATTCCTGTACGAGCAATCGTTAGAGCACCTCTTTTCAATGGGTTGTTGTGTTTTTGACAAGGATATATGAGTAAGTCTCCTGAATTTGGGAAAGCTAAAAATTTGACTGAATATAGACAATTTTTATCACTGTGACTGTGTCACTCTAGAATAAATCTGAATTCAGATATATGGCCAAATAGCACAGGTTTCCACCAACATTTTACACGAACAGAGATATCTGACAGATGGGGAGAGCGCTGACTGCTGTGGGTTACGGTTACGAATTGCAGAAGCTGCACTAACACCAGTGATCGACTTTTGCTCTGAAGAGTGTGCCTTCCTGGTGAATTTTCTGTCCCGTAGAAATGCTTGTACTGAGGTCTGGCATCGGGGAGAGGTCATCTTTTCTTTCAGACAGTGAGACAAGGGTGGCTGGAGCGAAGTACGCCCTAGGCACCAAACGGCTCTGAGGCTCAAATCGCAGGAGCACCGATGCCCTCCCTGCGTCTGACAACTGATACTCCCATCAACGACTCTCTAAAATATGTGTTATCTTTACTTAAAGTGAGTTCCGCTGACTGGAATGAACGTAGCATAGCTGAGGACCTTGCACCTCTAGAACTGATGTGCTGTCGTCGAGATGAGCTCGTTCATGACCTGCGCGCTGGGAAGATTTTCGAAGGCGGCCACGGGATTAGCTGGAGCAGTGAAAGCAGGAGATACAGCTTAGGAGCTCATTTAAATGAACACCCACCATAGGAGCTCATTTAAATGAACACTTACCGTTAGGCTTTTTCTTTTTTTTAAAAAAAGTTTTGAGTCCACTCACTGGGTGCAGTGAAAAGAAGGAAAAATAAAAGAGCGCCACGTGCCCTAACTTTGCGCCCTTGGTCTTGGGTAGGATGTTTTAAGAAGTAAAATAGCCCGGCCGGGTGTGGCTCAGCAGCTGAGCGTCGACCTAGGATCCAGGCGATCGGGGATCGATTCCCGGTCAGGGCACATGCCCGGGTTGCGGGCTCAGTCCCCAATTGGGGGCATGCAGGAGGCAGCTGATCAATGACTCTCTCATCATTGATGTTTCTATCTCTCTCTCCCTCTCCTTCCTTCTCTCTGAAATCAATAAAGATATATTTAAAAAAAGAAAGAAACTCAGCTCTGTAAAAGTCCATTAAACATAATTTGGAAGGGCTGATTCATATTTACAGAGGAGTATGTGCTTTGTGAATTTATCTGGCATTGCTAGTGTGGCCATTTAAGCATTTGTTGGTGAATTCTTGGTTATAGGGAGAGGCAGGACTCTGGGGCTGAAACTACAGAAGCACAGAACAGCTGCAGTGCCGGCTATCCTGTCCCCGGGAGGTGGCCTCGCGGTCCTGAACGGCGCCCACTGGTCCGCGGCTGTGCCCTCCCTCCGTCTGTCCGTCCGCCTCGGCCTGCCCGGGGCTCGCTCCGCTGTGTGCACGTCCCTCTCGGCCTCTCCTCCTGCTTGCACAGCGCTCGGCGCCCTGAGGAGCCCGAGCCTGGCTCTGGGAACCTCGGTTCCGTTCGCTGGGATTTCCACAGAAGCCTCCGTGACAGCGCTCTCCAGGCTGGGCCTCAGCTGCCCCGATTCCGAGTGACCCCACACAGGAACTAACTTCCCTCATTCCAAATGGAGGGGGCGGAAAATAACTCTTTTCTACCCATCTTGGGTTCTCTGTGAATTAGACAAAAGACAGAGGGACAAGAGAAAGCCATCAGAAGCCTGTTAGGAGGTGCATGGGGTACCCAGCAGTGAGCAACTCAGAGGCGCGGTTAGAACTTGGGCCTGTAGAGCATCTTAACGAAAGGAGGGCGCGTTTCTAGAGGAGTCACAGGACAAAGGAAAGGGACTTGGAGCTTCTGAGGGCAGCAGAGGGTGGGGAGGGCAATACATGGGGGAACTGATATGCATAAGGGCTGGTTTTAGCAAGATTTGTTGGTAGATGCCTCCAGCCTGTCTCTGGGCTGCCAGGGTCTGGGCTGTCCCCAGTGATTAACTGCTGCCCTTCCCGGCAGAGAATTTATGTCCTGCTTTTAGGCAAATAGAGGAGGCAGAGAGCTGCTCTTGTATCTGCTGCTCCTCAGCTGCTTTCAGCTAAAGTAATCCTGTGCCAAGGTGGCATGTTTGGGGGTGGCATCGCCAGCTGCCCTTCACAGGCTTTCAGTTGGAGCTAAAGAGTCCCTGCCAGCTGAACGTGAATCATAAAACAAAACGTATCTGGGGCCGCGTGTAAGTTAGCGGGAAGTTCAGACTTGGGCACCTAGTGTTTGCTCACATTGAACTTCTCAAGATTATAACTATTGCTTGTCCTGAAAAGAATCACCTGGGGTGTTTGGTAGAGTAACCCAGGTCTCCCCTGGAGATTCCGATGCAGTGGGTCAGGAAGGGGGCCTTGGATTTTACATTTTTAGCTGAAATCCCAGACAGATACTCGCTATTCGAATGTGGACCAGATGCCAACAGCATATGGGAGCTTGTTAGACATGCGACTCTGGGACCCAGCCTGAACCCACTAAGCCTGAGAAAGAGCCCAGACACTCATACACATGTGGAGGCTCTGTGCCAAGTCAGTGGCTCTCAAGGGTGGTTCTAGGCTGGCGGCAGCTGCAGCACCGGGAACCTGCTAGAATTGCTGATTCCCAGGCTCCACCCAGGCCTCCTGAATCAGAAACTCTGGGTTTGGGGCCCAGCAATCTGTGTTTTAGAGCCCCCCAGGTGATTCTGAAGCATGCTCATGTTTGAGCAGCCGTGCATGCTTCTCGTTGCTGGGGAGATGGAGACACATCACCTAATTCCACGTGGCTGTTTCAGTCAGGACTCTTCACTTTTTTCATACATTAGAGTCAGTTTTTAAAAACACAGCAAGCCCCACAACACACCAACTTAATCAAAATCTCTAGGACATGGATTGTTTAAATGTTCCAATTCTAACATGTAGCTTGGGTTGAAAGCTGACTGCTTTAAGTCATCGGGAAATGCACCAGCCAGTCTTAGAAATACACAGGGGTGCAGCCAGCGGGCCTGCACTGGTGCTGCCTTAGATCCGACACATCTGCCTCATATGCTCTCAGTTCTTGCAGGAGACATGCCTCATGACTCGCCCAGACCCCTCTGCACCTTGCTGGGTACACTGAGAATGCAAAACTGTGCCTGTTCTTTACCTGAGCCATGTTTCAGGAAACAGCCTTGAGAAATGGAGAGCATTCCTCTCTGGCCATCAGTGAGCCAGAGGACAAGATGTTTGAAGCTATAATAGATGTGTAATCAAAATGCCAGGGGATATAGAGACAGAGAGCAATTTATATCACTTAGTGCTAAAATTATTAATTAACACATATTGTTAACATGAGTCTCCAACCGAGTCTAGATTAAAATAAAAAACCAAATAAATGAAATGGACAGCAATGCCAGTTTTTTCCGAGTAGTTCAGTTTATGGAATGAAGGCATGCCCCTGCCACCTGGTGGCAACACAACCTAATTAGGCACTGAAGGTTCCTGAACGTGCACAGCCACGACCTCTCCACATGCAGACGCAGAGCGGTTGAACGTGGAGCGTACCCGCCAAGCACCGCGAAATTATACTTGGAGCCTCTGCGGCACGCCGGCTGGCACGAGCAGTCCCCATGCGGTAACAGCAGCTGGGGTGCAGTCCAGGCGCCTCGGTGGTTGGTGCTCAGTATCTCAGGGTGGCAAAAGAAGGTTTTCTTTGTCTTTCTCCAATGCATTTTCTCACCACCTTTAAAATAAACAGTAAGCGGGGTCCACACTTTCAGGTTTTGGGGATCCAGTCCAGGGGAGTTGAGAACATGCCCCAAAAGAGTGGCTAATAGGCTTGGGCAAGTCCCTGGGGAGTGTAGGCAGCGAGCGAAGCTCCTCCGGTCCAAGGCACCTGAGAGAACAGGGAGTGACGGCAGCCAGAGCACAGGGGCCCAGAGGACGCGGAGGGTGACCTGGATTTACCTAAGGGGACTCCCTTTTTTTAGTTTAAAATGTTATGTTCATAAAATAAACAGCAAACAACACTGAAACAGACTCATAGACACAAAGGACAGACTGGGGGTTGCCAGAGGGGAGGGGGTGGGGGCTGGTGAAAGGGTGAAGGGATTCAGGGTACAGACGTGGTGACAGAGGAGTCACGGGCATGTAAAGCAGAGCACCGGGGGCACAGTCGGCAATATGGGGCCCGGTGGGTACGATACTTATCGGAGGGATCACTTTGCAAAGTACATGATTGTCTAACCACCATGCTGTACACCTGAAACTAATAGAAAATAATATTGAATGTAAACTGTAATTGAAATATAAAATTTTTAAAAATTGGGGCAAAAAAAAAAAGGAAAGAGAAATTTGCTGAAACTCATGGAACTGTTGAGCGACCTGCCCACATTAGGATGTGACCCTCCCCTGTCACGTCATCATTGCTACAGTGGAACCTCCAGTATTCATTTCCCAGGGCTGCTGTGACAAATTACCACGAGCTTCATGGCCTAAAACAACAGAAATGTATTTCCTGACAGTTGTGGAGGGCAGAATCCACGACCCAAGGGTCAGCAGAGTGGGCGCCCTCCGAGGGCTCCGCCCTGCCTCCACCAGGTCCCACGGCTTGTGGCAGCATGACCCCAGTCCCCGCCTCTGCCTTCACACGGCCTCCCCTCTGTGTGTCTGTGTCTTCTTGTCTGTCCCTTATGAGGACACTCACGGTTGGACTTAAGGCCCATTCTGATAATCTGGGACCGTCGCATCTCGAGACCTGTGCCTTAATTACATCTACAAAGACTCTGTAAATAAGGTCATATTCAAAGGTTCCAGAGCCACTACTCAACTTACTACCTCTACAAGGGCAAGTTGTCTTTTGTTCAGCCACCTGTCCCAGGAGACAGCAGAGTGCCCGGCTCATGACAGGTGCTCAGTGAGTCCCTGGGTGAGCGATGAGTGAACAGAGGGGCAGAGCTGAGGGCCGAACCCCAGCCTGCCAGGCTCTAAAATCTCTCCCGTGAGGCTCCCGCGATTTCTTATATCCTAGACCTTTACATTCACCATTTTCACTTTTTAAAATGACTTATTTTCTGATCTAATTGTGTGGAAACACCAGACAGTTCCAACTGGAGGCACATCTACCCGGGCTCCACAAAAGTGCCACGGTCATGCAGGCCTAGGGAAGGCTGAGAAGATACGACTGGCCCAGGCAGCACGGGAGCCTGGGGGGGTCCTGGCCCCGAAGAAGCAGTTATGAAGGACATTATTGGGACAACGGGGAAAGCTGAACAGGGAACGCAGGGGTTAGCTGACGGTACTGTGTCCATTTTCTTGCTGTTTCCTGGGTTTTATCATTGTAGTTATGTGAAAGAATGTCTTGCCTTTAGGGGATGACACTGAAGAATTTGGGGCATTATGGGCATTAGTAGGTGTGTATATATGTACTATGTAATGTACACGTGTGTGGGTGTGTATGCACAGAGGGAACCACTATGACATAAAAATGACGTGTGAGCAATTGATCAACCTGAGTAAACTTGGGAAAACACATTATGTTCATTATATTCTATTTTCCAATAAGACAGTAAGAATAGATTTTAACCTTTGACTGAGGTGGTTCTGAGCTTTTGTGAATCAGTGACTTAGTAAGTCATGATTTTCCTAAGCTTTGAGCGTCCTTCCCAGGGTTTCAATGCCGTGGCCATCGACCTGGGAGCATGTGCAGGCTCCCCAGATACCCAAGCGAAGACTCTGCACAATGCCTTTCCCGATACGTCACTTTCATATGCAGTTTTCCCAAAAGTGATCAGCTAGAAAACAAGCCCGTGTTCCCAAGGCCAGAGCCCCAGTTTATGAGGAATATGCAGGTGCCTCTTCCATTTCCTGCGGTGCTGCAGGGCACTGCTCCAAGGTCACGGCGGCTGGGCGTCGGAGGAGGGGAAGGCCCTGCAGGGTGAGTCACAGCCCCGCACCCGAGGGCTTCGAGCGGATCCTGAACTTACCCGTCCTGGGCGGATCCAGCCTGGAGGGGGAAACTGGCATTTTTGCCACCTAAGTGGTGACCTCAGATACGTTATTGAGGTTATTGAGGTTAAGGGAATATCAATTTTTACCTATGCAACTTGGCTTCTTTCATTCCCTGACTATTTCCTGAGGGAGAGTTCATTGAGGAAAAAGCAGAAAAAGAATCAGTAGCAAATGTTAAACGCTTAAAATGGCTTCTTTCGTATATTTAATAATGCAAACCCTTTTCCACTCTTCTCAGTATTACTCTCTAGCATCTGAAAGCCCCTAGGAACAACCAAAGAATATAGAGTAGGGAAGCTCTTCAAAAAAATGTAATTGGTTATTTTCTAGAACATCAAAAATTTCAAACATAATTGGAAAAATCCCTGGATAAAACTTTAATGTGATTTCTTTTGGATTTAACATGTAATGTTCAATAAAATAATTCAACTCAAGTCATGTCATGTCAAATTTATTCTAACCACCTTTAATACTCACCTTACTTGAACATTAAAAAGTTAAACATCTTGTATGCACTATCAACAGGTGACAAAATTATAAGCCAGCTGTTGGAGCAGGTGCCACCTGAAGGAAGCCACAGCATGACCAGGAGGGGGCAGGGCCTGCTCTGACCTCGCGGTCGCCCCTCAGATCCAGGACGATGCCTTTCCCTGGCCCACATACGTGAAGGGCAAAGGGCCTCGCAGGTCAGCCTCCCAGCGCGTAGAGGAGAGTGAAAGGGTGAAGCGAGGATCCAGAAGACTGGAAATTCAGAAACCGAGAAAATGAATGACCAAGGACTCTCTCAGCCTGGGTGCTCTAGGCTCCTGACCTGTTCTACATCTTACAGCTTTGCCTTTCCCAGACATCATATGAATGGCATCATACAGCATGTGGCCTTTGAGCCTAGCTTCTCTCACTTAGCATAATACACTTGAGGTTTATCTCTGTTTTTGTGTATACCCGCAGTTCCTTTGTTTTAGATTGCTGGGTCGCATTTCATTGTGTGGACAGAATAATATTCCATTGTGTTGGTCTATTCATTCACCAGCTGAAAGACGCTTGGATTGGTTCAACTTTTCAGAGATTTTCTATAATAGTTCTATAACATTTATTTCAGTTTTTTTGATCTGAGCTTAAGGTTATTGGTTTTTCACTTTTTTGTTGTGGTAAAATTGGTGTACAGCATTATATGTGTTTCAAATGTATAACATCATAATTCAGTATTTGCACACACAGCACGGTGATCACCACTGTAAGCCCGGTCACCGCCCGTCACCATATACTTGATCCCCTCTCCCACTTCCCCTCCCTCAGCCCCCTCCCCTCTGGTAGCCACTAGTCTGTATCTATATGTTGGTTTTTCTTTTGTTCTGTTTGTTCATTTCTTAAATTATTTTTAGATTCCACATATAAGTGGTATTTGACTTTATTTGCCTAACTTATTTCACTTAGCATAATACTCTCAAGGTCCATCCATGTTGTCACAAATGGCAGACTTTCCCCCATTTTCATGGCTGAGTAATATTCCATCACATATACATAGATGTATACACACCACTTCTTCTTTATCCATTTAGTCATCGACACTTGGTTGTTTCCATCCTTTGGCTATTATAAATAATGCTGCAATGACAGAGGGGTGCACATGTCTTTTAAAATTAGCGTTTTCCTGTTCCTCAGGTAAATCCACAGACGTGGGATTGCTAGACATAAGGCAGTTTTATTCTTAATTTTTTTGAGGAACTTCCATACTGTTTTCCATGGTGGCTGCACCAATTTCCAGCCCCACCAGCACTGTGCAAGGGCTCCTTCCCTCTTCTGCGCATTCCCCCTGCACTCAGTTCTTGTCTTTTTGACGACGGCCATTCTGACAGGTGTGAGGTGATGTCTCACTGTGGTTCTGATTTGCACTTTCTTGATGGTTGGTGACACTGAGCCCCTTTTCAGATACCTACTGGGCTTTTCTATTCTCCTGAGAAATGTCCATTCAAGTCTCCTTGTCCATTCTTTGTTCAGGGCATTTGCATTTCTGGTGCTGAGTTATAGGAGTGGCGTGGCCTGGCTCTACGTGGCAGCTGAAGTGAAGTTTCTTGATGAAGTCCTCCGGGAGAAGTGAGCCCCAGGCAGGCTCCCAGAGGCGAGCACATTCAGGACAGACAAGGAAGGACCCTAGGGAAGGAAAGAATGGTCATTGGATGTCCAGAGAGGACACACTAGCAGACAAAATCAGGGAGTCGATTTAAACTTATTTTTTTCAATATCTAACATTTGTTCACTCCTTACAGGCTGTAGGTAAACAAAGTATTCATTTTCCTAACTCTGAGGTAAAATGCAATATTCGTTTGTATCTGTTTATCTGGCTTGTGGAAGCTTCATCGTGTTTTGTTTTTTAAGTCTTTGCTTCTAGATGGAGAACCTACCAAGAAAAACGGCCGTTTCCTCCCTGGCTTCTGAATCTGTGCTCACAGGCCGAGTGTCTGTAAACAGCACCAGGCAGCGGAGCAGTTACACAATTACTAAAGGTCATCGTTGGTACAAACATATTTCATTAAGTGTCGCAGATGCCGTGGAAGCCCCTGGACCCACAGGAGGGATTAGCACAGATTTCCCACATGTGGATAGCGGCAGTTCACAAGTTGTCTAAAGCATTTCTAAAGCGCCCACGATGTCAGGCATTGTGCGGGCCTGTGGCGGGCGCTCGACCTAGCCCTTCTGCCCGAACTCTGCTTCAGGGTAGTTTCTCTGCGGTGTAACCCTCCCGCATGCATGTGCTTATTTGGGGATGTAGCAGCACTGCACCCAGCCACAGACGCCCTGACTTCAAGTTCCACTTCTTCTAGTTATTAAATGTTATACTTGGGCAAGCTGGTCCTGGCTGTTTCAACAGATTCCTTACGAATTCCTGGTATTCCCGAGCACCAGAGAAACAAAGCGAATAAATACAGTCCCAGAGAGGGACAGCCGGCCCCGCAGGGCAGTGCCTCAGAGGAGGAGGTGTCTGGCATGGGCGGGGTGGCAGGCTTGCCAGGAGAGAGGAGATGGTGGCCTAGAGGGCAGAAGCGCATGGAAGCGGTGGGGGCTCCGTGGGGCTCCCATCACAGAGTAAACTGAGGCGGGGTCCGGGAGCCAGGCAGGGCCGGCTGCGGGCTGCGCAGGCCGAGGGGGGCTTGGGCTTTGCCTGCCATCAGAGGGACTTGCTGAAGTAAGAAAAGCGGCCCCAGCGAAATGTGCCTGCTGCTGTCACTTACACAGTCCCGGTGGCCCTGTGGGGTCAGGAGTGCATTCGAAGGGAGCGATGCCAGAGGCGTTTTTCATGCTTGAGTGAAGCAGGGTAAGGGGGTGAGGCTTGAGCTTGGGCGGTGGCGGAGTCAGGGAGAGGGGGCAGGACTGAGAATGAGGGAGGGGGCACCGGGGTCAGGGAGAGGGGGCAGGACTGAGAATGAGGGAGGGGGCACCGGGGTCAGGGAGAGGGGGCAGGACTGAGAATGAGGGAGGGGGCACCGGAGTCAGGGAGAGGGGGCAGGACTGAGAATGAGGGAGGGGGCACCGGGGTCAGGGAGAGGGGGCAGGACTGAGAATGAGGGAGGGGGCACCGGGGTCAGGGAGAGAGGGCAGGACTGAGAATGAGGGAGGGGGCACCGGGGTCAGGGAGAGGGGGCAGGACTGAGAATGAGGGAGGGGGCACCGGGGTCAGGGAGAGGGGGCAGGACTGAGAATGAGGGAGGGGGCACCGGGGTCAGGGAGAGGGGGCAGGACTGAGAATGAGGGAGGGGGCACCGGGGTCAGGGAGAGGGGGCAGGACTGAGAATGAGGGAGGGGGCACCGGGGTCAGGGAGAGGGGGCAGGACTGAGAATGAGGGAGGGGGCACCGGGGTCAGGGAGAGGGGGCAGGACTGAGAATGAGGGAGGGGGCACCGGGGTCAGGGAGAGGGGGCAGGACTGAGAATGAGGGAGGGGGCACCGGGGTCAGGGAGAGGGGGCAGGACTGAGAATGAGGGAGGGGGCACCGGGGTCAGGGAGAGGGGGCAGGACTGAGAATGAGGGAGGGGGCACCGGGGTCAGGGAGAGGGGGCAGGACTGAGAATGAGGGAGGGGGCACCGGGGTCAGGGAGAGGGGGCAGGACTGAGAATGAGGGAGGGGGCACCGGGGTCAGGGAGAGGGGGCAGGACTGAGAATGAGGGAGGGGGCACCGGGGTCAGGGAGAGGGGGCAGGACTGAGAATGAGGGAGGGGGCACCGGGGTCAGGGAGAGGGGGCAGGACTGAGAATGAGGGAGGGGGCACCGGGGTCAGGGAGAGGGGGCAGGACTGAGAATGAGGGAGGGGGCACCGGGGTCAGGGGGAGGGGGCAGGACTGAGAATGAGGGAGGGGGCACCGGGGTCAGGGGGAGGGGGCAGGACTGAGAATGAGGGAGGGGGCACCGGGGTCAGGGAGAGGGGGCAGGACTGAGAATGAGGGAGGGGGCACCGGGGTCAGGGAGAGGGGGCAGGACTGAGAATGAGGGAGGGGGCACCGGGGTCAGGGAGAGGGGGCAGGACTGAGAATGAGGGAGGGGGCGCCTACTGTGGCCGTGCTTGCTGACCCAGGCCGAGCGCAGCTTGAGGGTGAGAGACCTGAACTGACCCCAGCTCCATGCCTTTTACAAGTGACTGTATTTTCTGATCTCCTGCATTTCTGAAAGCAAGGGTGGCCCCGCCTTGCACTCTCATGGGGATTAGATAGGCCCTGTGACAGTGTTTGGATGTGGGGTGTCAGTAAGTGGTCACCGGTTCTACAATATACTAACATCTCCCAAACTCAGTCTCCTGTCCTGTAGCACAGATTGGCTGTGACCTCTCAGTGAGCTAGTAAGTGTTGATGGTGGAAAAACCTTTTGATAAATTTTTTTCAGAAAAAAATGTTTTCTATGCTACATTTTCCCCATTTGAAAGAAAAATCATTTTGGGCCTTATTTAAAAAGAGTATGCTTCTAACCAATGCAATTTACTATTTTATCAAATAAAAGCAAACTGGTAAGAATGTTGTCCACTGAAGGCCACCGAGCCCCAGCCCAGCCTGGCCTTCCTCTCCCCGAGGTGGGAGGGTGGTTTATTTTATACTTGAGCAGGTTACGGCTCAGAGCTGCGGCCGGGACCGCGGTTTCGCGGAGGGCTGGCGGCTGCACCGGCGCTGAGCCCCGGGCCCGGCTGCGGGCCTCTGCTCGGGTTTGGCCCTTTCTCCCGAGAACGACGGAGGCTCCTGGCCAACTCCCTGCCTGTCGTTTGCACCAGGAGCTGCCCAGCCGGGGTGCACATTCCCGTAGCCCAGGAATCCTCCTCGCAGGGTCCTCAGGCCCCCTCCTCACCCCCAGCGGCCTCTGTTTTGAGGAGCTGACGGGTGAAGCACCATATGAGTGAAGTCATGGGTTTGTATTACTGAGGGA
Source organism: Miniopterus schreibersii (assembly GCF_964146895.1). NCBI lineage: Eukaryota > Metazoa > Chordata > Mammalia > Chiroptera > Miniopteridae > Miniopterus > Miniopterus schreibersii. The sequence goes on from NC_138105.1 coordinate 8,461,154, forward strand.
CACTGTGAAAGCCCTTTCCCAACCGAGCGTAACAGGTACCTTTGTTTAAGTGACAATAGCAACAAGCAGGGGCAGGGAACAGGAGGACGCACCCCACCCCTGAATGACATGCACATTTATGGGCAGGCTCTGCTTTCCACGCTCAGCTCTTTCCTCGTACAGGGAAGGGCAAGAAGAGAAAACCATGGGATCTGACTTGCTTTTTGCTTTTCAGATACTTGCTCACCCACCTCACATTCAAAGATAAGACTTGGGGCAGCTGGTGAAGCTTCAGTGAGATAGAGGCACCCATGTCCTGTCTCAGCTTCTTAGGTGCTCTGAGCTCCCCCTCCTCATGGTCCCCAGTCACACAGCAGTCCTGGGGTCATGGTCCCCTGGTCACACAGCAGTCCTGGGGTCTGAACTTTCTCAGCCTTGGTGGACTCTTCTCTATAGGTGCAGGGGTGGGGAACCTTTTTTCTTCCAAGGGCCATTTGGATATTTATAACATCATTTGAGGGCCACATAAAATTACCAACTTAAAAATTAGCTATGAAAAAAGCTCCTAGATTTATTGACTTCTGAGTCCTGCCTGCAGTTGCCTTGGCAGGGCCAGACCCAATGATACGGCCCTCGGGCCGGATGTTCCCCACCCCTGATTGTAGGGGTGTCACCATCAAGATTTACACAGTCCTAACTGCCATGTGGCTGCATCTACTTTCTCTGCCCATCGCTACGGAGACATTTTGGTGAGGTATTTCAGTTAGTGTCTCCAATTGAAAACAAGAAAGAAGTCAAGTCAACTCGACCCTGTAAGAAATTGCTCCCGCTATTTATTATCTGCCTTCCCTTGAGGAGCCGAAGGAGCAGCTGAGAAAGGCTCAGGTGCCCGGTGACGTCCACCAGCTGGGAGAGACAGGGAGGTCGCTTTGAACTTTTTACATCCGACTCAGAACTACACTAATTCATGAATAAATATCACCTTTTTTGGAGAAACACCGAAGATCACGTCCATGTGTGTTTTTCTAAAGGCTTTTATGGGGTGGTCTTGATTTTTATCTCAGTCTCAGTTGCTGCGTTTCATCAAGTAACTGCCCCGGGCTCCTGTCTAAACACAGCATTTTTGGTGGCTGTTATCAATAAGCAAGATTTAAAAACAAAATAAAAAACTAGCCATCAGTCAAAAGTTTGTCACTTGTCTACTCTTCGAAGGGGCAGAAAATGAGTTGCAGGTGGACCACAACTTACAGTTCCTGACATGTCCTAAGGGCCACAGTGTCACCACCACACAGCACTTAAAACTTCCACTTCAAAGGGGCCCCTGCTTACAAGAGAACAGGACAAAGTGAACTTCCCCATGGCGGGTGGCCCATAGGTCCTGGGAGGAGGATGTTCTATTGCACTTTCTCCAGGCCAAGGCTGCCGCTCGTTGGACTCAGGAGGAGAAAGGTGTGTGCGTGTGTGTCTAGGGGTGGGCTGGGCAGCCGCTCTGGCTCCTCTCAGCATCGCCTTTTCCTCCCCAAGCCTAGTCATGCTAGTGAGACCCTGGTGGCACCGCCTCCCCTTGCATAGGGCTGGGCCCGGGTGTCACCTCCCTGCGGTTTTCCCGATCATCCTCTCCATGCAGCTCCCCCTTGCACTCAGTGGCTTCCTTCGTACAGCTCCTCTGAGGTTCGTGTATATGTACTTTTAAAAGACTGATCCGTCACCCCTTTGGGACTGTAACCTCCAGACTCCATATCTGCTTGGCTCCTTGTGCTCACCCGCAATAGAGCATTGCCCAGAGCAGGCCCTGCCTCAGTCAGCGTGTCAGCCAAGTGTGGAGTGAGGAGCTTTATAGAACTAACATAGCCCCAGAACCTTAGGTCTTCCGTTCTTTCTTTTTTTAAACTTATCTTTATTATTTATAGATGTCTCCTCATGTCTCTATTATTTATAGAAAGTATTATAGATGTCTCCTTTCCCCCCCACTGACGCCCTCCAGCTTAGGTCTTTGTTTATCTGCCTTTATAATGTTATTCTTCATGCTAACTTTCTAAAATTAATTAAATTTAACAAAATTGCTCTGTTACTTTAACGGGAAAAATATTTTCTCAGCCTTTTCTTCTTAACAGTTAGCATAGAGCTCTGTTTGGAAAGAGACATTTTCCTCTAGAAAAATCCCTGCATAGCTCACTGTGGTCGGGGCGAGGAGACACAAAGGCCTGGCTTATGCATCAGGATGTAGCCCGTGCTGGATAGGATGCCCTGTAAGGGGTCACCGGCCGTCAGGGGTTGGGGAGGGGAGCCGGGCGACATGGTGGGACTCTCTGGACTTTCACAGGAAGCGTCTATGCCAAAACCCGTGAGCAGCTTCCTGCGGTGGGACAGGCCAAGTCTTCACCGGGCACAGCTGTCTGGTGCCTGGTAAGTTATTAACTTGCTCTGACATCAATCACATTTATTGCACCAAACCTTGGAAAAGTGTGCTATGTACCTTTTTGGGGAGAAGTTTTAGGAAAACCGGTGAAAAGGGAGCTGTATCCATACCTGGTCGCTGTGGAACTGGGGGCTGGAACAGCGGCAGAGGTGACAGGTGGGCATGACTTAAGTGTCAGTGGCCTCATTCTGTCTTTTGAAGTTTACACTTTGCAACATTTTTGGTTGGTCGTTTATGAGCTTGCAGAAATATTTGACTCCATTGAATGACATATAAAGTGTCAGAACCATAATATATGCATAGACTATAACCATTGGTTTAAAAATAAGGTGGTATTTTTAGTTGCATGTAAAAAGAGCTGGAACAGGAGTCATTAGTGCTTTCTGGTTTAGTGGTAGGAATCTTTCTTTTCTCTTTCAAAGGCCTGTAGATCTGATTACTCTGGTTACCATGATGCACATTCCGGGGGAAGGCTGGGGAGTCCTCGGCTGTGCGCCTCGGAGGAACTCGGGAAGAGGATGCCGGGAGGGATTGGGGTCTCTCCCAGGATTCCTCCTGAAAAACAGGGCTCTCCATGATTCCAGGGTTCTCTCTTTGAGCCTTCATCTCTGAAGTGCTGGTTTTTATTTTAGTTGTCACTGAGGATGGGACTCAGAGTTCAGCACCGTTTCATAGCCAGCCCAGTCTGGGAGACACCTGCTAAATATAAAGTCCACTTTATATTTAAATGCACAAGCATTTCCTTTTTCTCACCACACCAGATGTGCAGCTAAGAAGTGAATGTCGTGTGATGGGCATTTGAAAGAATCATTGATCTTCCTTCCCTGGGACGTAAAAATCAGTAATGAAAACTTAAATTTGTTTGACCTTTATGGTTTAAAAATTATAGCGTGGTAAGACCTTGTTAAAATATATAAATCCATAAATTACCAGCCATTGCCAAGCCACAGGTAAAATTACGCTCTTGCTTCTGCAGACTGAGCCTGACTGTGCTCTGACAGCTCTGTGGGCGGGCTGGCCTGGCGGCTGCCCTCTGAAACCTCAGGGGGAGAGCTCTCCCGGCTGCCTTTCCACAGGAAGAGCCTCCGTCTCGAGGTGCCGTCCGCGTGGGGCTGTGGCGTGGGTCCAGGGAGGCCTTGCCAAGTGGCTTCAGCGCAGGCCCGCACCTGGCATGTCAGCGGAGTTTACACTCATGTATTTTCTCCTGAATCACTCAGGAATGCGTCGGCGGCCCAGCAGATGTGTCTGCATCAGGATCATTGGTGATCAGTTGAGCTTCCAGGAAACAATGTCAGGAAGCAGCGACGCTCGGAGGTGAGGAGCACAGGCTTGTCCTTCGCGATCCGACACAACCGGATCATGCACTTGGTCATAGTCATGCACTTCACATCTGCACACCTGTAGATTCGCATATTTAAGATGACTTCTGCTACATCAGCTCCTGTGGTTTATGGCAATGATGGGTACATTTTAGTAGTTGCACAGTTATATGCAAATTGGCTCTTCGGATATTAGTTTATGAATTTGCTTATCGGCAGCTCTCCCTGCATGAAACACCTTCCTCTCCCTTGTCTGTTTGCTTGGTTCGTCTCTTGTCCCCCGAGGTGTACTCCGGCGCCGTGGCCCGCAGGCAGCCTGTGCGGCCGTCCTGGTCTCTGTTGCATGCCTCTCTTCCCAGGGCAGTTTCTCGCTCTAACACATGGTTTTCAAATGGCTTCTTGACTCACCCATTCTTTCAGGTGTCTCTGAGCTTCACGAAGGCAGGAATCAATATTATTATTACTGTTGTTACTGGGTGTTTCTTTTTTTTACCATGGCACCCTTCCTTTTACCATTGCACAGGCATCTTTCTGGTACAGAGTCAGCTCTCACTGAGTAATGATTTAATTAATTACGTATTGATTGACTTTTCAGGTAGTGTTTACATTCTGGAGGGGAACAACCACCTGTGTTAAAAAACTTAGCAGAACAATGCCACGCTTTGTTTCTGGTTCTATGCAACGCTTCTCCTAGAGGAATGGTGGACTGTTAGACAAGGAAGGGCACCTACAGCTCAGTAACAGAACTTACCTGGGAGGAAACTAAGATCTGTAGAAATTAATCAGCCTCCCTGGCGTCACAGAGCTTGCTAATGACAGAGCCAGTACTTCAGAGAGGGAGGCACTGTTCAAAGGTGAGTGCTCACGGGCTCGAGGCCACACCTGTGCCGAACCCTGGCTAAGCCACTTGGCTTTGTGGCATCGGCTAGACAGTGTCTTCTCCAGCCCTGGGTTTCCACACCTCTCACTTGAAGAGGGTGTTCAGGAAAGAGGGTGAGGACCGAAGACTGTTCTTGTGAGGACTGAATGAGTCAACACACGGGAACGTGCTACGCAGTTGCACACAGCCACACAATAAGAGCGGTGGCTGCCTACTCTTACGCTTTTACGGGGGAAATCGGGGAAATCTTGATGCCGTCTCTGGCTGGAGGGAAACACTTAACTAAATCTCTGAATTACTGTTTATCCCACAACAAATAGGTGTCAATAGTCTTTCTTGTTTTAAGAAGGACCTTTACTCTTACATTTTCAAGTGTTCCAAGGAAACACTACCAATTTGATTTGTATCTGGTCTCTGTCTGTTCCATCAATTTAATTTTCCAACCTCCAGATTGTTAAATAGCACATGCTGTCTTTTTTTTTTTGTCTCTCACCCAAGTATATTTTTTCCATCGCTTTTCAAGGAGAGTGGAAGGGAGAGGGAGAGAGAGAGAAACATTGATGTGAGAGAGACACATCGATTGGTCGCCTCCCGCATGTGCCCCAACCAGGGCCGGGGATCCAGCCTGCGGCCAAGGTGCGTGCCTTTGACTGGAGTCGAATCCCAGGCCCTTTCGTCTGTGGGCCGACACTCCAACCACTGAGCCAGACTGGCTGGGGCAGCACATGCTGTCTTGATTTTGACCTGCAAATAACAAACTGTCATTTAATTCCCTCATAAATTAAAGATAATTGCAAGTGCTCGTTTTCTTGTGATTAGCGTTTAGAAGAGAACTAGGATGGAGAATATTCTTGGACTGTTATTTTGCCATACCAAAGTACTGCTGACGCCTGATTATCACGCTAAGCTATTCTAACACCTCGTAGCCATCAGATGTCTGTTGCGTGGGAGCTTGTGCTAACACCTCACCTCTTCGGGACTGACATCCCGGGCTGAGGCTCGCTGTTGCTCGGTGGTAGACGTGAGAATAGGGGGAATTTAAAAAGACGCATGAAGGGAGTGGAGAGCCTGGCCCAAGGCAAAATTGGGAAGTGGATTAGGCGAGTCTTTGCTCTTTTCTCAGGTGTCCTCGCCCTCTGTCCCTGCTTTCTTTTTTGGATGCCCCATCTGCAGACAGGTTTCTCCCGGTTGGATCCCCAAAGCCGCTCTGCCCTGTCATCCCGAGCTTGTGCAGCTGTGCCTTCCTTTTTCTATAAAAGATAGAACAGTAGCTCTACCTCTTGGATGGAAGGCCGGCCCTGCAGGCTGGCTCCCTCCACTTTTCAGGCCATGCGTTATTTCAAGTTGCCGTCTGCATACATGCAGCTACTTTTGCTCTGAAGACCAAAGCAAAGCCGAGGAATGAATGAGCTGTTCAAACTCTTCTGACACTGTGCTCCTCAGGGCAACCAGGAAAGCAGAGAATAGAAATCCGCTTCCTTTTAATTCATATACTCTTCTGGTTCTTCTTCATTTATTTTTTTGGGTTGCATTTCTGTTTGGGACGTTTCTGCTGATAGAACTTCAAGCTCGTGGTTCTTTCCCCCGTCAACTCAGGAGCCCATCAGAGCATTGCAAAAGCTTTCCTTATTTCTCTTGCCATCTTTGGATTGCTAGCATTTTCTTAGAGATTCCCTCTCTCTGCTTTCATTAACTATCTACTCTTGTCTACCGTTTTCAGAGCCCTTATTTGATGTTGATCATAGTAACTGAAACTCCCCCTCTGATAACTCCGAAGCCCGTGTCACGTCGGAGCCGGGCGCTGCTGCTTGCTCGTCTCTTCAGACTGTTTTTTGTGCTGTGTAACCTTCTGTGGGAAGCCGGGCATGGGTGTGACGCAGCAGGTCTAGGAACTGAGGTGATCCGGCCTCTGGTGCGAGGGCTATCATCTGGCTAGGAGCTGGCTGAGTTCAACGTTCGCTGCAGCTGCGAGTCCGGGGTTCAGTGCGCCCTCCTCTCCTTTTTCTTTCCTCCGTGTCACCTTTGGGTTTCCGCGAGGACTCCCTAAACCAGTCTGCGTGTGGAGCTGTCTCTGCCGTGACCCGTATTCACCGACGTCCTGCTGATGTGGCCGCCAGGCGATGGGGAGGACCGTGCACTACAGTCTTAACTCAGCCATCTGTCTCGTTAGTGGATTTGAGTCCCCTGGGAAGGGCGACCCTTAGAAGCATTTCTTAGCCTTTCTCTCGCCCTTCCATGAGGCAGGACCTAGAGAAGGCTGGGTTAGCTAAGGGCCTTTCCCTCGGGTCACCTCCCCTGGAGGGCAGAGCTTCACTATCGAGAAGACTTGGCTGCATCTCACTTGGTGGCTCTCTCCTGGTCCAAAACAGGAGGCGATTTCCCTTTGAGCTTCACCCTGAGAACCTGCTGGGTTCGTGGAGGTAAAAGCCGCGGGAATGTGCTGGCTCTTCCAAGGCAGGGCCCAGGAGTTTGAACACTCAGCTCGCCCCGCTCAGCGCCCAGCAATCTGCGCAGCTCTCGGGTGCGGGTTCCCACCCGCCGCTGGCTCCGGGCTCCTGCTGCAGGCCGGCTGCCCGCAGTGCGATGTCCCCACTCGCCTGTGGGGTGCTCTGCCCAGTGACCTCGGCTCTCCGACAGCTCCAAGAAGAGCCCCTGGTTTGCGGTTTGTACAGCTTTTCTCTCGTGATAGTGAGAGTGACGATTTCCAAGCTCTGCATGTCGGGAGCGAGAACGGGAGTCTCTCTGGCCTCCCGCTGGAACTCGCTCTGACGTCATGGACGGTTTCTCGCCTGCCCCCCCCCCCCCCGGGCCCCGGCTCCGCAGCCTCCCCACAGCTGTCATCCCAGCACTCGGTGTGTCCTCCCTGGCTTTCCTGGGTTCGCTCCAGCTTAGTTTCCGGTTTACATCTTCATTTTGTGCAGTTTTTTCTCACAGCTCCCTAAGGAAAGGAATATGGGAAATACATTTTCTGAGTCTGTATCTAAAAATGTCTTCTACGCTCAGTGTTTCTGATGGAAATCTGATGCCAGATGACTTGTTCTGCAAGCCGACGTGGCTGTGTCTGCTCTCCCCTTTCCACCCGCTGGCAGGGGCCCTTCCCTCTGCAGACTTCTGCACTGCATCACGGAGACAGTCCCTCGAAGTGCTGCTCTGATCACTTCATTTCTGGTTTGTTTTTGTGTGTTTGTTTGGATGTCTCCTTCTGTGATTTATATTACTCTGGTTTTGGACCTTCTGAATTCTCTATTTTTCTATTTGGCTTGCTTCCCTCCCACCTCCATTATTTCCATTGTACTGTACTTTTATAGGTAAATCTCAATTTTGTCTCCTAAATTTTTAAATTTTAGTAATTATAATTGAAAATTTTAAAAACTGTTTTTCTTTGTTCCCTGCTTGGCCCTTTTTCCTAATAACATGTTTGGTTTGTTGATAAATCTTTCCTAACCTCTTTTATGTTTTTTGGAAGAAATTTTGTTTAAATTCTATTCCGTTCTGTAAATATTGTATATATATTTTAGGGTAATATTTTCTAGGTGTTTTTGTTCTTACTAGAGTATTTATTTATTGAAGCGTAGCTGGCATGCAACATTATGTGAGTTCCATGCACAGCATAATGACCTGAACGTGTTTGTACCTGATCGCCACGGGAAATCTGGCCGCTGTCCGTCACCACACATGGGAGGTATGTGCCTGTGTGTGGGAGGGAGGGACAGAGGTGGCAGTTGATTGCTCTGTGTATACAAGAGCAATCAACTGCACCATTTTCACTCCTGCCCTCTGTGGCACTGACACGTCCCAGAAGCATGTGTGTCTCCCCCTGTGGTACTGACACGTCCCAGAAGCATGTGTGCCTGTGGTTTTATGACCTAGATAGGCTCCCATCTCAACCGAGCCCCCTCGTGCATCCTGTAGTCCAGAGCGTCTGAATGGTCTTGCACGGTGGTGTCCTGGCCTCACATCACGCACCCTCGCTCCCTGACTCCCCAAGGGCAACGTCAGTCCTGCAGGCTCCGCTCATAAGAGCGCCCTGGGCAGGTCACCATTTTAATCTTTTATGCAGTACTTTCATTGTACTTTTTCCATGTTTAGATACACAAATACTCACTGTTGTGTTGTGGTCAACTGCAGTGTTCTGTACAGTAACATGCTGCGCAGGTGAGAGCCTGGAGCAGTGGCTTCAGCACACAGCCCCGGGGTGCAGTGGTGGACCCCCCAGGCCTGTGTACGCGCCTCTGTGATGTTGGCACATGAAGAACTCACCCAGCGGTGCGCCTCTCACAACATAGCCCGTCGTTAGTGAGGCATGGCTGTTTCCTTTTTATTATTAGCCTCACTAATGTAGCTGGAAGAACTTCACACTCTTGATTTCTACCACATTGTATTATGCAGCCACTTGGTCTGTCATAGCGTTGACTCCAAAAGGCACTTCCTTCCTGGAGACCGCAGGAGATAGTTTACGTGGCCACTGCACCAGTGCAGACCATGGATTTCCCCCGGGTCCCCCCATTTAGTTTTAGTGGGAGGCCTTCTCTACTGAAACCTGTTTAGATCAAACGGCAGGTCCCAGGCTGCCTTTCCTTCGGTCCCCCGCTGCGGAGATGCACAGCTGTTGGGGCGGAATGTAGCTTGTTCAGTATTATAACATGTTGTGTGGGTTACGGAACAGTTGGGAGGTTGAGAAGCCTGTTCCAGGCTGAGCGTCCAGGGGTGACTCCCAAGGCCAAGAGCAGGCGGGTCGGTGTAGCTGGTCCTGCTGAACGGAGGCAGCTGCCGCCACCAGGAAGCTGTCACTGTGGCGGCTGCTCCAGAACCACGCCAGCTGGTGAGACCCAGGCCAGCAGAGGGACGCTTCATCCCGGCTCCCTCCTAGTCCCTCAGTCCTGAAGCCGAGTGTCTCACACACACACACACACACACACACACACACACACACACACACACACACGCCGGCGGGACCTGAATCGTGGGAGCTCCGCGTGCACGCTCACCGGGGAAGCGCAGTCTCGTCTCCCGCCCCGTGGAGCACAGAGGACGCAGAGGCTGAGTCCGTCTGCCGGATCGTGAGCCACGAGTGGTCGTTGCTGCAGCCTTGTCTTCCCCTGTTTCTTTTCTCTTTTTCTTGTATCTATGTTTAGGTTCTGTTATGGTTTCTTTTTGGCTGTTACTCTGATTTGAATGTGAGCTGTTTACTCAGAAGCTGTGGAGAGAAGCGGAGCTGATCTGGTGCAGCTGTCGGGGGGCTGGGGCCCGGACGCGGCTCACACGTGCTGTCTCCTCCGGGCCCCGTCACCTTCCCGTGGACACACCGACGGCGCTTTTCCAAACTGAATTCCTGTTCACTTAGTTCTCTTATTAACCGACTCGGTTCCCCTGCAGACACGGGTGTACTCACCCCCCTCCAACGGCTAAGCCTCGGGACATAAAGGCGGTGAGTGGGAGGCTTCTCCCTGGGTCCATATCCCACGACTCTGTGTGGGTGACGCCGGCACCTGCCAGCCTGCGGCCTCGGCATCAGCATCGGCCCTGGGCTGGCAGATCTTACAATTCAAGGTGCGGGATTGAGACTATTTCCATCTCATTAGTTTTCCTTTCACCTGCGTTCTCTGCGCTTCTGTGGGCCCAGCTGGTCTAGTGATAAAGCATCTTTATCATGACATATTTTAGAAAGAGATTGAAAGGACTATTTTAGACTTTTCTGTCCCAGAGCAGTTATAATAAAACAAAAGTCACCTTCCTTTTTACTCGTGTGGCCCTGAACTCTTCCGGGTGTCAGCGGGACTCACGTGCAACAACACAGAGGGAATGAAGTTAGCAAATCTCAGCGAATGATGACCTAACCAACGGGAAACGCAAATGACAACCAAACTCCTCGTGTTTATTAAACATGGGACAATGTGGCCTTTTCCCCGAACCGCCCTCCTGTCGACACTTCGCATCCGGGACCCACGGAAAATATGAGGCCCTCCCCCGAGCAATCTTCCCAGCAGGCTCCGTGGGTGCTCACGGACGCCACAGCGTGTGAAGGCAGCGGCTTTCCTGGGCCTGGGAGAGGAAATGGAAGTAGTGTGGGCATCGGGGCGAGCGAAGCCAGGAATATTTAGGTCATAAATGGAAATGTCACTGTGTCCTGGCACTGTTTGCGTCGCATGTTTATGATTTTGGTTATTTATACCCTGCTTTGTTTTAAGAAGGATTTCAGGCAACTTACAAAAATATACAAAATAAAACAGTGAGGAAATTGCGGTTAAGGGAAAGTATTACAGAAAAGACAGATGAAGGCGCGGTGGAAGGATTTACAAGCGCCTGCTGCGGGCCTCTGTGCTTGCCGAAGGCGGGCTGGCTGCCGGGCTGCGAGCTCTCTAGCAGCCAGTGTGAAAATGGAAATGTAATTAGTAACAGGATTCACAAACTCATTAAAATATAAAGGCCACTGCTCAGGAGACCTATATTATATTCCCGGTACAAAAATACCAGGGTAAAATGTAATGACCTGTATTCTTAACATTCATAGGGTAAATAAAACAACAAATTTTACAGAGGAATTTTTTTGTAACTTTCCTTAATAAAGTTCATGGCTTAACACCAAACAGTAATTGATTTAAAATGTGTTCCAGCAGACGCTAGAATGGGACCGTTCAGGTGCCAAATCCTGCTGGTTGGTAGAATCTGAGTATTCAAAGAAATATGCTCATTGCAAAAATTACATTTCTTTCCATTTTAATAATTGTTTAAAATTTAAATATGATTACATGTGTGTAAAAAATGCAAGTAATATGAACAAATACAGTAAAACAACAAAACCCACTTCGCCTTCCCAGGAGAACTCATGTTGAAAATTTGGATGTTTTCTATATGTAAACAAATGCATCAACGTGCTTGTGTGTGCGCCTATCACAGGCACATGTGTGCACACACGTCGGGAGAGGTTCCTCTGGCATTCACCACTCATGGACACAGTCGTATGCTTTGGTGACGGGCCCAGCTGCCGGCCCACAGGGACTAACGGACAGATTGTGTGTGGGGAGAGCACTCTGCATGCTGCCAGGAGCAGGAGCTGGGAGCAGAAGCGTCCTGAAGGGCCTCCGCCGGGGTATTTCCCCAGGGAGGCTGCAGCGAAGCCGTCAGGAGCTGAGCCCGGGTCCCTGCCCCCACCACTGGTCCCCTCCACCCAGGCAGCAGGCCTCACGTACCTCCTTCCAGCAGGAAAACAAAGAAAAGAAAGAAAATCTGTCCTTAATTGCTACAAGTGCCTCGGTGACAGAGACAGCCAGGCCCAAAGACCCCTGGTCACATGAAAGAGAAGCTACAAGCTCAACAGAAGGAAACAGACTCAATAGAAACATCAGTTCAGGGAATCAGAGTAGCATCACATATGTCCCAAGAGCTACAAGCAAAACTGTCACAACCAAGGACAAGATTAACAGCAATGTTGTATGTCAAGTGTATCTCAGTAAAAGTGGTGGTAATGGCAAAAACCCGAGAATGTGAATCTAAGAAATACGGCACAACCATTAACATTAAAATCTCGCTCCACCACCCCAACAACACAAAAACACCCGAAAAAGAAATTAATGAGCTGGAAAAGTAAGAAACGCCATAAAACGGCACTCGGCAAAAAGGGATCAGGAAGCAAGACTGTAAACGTTGAGCCCGGGTGACAGCGTTAAATGTCCCAGCAGCGATCATAATGAGCGCCAGGCAGAGAGAGCAGTGCAGGGCAAGGAAAGCAGAGGGTTTCCAGACACGAAGATTCGGTTCCTCACATGAAGGAGCCCTCGGATCCCAAGCGGGATGTGTTCACGCACCCTCACGACGTGCGGGAGGGACTCTAGGACATGAAGGATGGAAAGTCCCAACAGTTTCTGTAAAGAAAACAGATTCTGTACAAAGGAATGAGAGTCCTGTTGACCCGAATCTTCTTAGCAGCAACACCAGCTTGCAGAGGTTGACAAAATTAAAGATGAAGAGTGGAGACTGGAAAGAAGTTAAAGGTAAAAATAAATAGATATCGAATTCTACGGGTAAGCTGTTTTTAAAGGCAAAGAGCTGGAAAGTGAAGGTAAACTAAACAGTTTAGCCACAGGTTACTGAAGTAAGGTTAGAAATATAATAAATGAAAAGGAAAAGTCTTGCGTATCAGTTCAACAGTTTTGAGCTATGGGAACCAAAATAACTGAATTTTTTCAGGATAGAAAATATCTTCCACCAGGAAAGGAAAACAGAAGAAAGGAAAGGGAAAGAGGAGAGGACAGACAGACAGGGGGCTACAGGTAAGGAACTTGTGTTTTAACAAAATCCCCAGGTGACTGCCCTGTGCACGCTTCTTGGGGACACCCAGGGGGCCGACTGAGTGTGACAGACGCCCTCCCACGCTGGCCCACGCTCTCCAGCCCCCAGGCGAGAGCACGCAGGCCTCTCTCGACTATACTGACAGTCTCAGGGGTGGTGTCTTTTAATTTCAAACAGGTGGCAGTTGGGTGTGGTGCTCTTGGGTGGCCCATGTAGCTGTTCACGTCACCGATAGACACTCTACACAGAACTGGAGTGGGGCGTGTTGTAAGAAGTGGAGAAAATCACAAGCACCCGGGGGACGAAAGGCTGTGCAGTGACCCAGGATGAGGGTGGCCCTTCACGCGAGTGGCTCCGAAGCAAGCTCTAGGGTAGAAATGATTGCCCATGTTTCTCACACAGAAGAAAGGAGAGCAATGAGGTGGAGGGAGGGAAGGAGCAGCATCACAAGGCCCCTTAACGCCGTGATCCAGACCAGCGGGGGCTTCGTGGGTAGTTAATGCCATTGTCCCATCCTTGGTCTTCAACCTGGAGACAACACCCTTGAAGCTGTAATTAGTAATAAGCAAGTGTTACGGTGAAACTCACGAACAACCAAACTCCCTTTTCACGCTGCTTCCTCTGGCTCAGGAACCCCGCAAAATACTGTGAGAAACACGGCACAAAGCCGTAAAACCAGACAGTTAACGGAACGGGTAGTGAAAGTTGTCACCCGCTGGGCAAGCCTAATAAAGCGGCGTCCCTGATGTGAGTGATACCTGAGCTGGTCTGAGGTCACACCTGCACGCAGCACCCACCTGAGCGTGCTCGCGGGTTGGGGTCTTTTGCACTTTCAGCAACAAATGCTGTCATATCTACTTCCCCAGAGCGCTCCCCCCCACCTCCCCGTTGGGCGAGTGGGAAATGAAATATGCTTTCTTAAGTCCCCCTGGGCGATGACTGGGCAACCAGCAATGGAAAACACTGAGAAGTGCGTGGCAGATTCTTGCAAACCCAGCCCTTCCTTAAGGTCAGCGGTGGAAACACACTGCCTTGCAGCTAATAATAATAAAAAAGAAAAGAAACCTAATTGCTCTTTACTCCTCCCTCTGCCCTCCTCACCCTGAGCTCAGTGCCCTGGGAGATAGGTGGCTGTCAGTGTTAATCTTATTTAGCAGATGCAAACATGAAAACTAACATCAACATAAACTGATTTACTGAACTGCAAGTCCCCTAAGGACAAGGCTGTATCCTGTTGGTGCTTCGATTCTGCAGACAGAGAAAGATGCCTGGCACGTGTCAGCTGCCCAGGACCAGGACAGTGCCACCTCACACATGTTTGCACACACATGCGCGCAGTCCTGCCCACCCGTCATGAAGAGACACGTGTAGCTCTGTCCGACGGGCTCCGCTCTCGTCGCTGCAGACGGACCTCAGAGGATGCATAAGCCCCACTCACTTTATCGCTGGGGCGTTGAAACATCTGATTTTCAAGTGGAGCAAGAGCCAGAAAGAATTACATGAGAAACATTTAGTCACGTGGGACTATAAAGTGTCCAATTGGGACATTTTGTTGTTATTTTATCTTTAACATTTTTTATTTTGGGAAATAATGAACAAAACAATTTTAGTAGGATTAATGGTTTAGGAGAGGCAATGTAGTGAGTAACCAAAAGCAAGGAGTCATTTAGCATCAACTAGTATCTACTGAATTGTCTGTCACAGTCAAGCCTCTCTGAGCTTCGGGCACCCCGAGTCAGTAAGACAGACGTGCCCCGTCCTCACTGAGGTGACTCATATTCTAGAGGAAGCAGCAGGCAAAAAGCCAACCCACTACACAAACGACCAAGTGGACAAATATCTTAAGAGCTTCACAGAAAAGAGCTGGGTGCTGAGCTAGGGCTGGGTGCGTGAGTGGGACGCAGGGAACGTGGGCTGAGCTGGGAGGGGAGGCCCGGGAGTGTCGGTGGGTTTGACTATAAACACGGCCATCTACGCGCAGGTGTGGGCCGGTGCCCTAAACCCAGGACTCTCGGTTTCATGTTTGGAAAACCTAAGTAAATCATGTTGGGAGTTGGGATAGAGCGAAGGTTCTCTATGGCAAGGCACCCAGGACACTGTAGCCTCCGGGAACGTTGTTTCCCTTTTCTGCCCAAATTCCACAGCGTTAGATGAAATCCTTGCGGAAGTCCCAGCAACCCCAGCAACAGCACCATGTTAGCACTTCCCAGAGACAGATGTCCTTTTGTTCTAAAAGCTGCTTGGGGAAGATCTAAATGAAATTCAGCTGTAGCCTAACAACCATGACGGCCAGATTACCAGATCTACTTCTTAATCCAAGTGTATTTCAGCAACTGCAAAAAGAAAAAACAGTCAAGATTGAAACATAGCAGCTTGAAGCCCTTACTTGGTGAGTTTTCAGGAATAGATTAGTGTGTATTTAATCGCCTTTCAGCACAAGTTAATTTAATCTCTTTTACATTAAACAGACTCCTAGGCAAGACTCCGCAGTGCTGCTGCATCACCACCAGGATTGTTGTACTATTTATAGACATTTTGCATTTTAAAAAGGCTTATAAAAACATGTGTCTGTTTTTATAACCTTTCCTAACTAATTCCAGTTGGGTTTTGTCAACCAGTTGTAATGCTTGTTTTCTTAACAGGCAAGTAACCTTCTCTTTCTTGGAGCAAGAACATTGATACATTAAATGATTAGAGCAATTTAAGTGCTGAGCAGCTCTGTTCACTAAACCGTGTTCCTCGGAGACCAAACCGCAGCCATAAAATGAGCCACAATAAAATGATCCCTGGGGTTCAGGCTCTGTAACCTCTTTGTTCTGCTGAAGCACGAGTGCCACACACAGCCCTCCCTGGACGCCCCACATACACCCAGGTGGCATGAATAAGGGCCTGCGTAGCCACTGTCCCCACTGCGTGATGGCCTGAGGACGGAGGGAGCTCTGGAGTCATGGTGGCCTCCCTCCCGTGGGCTCGGGCCCTTGCTCTCCTTGATCTCTGAGATGTGGAAAAAGAGATGCTTTGCCCAGGTAAGGCCGCCCGCCCTGAATGCGAACCGCAGGTGGCTGCTTGACTGTCCTGCTGCCACTGAGACTAGCAAGAGCTAACGGGGGGAGAAGGGGTTTCTACTCCCTGTAGGTTTTCAGAGAGGTGGAAGGGGCTCCTAAATTCATGGTCCTTTGTTATAGCAGCAACAGAAAACTAATATACTAGGTGTCAGCTGGGGTTTCTCTGTCTTCAAGATAAGATGAGGTTGGCTTCCAGCTCCCTTCCAGAGCCCTCACCGGGATTTCTGCAGGGCCCAGGTCATGCAGGATAAAGTATCCTCTCAGGGCCTTGCTGGCTTCCAGCTCCCAGGGTCCTCACCGGGATTTCTGCAGGGCCCGGGTCAGGCAGGGTAATGTATCCTCTGGCCCTGCAGGCCCTGAGCTCACGGGGAGCCTGCTGGCCAGGTGAGCTTGTGGGCCCTAGCCCTGCCCTCGCCCTCGCCCTCGCCCTCGCCCTCTCCCGCCCCAGGAAGGGCACACGCTAGCCTGGCCTGCTGGACAACCAGCAGCACGTGGAGCGACCCAGGTTGTCCCACCTGCGGCAGCCAAAGTCATCCTAGACGCACTGACAGCCAGCCGTCCCCAGGTAACCTGTGAGCCGGCCCAGGGAAGACGGGGAGCAGTGAGCCCTGGCTGCGTGGTGTGCTGTGAGCACCCCCCGCACTCGCTGCGGACGCACCAGATAGCGCGCGGCGACCTGAAGGGGACGCTTTGCTTCCCCCGTGGTTCCAGCCTTGTCACTCCTCCTGCGCCTTCTCGTGCCTTGGCCACTCGATTGCTAACCTCATTCTAGCCTGTTTTCTCTCTCGGTGTTTCTGTCTCCCACTATTCCTACTGCTGTTAATTTCTTCGTTTTTAGATAATAGCTTCTTTCATCAGCCTCCTTATCCAAGGCAGACTCTGTACGATAGTCATCCGAGGAATTAGACAAGAGGACTCTTCCGTTAGGTCTGAATCATAGTTACATCTGGGCATGTCCTTTATAATGTCCTGGGGAGTCTGGGCGGCCAGAGGACCGTCAGGGCACCAGAACAGCCTCCTAAAAGGGAGGAGCCATGTCTCTGCTCATGACTTCTTAGGTTAGAGGACATCATTCAAGTTCAAGGGTATTCAAGGGACCCCCCCCACCTGTCTTCAACTGGATGTCCCAAACGACCTTGTTATTTTAAATATATGTCACATGTCCTCCACAAGGCTGTCGCCCTCTGGGTGTAGGCTGTTTTCTGTGTCTCGTTGAAATCATATAGTATGTCGCCCGGAGACTCTGTGGGCCCCAAATTGGTGTATTAATGACGAAGCAGAACTGGAGCCTGAGGGAGAGGAGAGATTATGCAAAGATCTCTGATTGGTTTCAGCCTCTCTTAACTTTTTACCTTAATCCGGGAAGATACATTCTGGATTTAAAAAGGAACAAATGACGTCAAATACAATTTCTTTTAAAAATCATTCTTAGAAAAGAGAAATAAGCATGGAATATACAAATCATAATGAATGATGGGTTGCAAACTGGAGACTTTGAAGCTACCAAAGTCAAGCAGTGTGACTCTATCAGCCACCTGCTGATTATTTAGTCTGAAAATTATATAACTCATTGAAATAAGCCCAGCTCCACATGCCTCTGACAGGTGGTGTGCTGGAAGCAGCTGTTGATGTGAAAATCATTGCTCAAGGCTCAGTTTGTGCTGAACGGCTCCTTACAGAATCCTACCAGCAATTCTAACAAAGCAAATATGTCACGATGACATGCGTGAAGACATCAAGAGTCTGAAAATCACTTTGTTCAGAACAGCCATCCTTGCCTTGTGTTTGGAATTTCCACTGATTCCTATATTCATTTAGGATTTACATCATTTCTCCAGATTGTTAGTAAAGATTAGCTACAGCTTCAGAGAATCTTATTTCTAAAAATAACTTTTTTTTTCCTTAATACAAAAGTAATATATTCTTACAGTAGTAGTCCACATGGACTGTTCTAAATTCCTGACACCTCTGCCCAGCAGTTGGCACTTACATTTTTAGATGATCAGCATAACACCCTGACCTCGCCGTAAAGGCCTTTGAAACTATACACTTGTGCGCACAGACTGGGCAAGTGTCCAAATGGCTGTGGGGGCGTATGTCTCAACCTAGAGATGAAGAGGGAAGCACTGCTGCCTGTAAACTCTTGGCCTTGTCATCCTGACTCCTCTGCCCACATGTGGCTCTGTGATTCCAGGCATGAAGGTCCAGCAGGGCTGTAAACTGGGTACTGTTCTCATTAGGGGTCAAATCCGTTCCTCTCTCCTGGCATCTGGGCCGGCTTCAGTGACTTGCTTCACTAATAGGACATTGCGGGAGATGCTTCTGACCTTTGAGACTAGGTCCTAAGCCTTGCAGCTTTTACCTGGGCTGCCAGAGCTGCCACATCCCAAGCCTGCCATACTGGAGAGGTGCCCCAGGGACAGTCCCAGCTCCCAGGATGCCAGACCTGCGGGTGAGTCTGTCTTGGACTCTGCAGCAGCCTATCAGCCAGCTGGCTGCCCCTGAGCAGCTTGGGTCAATGCTATGAGGCTCAGAAGAATCGCCTGGCTGACGCTGGCCTGAATTCTTGGCCCATAAAACTTATGAAAATATTGTTTTTTCAAGTCACCGACTTCGGGGGAAGTATGTCAGTTATCTGTTCCTGAAGAGTAAATCATCCCCACAGGTGACTTACAACAATAACCAGCACTATCCTTCAGTATTTGTGGGGTCAGTAAGTTGGACGGGGCACAGCAGGGTCGGCTTATCTCTTCCCCCGCAATGTCTGAAGTGGGAGCACTTGAAAGCCGGAGGGGGGGGGGGGTTGGCTTGATGGCTGAGGGCTTGCATCATGTGGCGACATCTTCCTCCCTCTTCCAGCAGGTCTTCCAGCTTCTTGTAGGACCTTGCTGGACTGTTGGCTGGGACACCGCGAGGCTCTGAGGCCCTTCCAGCTGGCCTCCTCACGTGGCTCCCTGGGGCTTCCTCAGAGCTCGGTGCCTCGTTCTGAGAGTTAGGTGAGGATCTATTGCCTCTTATGACCTAGTCTTGGGAGTCACATAGGTCCTTTCTGATGTGGCCACAGGCTTTCTAGATTAAGGGAGGGAAGATAAATCTCAGATGACCGAGTCCCGGGGTGTTTTGCCTGGAACTGAGGGGTTTCCAGAGCCCAGGATGCTCAGTACTGAAACCAGAGGTGTTCCAGGCAGGCCGGGAGAAGTTGGGCACCCCGGTCAGCCCCATGTTCCAGAGGAGCGTTGATCACATTGCATAGAGCATGTTGGGTGGAGATAGTGTTGACTCACCTTTGAAAAATAAATCCCCCCCCCCCAGGTATTTTACTTATGCAGAACATGTAGCTGGAGCACCAAGTCAGAGCGCAAGGGCAGCTTGCAGTCCATAGGAATGTCAATTCTGTGGGGACAGAGAGTTTCTTTTCTGCTCATCACGGAGTCTCGGGACCTAGAGGAGCGGCTGGTGCCTGGCTAATGGTAATAAATGTTTATGGAATTACCGAAGGAATGAGTGGTAAGTCCTATAGCATTCCATTACATAAAATCCAGCCAGGACCTGACCTCACACTGTCCTTGCTTGCTAATAACCACAGGAGAAATGATTTGAAATGTTTGTTTAAAATGAAAGGGCAGCCTTCCAGGGCAGTGGGAACTAGAAAACTAATCAAAACCAATAAACTTTAGAGAATGTCACTTTACCCTCGGGAGAGCAGACTCTGGATTCTCTCTCTGAGGCACGCGCCACAGGCTGAGAGGGGCGAGAGGAGGAGCGCGGGTGCCTTTGCGTTTCCCTGAAATCGGGGGCGTCCCTGTTGTGACAGGACCTCCTGCGTCACAGCCCTCCTCTCATTTAGCTGAGTGGTGTTAGGAATCCAGCTTCTCCTTAGAAACCCACAAGGAAGAGAAGAGAGGGCAGAGTCTAAAACCAGGGCCTGAGGCTTTGGTGGAGGCATAGAGACAGGAAAAGGGAGGGGAGACGGTCCACGCTTCACATCAGGCTCCTTTAGAGACGCAACATAACTAGTGCAGAAAATAAAGGGAAACGGAATCGCTGGGGGGCCGCGTTGGTGGCCGGCTCTGCTCTGCGTTCTCTGTGGTGACAGCTGCAAGGAGAGCATGTGGCAGAGCAGGAGGCCCAGTGGCCTCCGGTGAGCCTCACCGCCTGCATTTCCAGCCTCAGGCTTCCCTCCCTCACTGCACGAGGCTGGGACCTAGAATAAATGCTTAGTGTTTCAGCAGCTAATTTTTGAGGTGACCTGTTACATGGCAACAGTTAACGGATTCACACGCCTACACTAATTCCTGCATTCTCTTAGCTGCTTCCAAATATTTAGTACTAATTTTGACATTGACACTTTAACATCACCAAGATTTATTACCTTATATTTCTTTTTTTTTATCATAATATCCAATGTTTTAGCCTTTACTCTGTATTTTAATGGAAACATCAAAATTTCAGAACTCATGAACAGTCCTTTTGACTGGATTTTCCCCTTTGGTTTGTATTTAGTTTTGATTTGTATTTAGCTGGCTGCATTTTCTCAAGCAGCTGTTTAGTGGGCCATATACATACATTCCGTTCCCAGATGCCCGACAGCTCGAGGCCGTCTGATGGTTCCGAACGTGCCTTTGACTTGCTTTTCCGGTTTGGGCATCCAACTGCCTGTTTGTGCGTGAAATTTAGTAACTTAACCAGACATGGACCAGTGGTAGTCGATGTCTCCATTTCCCGCATGGCTCCTGAGTATCCTCGGCTCCATCTTTCCGGTTCCTTCTCCAGGAGTCAGGGATCCAGCCAGGGTGCACGCGGCCTCGCAGGAAGCGGCGGGGCCGGGCCCCAGCCCCCTGCCGCTCAGGTCAGGGCCTGGCCGGTTCATTGGCGTGAAGATCGTGTGTAAGTATTTTAACCATTTTCTGTCGCATGTATTAGTTTTCTAATCTAAAACTGAAGATTCTAATATAACCTATCTTTGAAAATTTCTCACAGATTAAATGATGGATGCTGGACGTTGCTAAGGGAGGAGGGCAAGGGTTTTCTCGTGTTTGTTCTGTCTGACGCTCACTGGGCGTCGTCGAGTGTCTGTCGATTTCTTCCTTTCGTCAGGTTGGGGATATTTCCAGCCCTTAATCATGCAAAGGCGTTTTGTGTTCCATTCTCCGCCTTCCTTCTGGGATTCTGATTACCCACGCGCCAGATGGTGTGATGTCTGACAGGCCCGAGTCTCTGCTCTGCTTTCACTTCCTTCCTTACTATTCCTCGTATCTGATCACACTGTTGGTCGCACCTGTATCTACGCCTCCTGACTCTTGCCTCTGTTACCTCTGTCTTCTTGACTTGAGCTGTGAAGCCCATCCTGTGAGATTTTTAATTCAGCCGTCGTGTGGTTCAGTTCTAAGGTTTCCCCTCGTGAGCTTTAACTCCTGTGCCCCTGACTCTGCACCACACACGCGTGGTTCAGGGCCAGTGGGAGGTGGGGGCAGCCGGCATCTGGGACCCGATCTCCAAATGGCTTTCCCTTTAACTGTTTTCCTAACTTTCTCCAGCATCTGTGGTTTACATGAGAAAGAGTGTGATCTTTCCACTGGCCCCTGTCCTGTGTGTGACATCAACCAGTCACGAGGATGGAATTTTCTTGGTATAGCTTCTCTTTTCCTTCAAGTGTTTATGCAGCACGAGAGTGTCCGCTGGTGGCTCTCCGGTGCCTTCAGGTGATTGCTTTGCGTAGGACGTCTGGATTTTTAGTTATTTTTTCCCGGGGGGAGCTTCCTGGTGAGATATTATCCTGTCAATTTTAGAATCATAAATTTCTCCCTTATTAAAAAAAAAAATTGGTTCTTTTGTTCTAACTGGGCTTTGAGTTGATGTAACAGTAAATAGGGGCTTTTTAACTCAACCATCTCTAAGTAGAAATTCTCCCAATTTGATTTCTTTTAATAAGGGACCAAAACATATCTGATTTCCAGTTCTCGCCCCCTCTTTGTGAATCTCCCCAAAGCAAAGCCAGGCATGAAAAGCCGAGCTTGGTCCTGTTGGGCCCGTATTTGAAAGCATGGCCTTCCCGCTGCCCCGTGTCAGGCGGAAAGAGGCCTCTCGTCACCTGGGCCGGCGGGCCAGCCACCCGGCGGGCCAGCTGCGTAATCACTGTGTGCCTCCGTGTCTGTGGATTTGGGGCAAACATATCTACTTTAAAGAACGGTGCTAAAGATCGAATGAGGTGAAGAATATAAAGTCTCTAGAAAAGAGGAGATAGTAGGTAACATCATTTCCCTTTTGACCTCCTCACTTTACATTCCATTCATTCTTAAATCCTGCCCGGACCCTCGCGTCGCTTTAACCTACGCCTCCTTTACGACCTACACCGCGTTCTTTGTAACTCTCTGCGGTTATTTGCCTTTTTAGTTTATAATTCCCATTATGTTTTAAGACATTCAAGGGACAGATTTTACTTATCTGTGCATCTCTATAGTGCTTTGCATAGACCAGGAATACTCCGTAGTCACAGAATTGAATTTGTTTTCCCGAATTGCCTTTTCATCCACAATGGCAGTTTCTCAAGAGACGTTGTAAAGCTCAATAGCTGTTCTTTAAATGCATGAAAAACTCTTAGTTACATTGACTTTTCCATGTCTTCAATCCTTTCTTCAGTGTTTAAAAATAAACATAAAGATTTTTTTCTGAAGCTCTGAGATCCAGAAGCACACAGAAATCAATTTTATCCTGAATTCATGATGACAAATATCTCTCCATCTTAACATCATACATTTTAGGGGGCTCATAATCAAGGACTAAAAATGTCAATAGAGCCCTTTTTGAAAATCACGTATTTTTAATGTTGAGATGGTATGACTATAAATTCATACTTTGAAAAAAATTTTCACAGATACACTTGGGCTTATCCATGTACAGGACTCTTGTCTTTCCCCCTCAATAGGTGAGCACTGTTGTTTTAGTCTGCCCCACACAATCCATGTCTCCCCTCACCTGACAGGAGGTCAGCAAAGCCAGGTGATTCTTTATCCCAGAAGCAGGACTCTCCGGGGACATCCGTGAGGGCAGAGAGTTAAAACAGTCCCTTGTGGCAGTGTGGTGCCGACAGTGAGCCCATGAATGCCGCCTACGAAGGCCTCCTCTGTTGCCTCCTGAAACCCGATTGCCGAGCTCTACCTGTGATGCGGGGAGGTACTAAGGACCTTCCTGAATCTGTTATTTTGTTATTGTTGTTGTTTATTTGGGTTTTTTTTGTAGCATAAGTTAATCATAATTCATTGCTTTTGCTTTCAATCAAAATCAGATATGGAAAATCTCTTTTTGGGTCTGCCTGAACCATTAGGTTCTTGACATTCCGGGAAATAGCATACCTGGAATTTTCCTTGGTCCTGGTGCTTGAAGAAAAGGCCTCTTCTCTCCCCCGTTCCTTCTCGTTTCTTCCAGGGAACTTGAGGCGGTTGCTCAAAGGCCGCTGTGGGAAAGCTTTTACAGTCACTCTCCTACAACAGAGAAGCCCCAGAAGGAAGAGCCCGGAGAGCAATGCAGTCCTGGGGGCCGGGCCCCCGGAGCCTTGGGAAGATGTCGGGCTCGGGGGCAGCCAGCAGCGACCGGCCGGGTGTGTGCTGATGGCCGCCCGTAGCAAGTGCCCGGAAAGCAGGGGGGCCGAGCCCCTGTGTGCATTTCTGAGGCCGAACGGCTTGAGCACAGATCCCGAGGAGTCGACGTGTGGTTTCTTTCATCAAACTGCTTACAAGGCAGTTCTCTATTGTGTAAGGAAAAGGCTTCTGTGCGGGTATTATGTCCTGAACTTAGACTATTCGTGGGGTCCCGTGCTCCTTTCACTAGTCTCTCCTGAGTCTGTGACGTGTGCACTCATAGTTTATATGCAAGATTAGCTCACGGAGCTCCCTGGACCTCGGCTCAGTATGTCCATTACAGTCGTCGCATCTCTGGTTTTCTTGTGAATTTTTGTCTCTGAAATATGCAGTTATTGTGACTGTTTTTGAGATGGTGAATTTGGATGTGTTTGTTAAATATACTCTTTTAACTCAGATTTTTTTTTTCTTGACTTCAGAGGGTGATCGATGAAGAATTGTCCCACCCTTTATGAGAATGCATGCCATGGCCATTTAAGTGGGTAAGAGTAGAAAACATCTCATGAACTTCATGTGTCTTTTAATTTAAAACATTCATTATTTTGATGAAGGCAGAGTATTTTCATGACAAGCAAATTATCTTTGATGATAAAATTACTTCTACTGATGTCTAATAGTCATTCTAGCGTGTTTGGCTATCAGCAGTTGCTTAGAGTTCAGTCACAGTAGTGGTGGCAGTCACACTGCACATAAGCCTTTTAGACATTTTCCGAACTTCGCTCCTATTGATGATTACCTCCATAAAAACTCTCTTTACCACAGCGTAGAACCTACAGTAAGTGGAGCCCAAAAAAGACCGCCATTCCCCATGTCTGATGAGAGCTCTAACTATTTCACGTGCAGTTAAGAGCGGGGAAGCCAGCAGGGCCGGAGGGCACCTCGGGGAAGCCGCCCCCGGCGTGCGTAAGCCAGAAGAGAGGCTGTCTGGTGTGCTTTTATGGAGTCCTTGTCAAAACCTCCACCCCACTGCCGTCTGTGCTTAGGCGAGATAACAGCTCGCAGCTCCGCGGGACAGTCAGTTCTGAGCGCTCAGTTTTTCCAGCTCTTGTGCCAGAGCTATTTTAAACGGCACCTGAGTCTGGCCTCGCTTCGTGTGCTCCTTGGACCTTACTTGGTAAGAGATAGGTTATGTTTTCAAGGCTATCCTGTGATTTCTGTTTTTAGTTCAATTTAATGTGAATGTTTTGCATTTTCATGATTCCGACAAGAATACAATGTTAAAACCTCAGGACTTTTGGCTTCGCAAATGAAACCAATATAAATTAAGTGGGGAGACTGACTTTACATTATTCAAATCATTTTTCTCCAGTTTTTAGAAATTAGACTGGCTATTAATTCATGTTTGACTTGTTTAATTTTTCCAGAAATATTTAAAACTTTTTCCAAATTAGAATAGATGGATGTTATACTGCAAGCATGTGATTCCGCATTGTAACTTTTTGTTTTTTCTTCATTAGACTTTTCTTGTTTAGGCCCATATCTCCCCCGAGAAGTCTGCTACTCAAAGTGAGGTCTGCAATGTGTACCAAGTGACCTGAACTCGCTACTCTGAAACAAGATTAGTTCAACTTACCAATGGTGGGTTAAGTGGTTTCATTTAATAAAGTTGTCGTCCCTCTAAATAGTCTGTCCCTTCTAAAAGATTATTGATTTTCCCCAAGAATTGGAGATGTAAGCGTGAGGTGAAATGGATGTCAGTACTGAAAATAATGCTCACTTGGAAACCACGAACACGCGTGATCGGCAGGAGTCAGCGCCACAGGAGAGAGTGATAACCCAGGCCGCGAGCGTGCACCGCGGGCAGGCCCTGAATTGGGAGCTTAGTGCGCACAGCTCACCTTCCGACGGCCTGGGAGCGGCACACAGCGGCCAGCACCCCCCCGACGGGAAGGGGAGGCAGGGCCGAGGCGGGAGGCGAGAGCTGCGCTCAGCGCCCGGACAGTCGGGCCAAGCCCACGGCCCAAGCTCCCTCTAAATCGCTGCTCCTGAAGGAAAAGTCTCCAGAAAACTGTGAGATCGCCCTAAACAAAAGAAGGGGAAAGAGAAAAGGGGACCTAGTCAAACCAAATGACAACGTTGTCCCGGTGCTAGTTCACGGGCAAGTCACCAGTCACGATGACTGAGAGGTTTTCACCTCAGGTACCATCGAGGCAGGAGGCAGGGGGCAGGGGGCAGGAGGCAGGGGGCAGGGGGCAGGGGACAGGGGGCAGGGGGCAGGGGGCAGGAGGCAGGGGGCAGGGGCCAGGGGCCAGGGGGCAGGAGGCAGGGGGCAGGGACCAGGGGACAGGGGGCAGGAGGCAGGGGCCAGGGGCCAGGGGGCAGGGGCCAGGGGGCAGGAGGAAGGAGGCAGGGGCCAGGGGGCAGGGGGCAGGAGTCAGGGGGCAGGAGGAAGGAGGCAGGGGCCAGGGGCCAGGGGGCAGGAGGCAGGGGCCAGGGGCCAGGGGGCAGGGGGCAGGGGCCAGGGAGCAGGAAGCAGGAGGCAGGGGGCAGGAGGCAGGAGGAAGGGGACAGGGGGCAGGAGGAAGGAGGCAGGGGCCAGTGGGCAGGGGGCAGGAGGCACCAGCTTTGCCCACTCGGCCATTCCCAGGCGCCCGCTCTCGTGGGGGCGGCCCTGAGTCTGTGGCTCTGGTTATCTTTCAAGGAGCAAAGGTGAGTCTCACACCTGGCCTTTCCTGTTGCTGGACAGCCAAGGCTCTTACTTGAATTAGTTTTTCTCCAGAAATGTCATCTGGGGCCAGAATATAACTGAAGGAAATGTCGTTTCAGTTAGATTAGCAAGAAAGGATTTCGATTATGAAATTTTCAGCTTTAACTCCCTCTCGATATTATAACTGAAAAATAAGAAACTAACGTATCTTTCTAAATATAAAACAACAAAAATAGTCACATATGGGAAAATAGTAATACGATGTGACTTTTGAGAAAATTTGGGGCTAATACAGTATACAACCAAGTAAATAGGAGCCCTGTTGTAACTTTTTGATGGTAAAAATATTCCACATGCTTATTTACATTTTCATTTTTAGATTCCAAAATGTTTTGGCAAAGTAAAAGTTTTCTCTGAATTTATAATCCAGTTGGTCTTCATGAAACGCTCTTCTCTTTCTAAACCAACTTTTAACCCTGAGAAACATCTGAACCCTGGAAAGATGATCTCTTTGGTGCAGGCATTTTTTATTTTAAATGACTCATTCAGTCTGAATTTGATGAAAAAGATCACGTGCCCCAAAAGGCGTATAATCTATACTCAGGTAATCTTGTAATAATCAGACACTTTAATAGACCCGTCATTAAAACGTGGTCCATCGAAGCGTGACAATTTCTGAATCTCTTAGTTCTGGTCTCTTGAGTAGTTTCTTAGGAAGAATGAATGATATCTGGGGCCGTGACTAGTTTTACTGTTTAGCATAACAACTTGGAAATGGACCTGCCTCCAGGATTACTTCCCACCCATGAAGAGGCCCCACCGGGCATCATAAGCCCCCGGGATGGCAGGGACAGGGACCCGTGGGGCGGCCTCTGGAGGCCCTCCCTGCCGGTTCCCAGCCGTCCGGTGGAACAGCCTGCCCCACTAAAACCTCCCCTGCCTGCCCAATGTGGCCACGCGGGGTTTCTTTCAGAAAGTGCTCGTGTATCCGAGAGGCTAATTCGACGTATTTGGTGGTCTATCTGACTTTTCCTCCAGAGTATGAGCGTTCACGTCGGAGACTGAGTCCTCTGGCTGGACCTCCTCAGACACACGATGCTGCCATTAAAAGAACAATATTAACACGGGAAATCGGGGGTCAGGTAGCCTGTACGTTCCTTTATTGCAGATAGAAAATAATCGTGAAGGTAGATTCTTTTCCAACTTTTATAATAATAAACAATTTCTTAAAACTCGCAATTGCCTAACCCCAGGAAATGGCCTTGACTCTACCGAAACCATATGTTCGTATTAAATACACACAATTTATAGGTCTTTATTTTTTTTCATATAAGTATTGTGTGTTTCCTGCCTGCCTTTTCCTTTCTACTTAAAGCAGAATCACACTACTTCCTTGTATCTAATATGAATTAAACGTAGTGATCTCAGACTAAGTTTTCTCCTTGGAGTGTGAAGAGAGAATTCGCAGGTCGGAGCTGCCTAAGTGTTACGCGTTAGTTTGAGCTCGGGCGCGTCATTAAACTGCTCAGGGCCCATTTCCTCATCTGTGGAATGTAAAGCTTGGCCTAAGTTACAACTCTGTGCAGTGCTGAAGATCAGTTATTATCTAATTGCCACCAATCAGTCTAAGGTTAAAAATTGAAAGTCGAACAGTGGATCTTCAATAATCATGAAAGAATCATTTAGCGCTAGCTTTATGCGTGACACTTAATTTTTTCCATAAAATGTAAGGACTTAAACCTCTGCTTTGAACTAGCCTTAACGTTTAAAAGGGAAAAGTCAAATAAACAACCATATGCATTAAAGACCTTCTACATACTATCTTCATTCACTCATGTACTTATATCTCTTGGCTAGAGATATGCAGGGAACAGGGGACTCAAAGGTAAATAAAACAGGGCTCTAGCCTTGCAAGGTGCACAGGTCAGTTAATATGCTTAAAATTCCAGCGGAAGCATGACCACAGGAAACCAAGTATACATTTATAAATTGGATTTCCTCTTCCCATTCAGATGGACATTCTCTTTCTTTATCAAGTAGGTTAGTGGTTGTCGTTGTAAGTGCTAAGCTCTTGAGCTCCATCCTGAGGCCTTTCACGATGTCATCGCTTCCCTAGATTGTGAAGTTGTGAAGGAAGGGGGCAGTTGTAAAGCTAGCGCTTGCCACGGGGCCTTCGCGGAGAAGATGTTTAATGTGTTTGTTGAAGTGAATTTAAGAACATCAACATCCGCAAGGGCTGGGATTTCTTAGTATGATTTTTTTACTTTGCAGTGTAACAGGCATCCAGAGAGTGCACGAGGCACCAGAGCACAGCTCGGCCAGTTATGCCAAAGAGAACACCTGCGTGACCACCACCAAGGTCAACAGAAGCTCCCTCTCAGCCTTCCTCCCTTCCTCCTTCCCAAAAGCCCACTCCTCTGATGTCTTGCCCTGTCCACGATGGCCCCAGGAGGCTGCCCAAAGCTGCGCCCAGCTTCTCATCACCTCTGCTAGAACCAGGAGACGCTGGAAGGGACACGCCAGGCTCAGCTCTCTGCATCTCTCCCTTCTCCTGAACCTTGGTCTTTATTATTTAGTCTTTCATGACTGGAGATCATAGTAATATTTTGAATCAAGGCACAGATAATAATTGAAAATAGTAACTTCTTTTTACAACAGAATTATAAATAGATTTGTTAATTTATGGGTTTTCAAATTATTCTTTATTCCTAGTTACCAACATTTGGTCTCCAGTTTTGATCTTTATAATTAAATGCCTCAATATTGTCATACACTTGAAATGTGTTTACCCAGACACACGTGAAGCAGATAGAGGAGAGAGGGTTTGAAGGTGGTAGGTAATGCTTTTGAGCTGTATTTTGTATAGAATTAACTTTTCTTCAGGCCAAGAAGATATGTATTTAACTGTGAACTTAGCTAAGGTTCTAATTGTGAGATGACATTCTCATTTCATCTAGGTAGTCCTAGAAAAAGATTTATAACCCAGCCGGGTGTGGCTCAGCAGTTGAGCATCGGCCTAGGATCCAGGCAATCAGGGTTCGATTCCCGGTCAGGGCACATGCCCTGGTTGCGGGCTGCAGCAGATCAATGACTCTCTCATCATTGATGTTTCTATCTCTCTCTCTCCCTCTCCCTTCCTCTCTCTGAAATCAATAAAGATATATTAAAAAAAGAAAAAAAAGAAAAAGATTTATAATCACACATTCAGCTTAATATGTTGTTTATTATTCTCTTCTAGCAAATTAATTTATCATAAAGTTACTTAAGTATCAGTTCCTTCATAGAATATTTAAAATATGGTTCAATTTGCCTTAAAAATTTCTGCCTCCCCCTCACCCCGGCAACCACTCATCTTTTCACCGTGTCCATAGTTTTGCCTTCCTCAGAGTGCCGTGTAGTTGGAATCATGCGGATTGTAGGTAGCCCTTTAAGACTGGCTTCTTTCACTTGGTAAGAGGTATTTAATTCCTTCTATGTCTTTTCATGGGTTGCTAGCCTGTTCCTTTTTAGCGCTGATAGCTGATAATATTCCATTGTCTGGATGGACCACAGTTTATTATGTGTTCACCTACTGAAGGACGTCTTGCTGCTTTCAAGTTTTGGCAATTGTGAATAAAGCTGCTATGAACTTCCTTGTTCGGGTCCTTGTGTGGACATAGATTTCAACTCATTTGGGTAAATACCAAGGAGTGTGATTCTGGATTGCGTGGTAAGAGTATATTTAGTTTTGTCAGAAATTGCCAGGCTGTCTTCCACAGTGGCTGTACCATTTTGTGTTCACGCTGGTGATGAATGAGAGTTCCCGTTGCTCCACATCCTCTCCAGCATTTGCCGATGTCAGTTTTTTGGATTTTGACCCTTCTGTTAGGTATGTAATAGTATCTCATTTTTGAATTTGCATTTCCCTATTGACGTGATGTTGAGCACCTTGTCAAATGCTTAGTTGCCATCTGTATATCTCCTTTGGTGAGGTGTCAAGACCTTTTGTGTATTTATCAGATTTGTTTTTATTGTCGAGTTTTAAGAATACTTGGTAAATTTTGGATAACAGTCTTTTATCAGATGCGTCTATTGCAAATATTTTCTCCCAGTGTGGCTTGTCTTCTCATTCTCTCTCTCTTTTTTTATTGATTAAAGAGAAAGAGGAGAGAGAGAGAGAGAGAGATCAATCAGTTGCCTCCCAAGTAAGCCAACCAGGGACTGAACCCGCAACCTGGTTATGCGCCCTGACCAGCAATCAAACCTGTGACCTTTTCGTTCATGGACAACCCTCAACCAGCTGAGCCGTAGCTGCTGGGTTAGTATGGAAGTCTTTTAGAAAAAGGCAGCGATTCTTTGTTACTGCCTGGCAGATTAGTGGCCTTTCTGCCAATGCATCTATCTAATTTATCTATTCGCCTATTTACCTATCACTGAAATTAATAAACAATTGCTGTGGGTCATGGGATTGAACCGCCCAATCGGGATGAAATCACTAAGGCACTGTAACTTGGGTAAATGTATCACCTCACCTGCCCTCACTTCCCTATTGGTAAACTGAGTGGTTTCAGCAGATGCCCTCTGAGGACTATTCCAATTCAAATATTTTGTGATTTTTAAAATGTTCGGTTTTTTCCACATTTTGATATGGTTGTTAATTAACAGGGATATGACTAGTTAGCAGAAAAAAATCAGAACTGAGAAATTACCATAATCTACAAACTGGAAAAGCAGTCTTTTAATAGACAATGAATTATGTAATTTCTTAGGATGTCATTTCCATTCTTTGATATTTATATCTGTTTTAATGGTTTCTTTATTTTCATATTTCTGAACAGATTTCAATCATAAGAAACTTAAGGATTTTCCCACAGTGGTGCTGCAAATTCTTTTAATAAGTTCTGTTTGTGGAAAACTGAATCCAAAACTAGATTTATTAAAATTAATGTTAGACCTCTGAAGATATATTTCTCAGCAGATGGAAGAATATTTGGACTATTAATGCTAATCCATAAATCACCATTGGGTAATGAGTCTTTAATGTTCTCCTCAATTTTCCATTAATTTAAATGTCCAGGGCTTTCAGATAAGTTATTTTGGTACAGTCACTATGGGACAAGATGACTCTGTTGCTATGGGGAGCTTATTTCTTCAATGTGTGTTTTCCCTTCTGCACTGAGATCTCTAACTCTTGTTCCACACTCCCAAATTTTACATACCAAGGTATATAAGTATACCAATTCTTAATTTTATTATGATTATTGATATAGAGAACATGTATCAGATTATGGTAATATTAAACATGAAAGATAAATCAAAGTTTAGCTTTCCTTAAGATATCTTAATGTTGTAGCTACCAAAAGCCAGGGCCATCATTAATTCTATAAATTACTCATTTACAGGTCTTGATGCAGACATGACAATGGCTTGATTTATATAATGTGATGGAAAACTTGGAAATTTAAGCTTTAAATGTGGAACGAAGGTTCCCAGAAGTGGTGTGTGCCTCTGAATATTTAGTACCACATTGTGCTCCAAGAAAATAAGTTTGAGAAATAACCTAATTTTCCAAAATTGAAATCATAATGGATACAAAGAACCAACATTTTTGAATTCAGGGTAAAAATTGACCTTTTGAAGTGTTTCATGGGAGAGATATGTCATGAGTGGGAAGATGATGACTGAAATGTGGAAGTGTGCGTGTGTCTTAGGGTTAACTCTTTAAGAAGTGAAACCCCGCCCCGGCCAGGTGCCTTACTCCCTTACACCCGAAGGTCAAGGATGTTATGTGCCTCTCTCACATGGATGTTTCTTTCTCTGTCTCTCTCTCTGTCTATCTCTCTCTCTCTCTCTCTCCCTTCTTCCCTTTCCAAAATCAATTTTTTAAAAGAAGTTGTTTTAAAAAAAGGGAAGTGAAACCATACTCTGCACATTTGTGAGACGGGGCCATGAGGCCGAGAGTTCGGGCCTGGGGTGCAGCTACTCAGTGCACACGCTACAGTGGAGCCCAGCTCCTGCCTTTAGGAGTACCCCCTTGGAGTCGAGCGCCACTGAGATGCCTGTCACTGTCCCTTCCACAGGCTCTCCCCACTGAGTGTTAAATGGCTCATGCCCCTGTACCCAAAAGGGGAGCGAAACCCCATCAATGCAGTGGAGAAAGTATACGGAACCTTTCTAAACCTCTTGTGCCAACTCCCCCATAAAGAAATGAGTAAGCTTTTTCTTTAAAAGTTTTTTCGTTCAAAAAGTAGCATGCTTTTTTAAAAAGTATATAGATCTTTATTGATTTCAGAGAGAGGAAGGGAGAAGGAGAGAGAGAGAGAAACATCAATGATGAGAGAGTCCTTGACCGGCTGCCTCCTGCACGCCCCGCACTGGGGATCGAGCCCGCAACCCGAGCAGGTGCCCTCACCGGGAATCGAACTGCAACCTCCTGGATCCTAGGTCAATGCTCAAGGGCTGGGCCACACCAGCTGGGCAAGTAGCATGCTTTTTAAAAGAGATCAAATAACTCGATTGTTACACTGACCTGCAGAAACTATTGACAGATACATAAGCAAAATGTGTGCAGGAAGCCTCCTGCCCAGCAGAGGGAAGGGGCGCGCTGAAGAGCGTGCCGTCTTCTCTACAAACGGGAATGGGAAAGAGCCAAAGGTTGTGCAGTGTTAACTTTCATGGCTGCAGATAAGCGAAAATGGAACATATTTTCTTCAGTCCATTTACCATTTCACAGTATGAGCCAACCCATTTGTTTATATGTGCTGTTAATATTTTAATGTCTGACATAATTACTTTTTGTACTCCTTGTGTGTTTGTTTCTTCTGTGTTTGTTTCACTCATAAATAATTGTTTCTCCAGGTGTAAAGCTTTTTATGTCTAATTTTGTTTGTATCACCCTTCGATCAGTCAAGAGCCTGATGAGCTGGTTTCTCCACACTCCATGGAGGAGGGAAATTACACCCATGTTTTAAGAGCTCTGTAGGTTTAGTTGAAACTGTGTTTCCCAGCAACTCTTGAGAAATAGCAGCTGAGAGATCCTGCAAGTAAATCGAGTGAAGTCGAAGCACCGGGTGTCACTGGCACAGGTAAGCAGCTGTCCCATTGGCTTTTACTCTCCAGGGTGATGGACCTGGTTACATAATTATTATTCCAAACGGAGCACTGTTTGCTCTTCTGCAACGCAAACTTCCAAGATTTAAGACAGTGATGAAAGGCGGATGGCAACTTGGCTGATGCCGAGCTTTCCAGGGTGGACCGCGGAGTTCTGAGCTGGGAACACTAACAAGGGCTCATCGAGGTGGGTTCTGGCTGTCGGTGCCGTGGGAGGGAGGGAGACGGAGCGATGCGAGCCCGCCCCACAGTTAGTGACACCCGGGCCCCTTTAGTAAGGGTGGGATTAGGAAGTCTTAGGGAGAGCCAAGCACTGTTTATTTTACTTTCAGAATATATACAAGTAAGTCCACTTGCCTTGGCCTCCAGTTTTTGGAGAAGTCATAAATACCTTTCAAAGTTGCTATTAAATAATGATAAAATGAAGCTTGAAGCAACGAATCAGTTTTCTGGATCAGGAAATTCTTATTGTGGTTTTTCCCACTAAAATGTGACCCAGCGGAGAGTCAGTCCCATGTGGAGGCCGAATGTCCTTTCACGTGGCTTACTCATCCTTGCAGACGGGGAATAGGGCGATTATAAAGGTGGGATTATGCACCCCAAAAGGAAGCATTCATTTGGGGCTGTGCCCTGCCCATTTCCCAGACTCCGGAGCAGAGTTTGGCCCCCCTGGTCTGAAGGATATAAACAAATATTCACTTGATCAATACAGAAGCAGAGCACGGTCAGAACACATTATCCTATGAAAGTCCATCATCAGCAACTTCTGCAAAGTTTTTTTGAAAACACGTAGATGAGAAGCTGCAACTTTTTGCATCAAATTCATGCCAAGATCGTTTAGCCTTGGGGAGCAGCATTCTTGGTTGTGTCATCGCTCCCGTCTCCCACAAACACGGCCCATACGCCAGCTACTCAGTCTTTGTCCACACGGCTCCTCGGGCGGCAAGTCCAATCAAACGGTGTCATCAAGTTAAAACCTACTGCTTCTGATCTAATGCAGTGAGTTTGATGTTGAGTCGAGTGACCCCAGGATCATCTTCACATGACTTTACTGAGCAATTATCAAAAAACTTTGCAGGGTTACACGGCGCTACAATAAAGCGTCAAATATGCTCCATAGTGTTGAGCGACTTTGAATCTAGAAGGAGAGACAGACATCGACTGTCTTCCTGAGGCAGCAAGTGACAGCTGAGCGAGGTGGCCAGGCGTGCCCGGTAGGGAGTGGTGAGAGCAGAGGTAAAGGGCTGAGGGGACACGAGCAGCAGCAGAGAGCTTGGCCAGGCCGGGGGAGCGCAGAGGCCGGCGGGGGGCCCAGCGCGGCGGAGCGGGAGCGGGAGCGGGACTGGGAGCGGGAGCGGGAGCGGCCCACAGCGCTCAGGCCAGTGACGGCTCCGGAGGAGCAGCGTGCACCCAGCTGTCCTCTGCGCTGTCCCCGCGATGCAGGTGCCTGTGGTTAGAGGGCAGGCCTGTCGCAGCCACTGTGCTCCGGTGACTCTAAGGCTCGGATAATGCAAGGGACACGTTTGCGCCATTTGCAGCTGTCTGCTCCTCTTTATGAAGAGAGGAGTGAAATCAGCGCACTCTGGAGTATGAAGTTTCCCAAGTTTGAGGAACACAAAGGCATTTTCATGATACTGAATTAGACGCCAGACAGGGAAAAGTGCGTTTGTAAACGTGCTTGTTGATTAATTAATGGACAGCCTTTGTGTGTGTTTTACAACTTAAACCAATTAAATATTCTCACTGTGTTTTTAAAAAATATGCTTTTATTGATTTCAGAGAGAGGAAGGGAGAGGGGGAGAGAGAGAGAGAAAAACATCAATGATGAGAGAGTCGTTGATCGGCTGCCTCCTTCATGTCCCCTGCTGGGGATGGAGCCCGAAACCCGAGCATGTGCCCTGACCTGGGACGGAACCGGTGACCTCCTCTTTAATGGGTCAATGCTCAGCCACTGAGCTATGCAGGCTGGGCTCTCACTATGTTTTTAACAGAAAGAACTAATAGTTATTTCTGTGGTTTGTAGAAATGACTTTTGCCACAGGACTCTTCATGAAGTAATATTCTGATTTTTTCAAACACATTCTGCTTGCACTCGCTGTATTTTACAAATGCTCCATTTAACAATCCAGCTTAGGCAGCCTTAGTTCAGGTCTGTGGGTTAAATGTACTGAAAGTAACATTGTTATTTTAATCCTAGAAAACTAAAATTATCTAATATTATAACCCAAAAGATATTAATTCTAGAAATATAGCAAAGTCAATTACCATATTTGTTGAACATAACTTTTCACAATCCTTGCTTACTGATTGATATCTTCAACTAATCTCATCTTTTTTCCAGAAATGCATAATATCAGATTGTACACAACTGGATGTAACCTTTCTAAGTGCTCACTTGGAACATTCTTGGCTTGAAAAGGAAATTTCTCCCAATATAATCAAGGTTTTTCTTTTACTTAGCTTTAGCATAGCTGGAAACAGAAAGCCCTGCGTAACCTGAGAACACATATTTGACCGATTTCCTGCTGGGATCCCAGAGCTTAAATGCTGTTCCCAGGATTGCAGATGGTCCGTCTAGTTGACAAAGTCTATCACATTACTGATTTCTGCCATGGACAGATGGCAGGGGGCCTGACAGGAGCTCACTTTTCGTGTGTGTGTGTGTGTGTGTGTGTGTGTGTCTGCTGAAGAACAAAGGTAAAAAGAGTTGTATGTGTTCCGTAGGTCGTATCTGTAAGCATAACACTGAAGACTGACTGTGGAGTTTGGGACCGATGCATGTAAAGAATCCTCACCTCACCAAAACAAAATACTAAATTGCAGGCTGCTGTTTTACCTACACTGAGGTCTAAATGTTCGAAAACCAAAAATCAAACAATGGTGAGCACCCGGAATAGCTGAAGGGCGATTCAGCTGGTGAGAAAATTTGGGATTGAATATTAACTTTAATTCTTTGAAATTTGGAGAATTGTATTCTTCATTAGTGATAGTTTAGAATTAAAAATAATAATTTATATCTATCTATTTGTATGAATCTAAAAAGCTCCTTTTTATAAACTTACGCTCTCTGTCTTTAAAAACACTTGGCCGCCGGCCCTGCGCTCCCCTCCTGTTAGAGGCAGGCCGAGGCCGGAAGGAGCCGCGGGCCGCAGAGCAGCGGGAGGCATGCAGCCCCTGGGGCAGGGGGTCTGCCAGGAAGGACACTGTTCTTCTCAACTTTATTCTGTCACCTGACATATCTCTGTCATCCGTCACAAGAGCAGTCAGAGGTAGGAGACTTTCCCTTCTGTTTCTTTTGACATAAGATGCGGGGGTAAGCGGCAACTCCAAGTCCCCGTCCCGGGAGCGGAGTGTTTGAGGAGAGCCGAGCAAGCCCTGGCCTGGAGCTGCTCGAAGGCCCGGCCCGCCCTCTGCGGTGGCGGCCACATCGGCATCTGCCGCCTTCTTGAATATCAGGATGACAGACAGAGGTCTGGCTGAGCACGTGAGTCACAGCTCACTGCCCTGAGTGATGGTAACGGGGACTTTATCAAAGCGCCCCCCCCCGCTTCTGCTCTCCTCGCCCTCACAGAGAAGTTTAAGGATGTCAGTTACTCTCACCAGGAAAACAGACCCGTCCTTTCCTTAATTAAAACCTTCCCTCTAGTTGTCCTTTAAACTTTTTATGTTTTACATCGTTAGATCTTTAAAAATTACTTCCATCTCTTTTTGGGAAAAATCACTATATTAGTCCTTGAATACAAGTGAGTCCGCGCAATTGCGTATTTTAAAGCAATTACTCCATCTTACGTGTTTATCCACTAAGAGCGAGCGCATTTGTAGAGAAGGCTCATATAGATGTTGCATTTGATGCACAGAACACTAAAATGAGCTATGCAATAGAAAGGGCATGGTGTGTTGTAAAATCTGTAGTATGTCATCAAATACCTTTGCAGAAAGATTGAGCTGTTTCTCTTAGAGGTGCAAGAAGGGAAAGGGATGTCCTGGCAGATAATTAGAAAGAAAACTTTACGAAATGAACGTGTCCTAATTTATAAAAAGGGGTAAGATTTGACTCAAGATTGAATAATGAAGAAGTAGAATTCCATATTCAAGGGAGATAAAATGCGTAAGTTTGATTAAGCAAGAAACCAGAGCGTAAAAATATCACAGCTGACGGAGGATGACTTTACTATGCTGATTAGTCCCTGACCATAGGGACAATAAAAAACCTGGGTTCTGGGAGTGTCACTGTCCGTAAACGTCACGAGACTTCGATCTGTGTGTGCCGCAGCCGACAAGGCCTCGGACAGCAGCCCTCAGGCGCGGACCTCACTCCCGGGAGCCGACACGCCCACGGCTGTTAACACTGTTGTTTTTGCTGCTGCTGCTGCTGCTGTCGCCTGGTTGGATGCAGCACGACCGCTCCTCGTGCAGTCAGGGGTGTTCTGCTCAGGAACGAGCGGCCGAGCGGAGCGCGAGCAGGAGGTGGCCGGGCTCTTCCCCGAGCGGGCCTGGCCCTACGGGGGTGGCGGGGTGGGGAAGACACGCGTGTTCCTCGCTGAGCGTCCGCGCCTGTCACCAGCTCGCAGGAGAGCTGCAGGAGGAAGGCATTGGTCCGGACGCGGAGGGGACTAGTCCCTACCGTCTCCAATTCTCAGTTCCCCCCTTTTGATGTTAAAGTTAACCTCCCCCACGGTTGAACAAGTTTGCTGATGGTAAGAGAACTCCCAGAGACCCCACGGATCCGTAATGGGTTTGGTTTAGGTACAGTGGGCTCTGGTGGGCATGTGAGGGAGAAGGCGGGCCTTAGGGTGGCCTCCCTCTCGTGGCTCGGCTCAGCCCTCCTGCTGGCCGCGGCCTCTCCTGCCCACGCCCGTGACACCCGTTAAGAGCACGGACTTTGGGACAGTTCTGCGTTGAGTACCGCTCCCGCCTCTCATGGGCCACGGTGGCTGTCGGCAGGCCGGTTATGCTCCCTGGGCTCCGGTCACCTCACGTACAAAACCAGTCGTGACGGTGCCGCTTCACGGGCTCAGGGGACGGCAACCGGGGCGACGTGTGTAAAGGCTTTCTGAGGCCTGGGCTGGGGCCACATGGAGAGAGTCCCATTACCAAGGACAGGAAAATTATTTTTTCCAAACCGTTCACTCTGCCAGTTAACAGAGTGTTTGAAAAAGACACACAGTCAGGCGCCACGTGACGACGCTCCAGCCGGCGACGGCCCACACGCGCGGCGGCGGGCCCATGGGTGGCAGCGCCGCCGAGCCCCCCCGCGCCGGGTGACCGGAGCCCTCGCGGCGGCTGGCCCATCGGTGGCAGCGCCGCCGAGCCTCCCGCGCCCGGTGACCGGAGCCCTCGCGGCGGCGGGCCCATGGGTGGCAGCGCCGCCGAGCCCCCCCGCGCCGGGTGACCGGAGCCCTCGCGGCGGCGGGCCCATCGGTGGCAGCGCCGCCGAGCCCCCCCGCGCCGGGTGACCGGAGCCCTCGCGGCGGCGGGCCCATCGGTGGCAGCGCCGCCGAGCCTCCCGCGCCCGGTGACCGGAGCCCTTGCGGCGGCGGGCCCATCGGTGGCAGCGCCGCCGAGCCCCCCCGCGCCGGGTGACCGGAGCCCTCGCGGCGGCGGCGCGAGGCGTGGCTCAGGCGCGTGCGGAGACGCGGGCTGACGAGGCGGCGGCACGCCCGCCGCAGGGGCGCAGAGCTGCTGATGGGAGCGGCGGCTGCTTCACGGCTGACGCGCTCATCGCCCTCGAGCTTTACCGTCTTTCTGAGAGGAGCTGGCTGCAAAGCCGCGTCGGGGTCACGCAGCAGCAGCCTCGCCCCCGTCCCCCGAGCCTCTCGGCGGCGTCGTTCCCTCGAGGTGGCTCCAGCCTCGTGCCGATCTCTAGGGTCACCCGATGTGCGGGCCTGTGGCGGGAGCCCCGGGCGAGGCCACGCCCGGCTGCGGGGGGGGGGGGGGGCGCGCCTTCCCGGCCTCGGGGCCCTGTGACGTCACACCGCCGGCGCCTCCTGGCGGCGCTGCTCGGACGCACCCTGTCTGCGCCCGCGCAGCCCGGCGGAGCGCGCGCCCCAGGTAGGGACGGGCTCTCACGGGCTGCTGGCGATGGTGAGACTCCAGCAATATCCTGTTTATGAGAGATGCCTGCAGCATAAAACATGAAGCGCAGAGAAGGTGGTGACCTGATGCTGCTACCGACGTAAAGGGCGCTCATGCGGTTATGTTCATTAATAGTGGGCAAAATATATCTTAAGGTAGAATGTTTTTCTAAATAAAGAAGGATAAGATTAAATGATATATGTCTAAAATATAAATACATAATGTAATATATTAATAATATCTACTGTGTATATTTTATTATATAGTCTAATATATAATCTAATATATAATATATAAATCTACTATATATTTATTTTATATATCATCAGATCTTAAAGTTCTTTATTCAGAAAAAATTAATAAAGTTTATATATTGAATTAGAGGTATTTATAATCTAATATAAAATATTACCTACACATTATATATAACATAATATATTAGGTTATATATCATATATTTCATATACTATAATATGCATACATCATATGTAATATTTTTATATATTAGATAAATATGATTAGCTCTTAAACTTTTTTATCCAGGAAAAGTTCTACCTTAAGATATATTTTGCCTGTTTTTCATATAGCAAATATGAATATATTCATTATGTTACATATTAACATATTGTATATTGTATATCTATTCTAATATAGTGAAAAGTAGATTTAATAAGAAAGTATATTAAATAATATATGATAATATTAATGCTATCGACAACATAATATTAAGATATTAATACATTACATATTAAATACATAGCTAATAAAATCTAATGTGTATATATACATGCATATGTACATATATATGTAGAGATTATTAAACCTGTATGAACCTAACTAATATAAGAAACTAGAAAAAAGTAACTGTACACAAAGATAGTAGAATGAAGGAATGATAAAATCAAAAGCAGAAATTAATTAATATAGGCCAATGTCACTTATAAACATTACAAGAAAAATGCTAAACAAAATGTTAAACCAAGTCAAGCAATGTGTGTTCATCTAAGTTCGTAAATACAAGTGAAAGTAGTAAGTGTATTAAGGCATGGGGATGACTGGGACTCCCACACACTATTGCTTAGAGTAGAAGTTGGTAAAACTATTCTGCAAAACTCTTAGCAAACTTTAATAAAATCATAAATTAAAAAATCTAAACCATAAAAGGCTCCAATACCATATTTAAGAACATTCTAAAACTTTAAATTTCATTATTCTAGGACCCCTCCAAATTTTCATCACATTTTTCTGCTGAAATTTCTAGTTTACAACAACAAATATATGCCGAATGTCAATTATCAGTGAGAATCTGTCCAATGTGCTAAAAAAAAACCCCAAAACACACAATTATAAACAAGACATAGTCCTTGTCATGAGGGAGTTCTTGGAATTACTCCTAGAGCAGGCCATGGGAGTCCTAGAGGCATTTACTGAGGACGGGACGAAACTAACCTGGAGGAAAGATGGGCTCTGCTCAGGAGGTGTGGGCAGAGGAGGCACAGAGCGCTTCCCGGAGGCGGCGATGTTTAAAATAAGGCCCATCGGGGTGAAGACGCATTTTCCTTGCCAATTCGCTTTAGGGGGAGAGGTGAAGGCAGGCTTCTCAGTAGCATCAACAATAAAAAATAGGTGCAGAGAGAAGGAAGTGCCTGGTGTGTTGGAAAGGTATGTGTAATGGTAGAAGAGAAGCTGAGAAGATACGATGGGGCTAAATTTCACAGCATATATGCTACGAGCACAAGTAAAACAGCGTCTGTGGCTTCCCAGTGCATCCGATTGCTAAAGGAAACGATACTCACTTGCAAAGCACCTCATGTCACCACTAGCTGCTTGACCACCACAAGAAACTCCTACTGTTTCAATTCAAAAGAAGATCATTTTGGTGAGGCTAAAATGAAGAAATCTGAAATGCTGTGCATGTGGGGGGTGTGTGTGTGTGCGTATGTGTGTGCTTAATATGCCCCATTCCTTTGAGTTTACTGTATAAGCATTTTTTCTCTACTGATTTTTGAAGGAGGCACAGTCAATCCTACCTGTTGGCCGTTGAAACAACTAGCAGGGATTTTATAGTGAAAAACCATTCATCTTCCTAATCCTGGGTTTAATATGATTAAAGACATACAATAGCCTAACATATTGCTGACAAGCTTAGTATCCTTAAATTTTTAAAAATTTAAATCATAAATTAGGGTTCTTTAGGTTACATGCAACAGGTAAGCCCTGTGCTTGCTCAAGCTGGAAGAGGCATTTGCACTAAGGATACTCAGGTATTTGGGAGTCCAAGGAGATTTGAATAATCGGCCTCAGGAAGAGTAAAGTCCCAGGGACCCGCAGGGACCTGGGAGGCAGAGCTCTGTGGCCTCTCGGTTCCAGGGCGCTCAGGACTCCACCTGCGTGGTGTTGGGTCCGTCAGCTCCGGGCATGGAACAGAGACAGACAGGGGCCTCCTCCACACTCAGCCGGAATTCA
Organism: Miniopterus schreibersii; assembly: GCF_964146895.1. Classification (NCBI taxonomy): domain Eukaryota; kingdom Metazoa; phylum Chordata; class Mammalia; order Chiroptera; family Miniopteridae; genus Miniopterus; species Miniopterus schreibersii. The sequence continues at coordinate 8,503,019 of NC_138105.1, forward strand.
CAGGTGAACATAGAAAACTGAGAATATTCTCCCTCCAAACAGGTGTCCCAGGGAATGAAAACACTGTTCTGTGCACAGGCGAGCGAGGGCCCCGCACCCTCTCCCGTCACTGGGCGCACAGGCCCTCTGCCCCAGCATGCGCTCTGGGGAGGGCAGCGGAGCCAGCACGGGTTGAGTCAGAACGTGCTCTTTATAATTTTTTTGGGAAAGTCTCTAATATAATGTGTGTCAGGGGCAAACGTAAAAGCTTCCAGGGAGCCGTGTACAGTCAGTGGCTCTAAAAAGACGAAGACAAGCCCTGCTCTGAGGGCCGCCTTAGCCAGTAGGTCTTGCCAGAGAGAAGGGCCGAGGAGCCGGCAGCCCCAGACCCACCCTACAAGGACATGCTGGGAAGCCCCCCACAGTCCGAGGGATGGGAAAGGCCCTGTCGGAGCTTCCTGGCAGCCTTTCTCTTTGGTTGTAGGAGCAGAGGGAAAGGGACTGTCACAGAGGCAGGGGCCGAGGGGGGAGGGAGCAGAACAGGAACCGTGGAAGCCGAGGACACAGCTCAGTCTTGCGTGTGGAGCTGCCGTGAGGCAGGAGAGTCCAGCTGAAGGGACCCCGTTACTGTGGCCTCTGGAAAAGCCCAGAGGAGAGGACACCGTGCTTCGGGGCCGGCTAAGAGCAGCTAATGATAACCGAGGGCTCGTATGTGCCGGCAACACCCTGAACCTTCTCTTGCTTTATGTCACTTAATCTTCAGAGTAACCTAATGACATAAGCATTGTTCCAGCCTCAGTTTACAGTCGAAGAAACTGAAACCTAGAGAAATTAAGCAATTTGCTCAAGTAAATGGGAGTCAGAATTTGAAGGGAGCGCCTGAGCCGTGGGTCCATGTTTCTGTGACAATGCCAGATGTCCTTTGAAGCCTGTGTCGGTGACAGCTGGCTGCGGAGCACAGCCCAGGGCTGACAGGTGGCCTCAGAAAGGCTGAGCTTTGGGCCTCGTGACTTTACGCTGATACTCCCTGTAAACAGATGTCAGCGTGAAGAGCCCGAGAGGAAAAGCAGCCCCTCCGTGGCTGACCGTTCACCCTGACGTGCACTAAGTAACAACGGCACCCAGGCCTTCGGGAGGCTGACTTCCTGCCATGTCACAGCTGTGTGCGCCCTACCGGGCTGCAGATATTTACTATTTTAAATGGCTGGCGATGGTGCAGGTCATGTTCGCCAGACCCCTCAGGGCTGTTTTTGCAATTCCTTCTATACCTTAGAATTAGCAAGGATATGTACTTTTATTTTGAGCATGCATGACAAAATTATTAACTATAATTAAGTGAATGAGTTTATAATACTTTTATAATTTATAGATTATAATTTAAAACAAAATGTATAATTAATGTAATTAATTATAATTAATGCATTTAATAACAGTAGGACTATGGATGTCCATGTCATGGGTACTTTTCCTGCTTTGCGTTTTTGTTTTGTTTTCTTTTAATTTATCTTCATTGTTGAAAGTTTTACAATGTCCTCTTTTTCTCCCCATTCATCCCCTTACCCTGCACCCACTCTTCAGGGCTTCACACTACTGTCTGAGTCCATGGGTTAAGCATACATGCATATAAGTTCTTAAGTTAATCTCTCCCTACCTTCCCACCTCCCCCTGCCTTCTCTGAGATTCGTCAGTCTGTTCCATGCTTCTATGTCTCTGGATCTGTTTTGTTCATCGGTTTATTTTGTCCATTAGAGTCCACATATGAGTGAGATCATGTGACACTTGTCTTTCTCTGCCTGGCTTATTTCACTCATCATAATACTCTCCAGGTCCCACCATACTGTCTCAGAGGGTAAGGCATCCTTCGTTTTCACAGCTGCTAGTATTCCATGGTGTAAATGTCTAAGAAGATGCTTAATACTATTTCAATCTTCTCGAACTTGTAGAGAATTGTTTTGTGTCCTGACATGTGATCTGTCTTTGAGAATGTCCCATGTGCACTTGAGGAGAATATATATTCTGCAGCTTTGGGGTGAAATGTTCTGTAAATGTGAATTAAATCCATCTGATGTCGTGTGTCATTTAGAGTCATTGTTTCCTTGTTGATTTTTTGTCTGGAAGATCTATCCAGTAAAGTCAGTGGGGTGTTAAAGTCCCCTACTGTGATGGTATCACTGTGGATCTCTTCTTTAAAATCCTCCAGAAGTTGTTTTTTTTAGCCTGTGTGAGTCTTTTGTTCTGAGGTGAGTCTCTTGTAGACAGCATATATTTGGGTCATGTTTTCTTATCCAGTCAGCTACCCTATGTTTTAATTGGAGAATTTAATCCATTTATACTTAAGGTTATTATTTATAGGTACTTATCTATTGCCATTTTAATTCTTTATGCCTATGTTTCTCTCTCTCCCTATTTCAACTTCTTATTACAGCAATCCCTTTAATATTTCCTGCAATGCTGGTTTGGTGGTGATAAACTCCTTTAGCCTTTTTTTTGTCTGGAAAGCTCTTTATTTCACCATCTATTTTGAATGATAGCCTTGCTGGATAGAGTAGTCTTGGTTTCAGATCCTTGCTTTTATTATGTTGAATACTTCATGCCATTCTCTTCTGGCCTGTAGAGTTTCTGATGAGAAGTCAGCTGACAGCCTATGGGAGCTCCTTTGTAGATAACAAATTTCTTTTCTCTTGCAGCCTTTAAGAGTCTCTCTTTGTCTTGAATTTTGGGTATTTTAATTATGATGTGTCTGGGCCTTTTGGGGTTCTTGCTTGGGACTCTCTGTGCCTCCTGAACTTATGTGACTTTTTCCTTAACCAGGTTTGGGAAGTTTTCTGCCATTATTTCTTCAAACAGGTTCTCCAACCCTTGCTTACTTTATACATCTTCTGGCACTCCTATGATGTGAATATTGTTATGTTTCATGTTTTCTAACAGCTTCCTTAGACTGTCCTCCTGTTTTTTAATTGTTTTTTCTTTTTGGATCTCTGATTGAGTAATTTTTTCTACCCTGTCTTCTAATTCACTGATCTGATCCTCAGCTTCCCCTAATCTGCTGTTTATTCCTTCCTGTGTATTCTTTATTTCTGCTATGTCATTCTTCATTTCCTTCAGAGTTTCCGTATCGTTTTTCATTCTTATGATCAGTATTCTGACCCTATATCTGATAGATTGCTTATCTCCATTCCATTTAGCTCTTCTTCTGAATAAGTCTTTTGTTCTTTCTCTTAGGACTTGTTTTTTTTTTTAATCTCCCCATTTTGGTGGCCTATTTGGGCTTGTTTCTATGTATTAGGTATATCTGCTAGGACTCCCAGTCTTTTAGATGGTCTCTGGTGCAGGGCAATGTCAGACACTGTTTGTGACTGGCCTTGAATACCCTGCTTGAAGCTTTCCTCACTTCACAGATTGTGGTTCCCTCTGCTGGAGCTGGGTGCATTTGGAAAGGACCAAGATTTCTAACCAAGGTCTGCTTTTTCTAGCCCTGGGTCCAGCAGCAAGTCTGGCAAAGGCTCGAAGCACCCAGAGGCTGACTGTTATTCAGTCTCTTAATGAGCCTTAGGTTATAGAAACTCCACATGGTGCAGTGAAAGGTTTTCAGTGGGTGGGGCAATTGCTCCTCCTTCCCTCAGGCAAAAGCTGCTTGGACCATAAATGTCTGCCTGAGAAAGATGTCCTCTGCCATATGGGGGAATAACTCAGCACAGGAGCTGCTCTCTGTGCTCTATCCCCCAAGCCAGCATCCCTAGATTCTCCTCACACAGCTCTAGTCCACTCTGCCCTCCCTCAGCCAGAGCCCAAGGTGAGTGGCTGCACCCAAAACTTTGTGCATTGGTCATTTAAGAGGTGCCTACATTTCCAGCCATCTCCCTGGCAGACAGAAATCCCACTACTTTTCACAGCCAGACGTTATGTGGGCACCTTTCTCAGGTCTGGTGCTCTGGGCTGGGAAGCCTAGCCTGGGGTTTAGGTCCCAGAGTCCTCAGTGAGAACTCCCCCCACAGCTGAGATCTCCCTCCAGACCTTCAGCTGCTGCCTGTGGGAACCAAGCCAGTCCTCTCACACCTCCACACTTCCTACCAGTCTCTACGTGGTCTCCACTTTTCCTCCTTGGTTATGAGGGTGCTCTCCAGCTCATCTTCAGTTGATTATTCAGGATGGTTTTTCTATATTTTAGTTGTAATTCCAGTTTGGTCCCAGAAGAGTGTCAGTGTAGCTTCCATTTAATCTACCGCCACCTTGGAATCTCACTTTTCCAGCTTTGGGCATTTTTTTGTTTCCTAACTTGTATTTTGATTTTTTGTATATCTCTCCCACCATGTTTTAGGCACCACCGTCAAGAACTGTGAGTGAATCCTAGTCCCAGCACTTGGATTATGGTGGCATTTTCCTGGCTGTGCCAAGTGTTACCTGTCTTTAGCTTTTGTTCCTCAGACGCATTTCTAAATTTCTAAAGCAGTTTGGGGACTGTTATGTTCCCTATCAGGGTTTCCCGATCATAACCATGACTTACATTGCTGGTTTGTCTCCAGGGTCTTGTAAATTGCTTCAGTGCAGGGTTATGGAATCTAGACATTGTGTACCACCTCCACAGTGTTTGCCAAATATGCCACCTGTACTGTTATCTAATTAATACTTTTAAAAATAAATTCAAGGCTTTTATGTAAAACTTTATTTATGAATGAACTATATATAACTATTTCAAATGGCAAACCAGAACCACTTGCCTTAATTAAGTTGTGATAAAAATGGACTCACTGAAAGCAGAACTCAGGCTTCGTATTCTTCCTGCCCTCACTGAAACGTGGAGAAACAGTGGCAGTTATGGGAGAAGCATTAAGCACGTACCGGCACTGACCTGAGACTCTCAGGATGTCTAGGGGAAAACTTCTCTCTGACCTGATGCTGGTTCTTAATGCACTTTCTTTAATACCCACAGTCACCCCGTTCACACTGCAGCCCTCACTGGGAAGCATGTCTTATAAAGTGGCCTCTGACAGGATGCTTATCAGATCAAGTGCAGATCCCCTCCTCTTAATGGCTGGTTTCTGACAAGTCATTTAACTCCTTGATTTTCACTGTACAAGAGGGATAATAGCCCGGCCGGGTGTGGCTCAGCGGTTGAGGGTCGACCTAGGATCCAGGCGATCGGGGTTCAAGTCCCCGTCAAGGCACATGCCCGGTTGCGGGCTTGATCAATGACTCTCTCATCATTGATATTTCTATCTCTCTCTCTCCCTCTCCTTTCTTCTCTCTGAAATCAATAAAGATATATTTAAAAAAAAAAAAAGCGGGATAATACTATTTACATTTCAAGGGCACTATGAAAATTGTATGAGGTAATGTTCACAGCATGTCTAATCTTGAGCCTGGAATGTATTAAAAACCATGAACACCTACTGTGTGCCACGCACACTCCTTGACCCTCGGGATCTAGATGTGCACAGGACGGAGAAGAGCTCTGCTTTTGAGAGACTTTATTCTCGTGAAGAAACCTGACCTGGGACAAGCCAGGAGGTCATTGCAGGCGGTGAGAACAGCTCTGAAGCAGATAACCCCAGGCAACCTGAATGGAAGTAGCTGGGGTTCCAGGAATGCTCCCCTCCTTCCTGACTCCTGCCCTATGTGGTTGGTGTCTAATGCATGCCGGAGAAGATGCGCGCTACTGAGGATAGCCTGTTAACTGAGGAGGCCAAGGGCCACAACTGTGAAAGAGCAACGATTGCCATTTAAAACGCAATTAAACACATGACTCAACTTTAAGCTGTCCTGCTCTAAGGCCTGCCTTCTGAGGTGCATTCCTGTAAATCAGGCTCTTTTCTTAGAAACAGAGATTGTCCCATTGTCCCGTCATGCAAGTTAAAGGCGGTTGGGACTGTCTCACCTACTTTAGTCATGGTCATGCTTTTTTTCTTTAAATCCCCGGAACTTATTTTATTATGCTTGATGGGTTTGAGTTCAAGAAAGCTGAGAACATTTGCCCACACAATTTAAGCTCCTAAATATACTTTGGGGGAAAATTCAGTAATTTTGTTTGAGTTATCCATATTATATTTCTACACAGATTAATATCACTGAGTGATATTCATTTCTCAAGACCAATATTTTTTTTTAAATTCTAAAAACTTATAAAAAATAGTGAGCCACCATCTTCAACTGAACTAAACTCTGGACGTTTTATGGACTCTGTAGACGCAGGGACTACCGAGGATTAACCACCAGCAGGTCCCCTGGGTGGGCAGGGTGCAGAGGTCAGGGTGCCGCCCGTGACTGAATGGGAGCCCAGGATGGAATAGATGGACTTTGCACGTAAAACAAAGGATGGACTTACAGAGATAAAGGGGAGAAGTCCTGAGATTTCAAAGGCCTCTTTTGGTCTGTGAAAGATAAATGAGCTCGTTTGAGGCCTGGCAAGGTTAACTTTGGAGGCTCCGCCAATCCCTTCATCACCTGGCCACCTGAGTCATTTGCAACGATTTGGAGTTCTGTTGCTCTTACTGGGCTCTGCTAACATCCTTCCTATGTCTAAGTGGCTTAATTATTGGAATTAAGATTTTGAAGACTCAATTAAAAGTATGGCATTGGAGACAGGATACCCACGCGGGAAGTAGTGAAGAGGCAGTTACTCTGCTTGCAGGTCTCTGATCTCCTAACCGAGCACAACTTTTCCTTCTCAAGCAACAAGGACTCTTCGGGCCTTGACCCTCACGCTCCACACACGAACCTCCTCCCCTCCATCACCGACCCAGTCAGACGTGAGTCTCAGGTATGTTTTCAGTGTAGTTACCGAGCACAAAAGAAAATTATTTCCTATGTTATCATAACTGAAAAACACCATTTCTTTCTTCTTCCAGTTTTGTGGTTTTTTTATGTAATATTTTAAATCAATGAGATTTGTATAAATTCTGCTTCTTCTCTGACAACTCACAAAAAGAGGTTTTCAAAGTGACACCACAGTAGTTGTTTCTGTCAGCACCTCTACCTCTGAAACATGGAGTTCAGTGCTGTTGGTCCACAATTTACATTAGAAACAATGATTTTTATTTCCCAGAAGAGCAGTTACGAATGTTTCACAGACTAGATAACGTAGCGGGCAAAGCTGTGATCTAGGTCTGACCCCAAGTTCACTATTTGACCTTCAGCAAGTGGAATCTGACCCCCAGTTTCACATCTGTAGATCAGCATTTTGCACAGTGTTCTTTGGGAAGAGAAAGCAGTGTGGAAACGCACGTTGCTGCTTTAACAGGCTCGACCTCTGCAGCAGGTCCTACTGCTGGGTGGCCTGAAGGGAGGCGCCCGCAGGTGAAGGCTCACAGAGCCTGCTCACAGGTGCAGCCACGTCATTCATCCCGCAGAGGTCATTTTGAGACCGTGAATTCTGGGCCTGAATATGGCAGTTTTGCTCTAGACACACCCGTGGAGATGACCACTGAGGTCACAGACTCGGGGTGAAAGAGCCGTGCAGACCCACTCGTGGAGGTGACCACCAAGAGTACACTCAGGATGAGTGAGCAGTATGGAACCAACATTGCCCACACCGAAGGCGTGATGTGTGTGTCTGGCCAGGGGACAGCATGGAAATTCATTTACAGCAACAATGACACAGACGACACCACTCATAATAGTATCAGTTCAGCGACACATCTGCATTCATATTGGGATCAAGCTGCCTCACCAAACCCTGGTGGGTTTTCCCACCAGACCTACCACGTGGGAACCATCACCCAGGGCTGCCAGGGGCTTGGTCTGCACACTGTGTCAGCAGCGAGCTCTCTACAGTCCAGGTAGTTCGGGATTTCAGGTCTGCAGCACAGTGGAAACCCTTACAAGGCATTTTATTTGATGGAGTGAAGTGAGATTGAGTAGAGCTGACTGAGGAAAAGATGTCAATAAACAGAGCTAGACATGTAACAAGACACTGTGATGGCTAATTCTTTATGTCAACCTGGCTAGGCCATGGCACCCAGTAGTTTAGTCATACACCAACCAATAGGTTTCTGTGAAGGTATTTTTAGGTGTGATTAACATTTAGCTCAGCAGACTCTTGGTAAAGCAGATTGCCCTTCCCAATGTGGGTGGGCCTTGTTCAATCAATGGAAGGCTTAGGAGCAAAGGTTTTCCAAAGAAGGAACTGAGCCTCAGGGTATAGAAGGAATTGAGCCTCAGTAACATAGAGACCCTGCCTGAGTTTCTTGCCTGTCTGACCAGCTTGTAGGATTCAGACTCAAGGCTGTAGCACCAACCTCTACCTGAATTTCCAGGCTTCCAGCTTGCCCGACAAATTTTAGACGCACCAGCCTCATGACTATGTGAGCCAATTCCCTACAATAAAGTGCACTCCCTCTCTCTCTCTCTCTCTCCTCCCCCTCCCTATCCCATATTTTAATACAACAAAATAAAGGGGGACGTGGACAGTAGTTTAAGATGTATCTTAACTCATTTTTCCAACATTTACTTCTAGCATCCCAACTAAGTGTCTAACTTCAAATTCTGCAGCAGTGGAATTCTATGTTCAGGACACCAAGTTTCTAAATAAAAGTTGTATTTTTTTCCTGCCAAATTCAAATCTTATCTCAAGGATAATATCTTCTGATCTTAAATTATAGCCATTTACAGACCTCCTTAAATTCCATTTGTGTACTTTGGAAAGAAACCTAAAACTTGCTCTTTATATAGACATAATGTGTTACTGGAGGGGAGTGTGCCTTGTCTCCCCCCGTTGCTAGTGGGAGTGGGGGTTTTGGGGTACCACTGGAATAAGCATTTCCAGAGCCCCCCACGAGAGGATGAGATGTGGTAAAAGCTTTATTTCCGTGGAATTACACCTGTGGGTTTCCAAAGTCCCATTTCCCTTAGTCTAGTCATAGAAGTATAGCTGGGGTTTCAGCAGGGCTAAAATCGGAGCCGGTGTCCAGAGTTTCCCTCCCATGTTGGGCGGGGACTGGTTCAGCATCAGGCTAGATGCAGTCCATTAGTCCACCGCACGTGGGGTCTGTATGCAAGAGAACCAAGAGAGCGAGCCCTGAGCAACAAGACCCCCAACAGTCCCCAAAACACAAGACGGGAGCTCCTTTGTTCAGAGGGTTATGTATTCCAAATCTTCACACGCTGGCGGTGGCCATGCCCATTCTGGCCTCCATCTCTGTCCCCAGGTGTGATCGACAGGCAAGTATCTTCCCTGTGTCATTTCAACCTTACTGGGCATGTGTGTATCTCCCTCCCTTTGTTGGGCCCCTCCCCCAGTGTTTTACGGGGAACAAGCCTATCATGTCAGGCCTTCCCTTTGCTCCTTCCTTGTTATTAATAACTAGTTCATTATAACAGTATTAAATGGAGCTATAATTCATGCTTATTCTGGGAGGCCCAAGACACCATTTTTTAAGGAAATGAGAGCACAGAACAGAACTGACATTTAGGAGACTGCGCAGTTTTGAGAGCATGAAGAGAATTGATCACTGTGGATCTAGCATGAGCATTTGACAAAACCATCTGGAACAAGCTGACCCAGTTATCTCTCAGAACTGTGCCAGGCCCGGTGGGTGCAGAAGCCTGGGACCTACCGAGAGGGACAAAGCGAAGTCAGACATCTGCACCAGGATTCCCAGGGTCACAAAACCTTCATGCAGGTCCATTAATAAAATAATAAAGCAAAAATTACACCCCCCTAAAAAAGTGGAGGCTTGCTCAGGTTGTAGGAGTTCCTAGAGCAGGGCTCACTGTTCACCTCAGTTTCCCACAGCCTTCGCCCTGCTCCTGGCAGCTCTGCGAGGGGCCTGGAGGGACCCCTGGGAACCACTGAGCGGTCATGGTCCCCACTTCCTCACTCTCTAGAACCCACGGATTAGATGCCTGTTATCCATTTAAAACACGTGGGGGAGGGGAAGAATCATTGAAAATAATATACATGCCCACATGTACAGAGAGGAACATTTCAGAAATTTTACATTAAAAAAAAAAGTGTGTGTCCTAGTAAAGACCACATTTCACAAAAGTGATGTGAAAATGATTACAAGGTATAGAAATGGAGAAGGGATGGCACTGGGGCTGCACAGACCATGACGGACCTCACGGGGAAGCTGACGCTGGATGGCCCAGTGTGGACAGGGGAGAGGACAGCAGGGGAGAGGACAGGGGAGGGGACAGGGGAGAGGAGAGCAAGGGAGAGACAGGGAAAAGGACATGAGAGGATAGCAAGGAGGGGCGGCAGCCAGAGCACAGGGCTGGGCAGCAATGACTGGGTCAGTGTGGGGAATGGACCAGTGGTGGGGGGGGGGAGGGCCTGGGTTATGAGTAATGGAAATAAATTTGGATGGATTGAGAAACATCCTTGAGGGCAGACTGCTGAAGGGTTGAGTTAAGAGCACCCAGCATTTAGAATTTTCCCCGACACATACTGGGTGTTTAAAATTAAGTATAAAGTGAGGAATTTCATTTGATAGAAAGGTAGGGAGAGAGCATTTTTTAAAAATTTATCTTTAGTGTTGAAAGTATTACAGATGTCCCCTTTATTCCCCACTGATGTCTTCTACCTCACACCCACCCCCGCCTCAGGCCTTCACCACACTATTGTCTGTGTCCATGGGTTATGCATATATGCATATAAATTCTTTTGGTTACTCTCTCCCCACCCACCCCCACCTTCCCTCTGAGATTCATCAATCTGTTACTGAATCTACTGTGTTAGTCAGTTTATTAAGTTCTTTAGATTCAACATATAAGTGAGATCATTTTTCTTTCTCTGCCTGGCTTATTTTGCTTAACATAATATTCTCCAGGTACATCCATACTGTCCTAAAGGGTAAGAGATCCTTTTTTATAGCTGCATAGGATTCCATGGTGTGAATGTCCCACAGCATTTTTATCCACTCATCTACTGATTGGACTGTTTCCAGATCTTAACTATTGTAAATTGTGCTGCTATGACCATAGGGGTGCATATATTCTTTCTGATTAGTGTTTCAGGATTCTTAGGATATATTCCTAGAGGTAGGATCACTGGGTCAAATGGCAGCTCCATTTTTAATTTTTTGAGGAACTTCCATACTGTTCTCCATAGTGGCTGCCCCAGTCTGCATTCCCACCAGCAGTGTACCAGGGCTCCCCTTTCCCCACATCCTTGCCAGCATATGTCATTTGTTGATTTGTTGATGGAGCCATTCTGACAGGTGTGAGGTGATACCTCATTGTGGTTTTAATTTGCATCTCTGATGATTAGCAACGTTGAGCATTTTCTCCCGTGTCTCTTGGCCATCTGTGTGTCCTCTTTGGAGAAGTATCTATTCAGGTCCTTTGCCCATTTTTAATTGGATTATTTGTCTTCCTCTTGTTGAGTTGTATGAGTTCTTTGTACACTTTGGAAATTAGGCCCTCATCAGATGTATCCTTGGCAAATACATCTTCCCAGACTGTGGGGTTCCTTTGTATTTTGAGGCTGTTTTTTTTTGCTGTGCAGAAACTTTTTAGTTTGATGTAGTCCCATTTGTTTATTTTTTCCTTTGTTTCTCTTGCCCTAAGAGATGTATGAGTGAAAATTCCACTATGTGAGATGTCTGCGACTTTACTGCCTATGTTTTCTTCCAGGATTTTTATGGTTTTATGACTTACATTTAAGTATTTTATCCATTTTGAATTTATTCTTATGTATGGAGTAAGTTAGTGATCTAGTTTCATTTTTTTGATGTACCTGTCCAATTTTCCCAGCACCATTTATTGAAGAGATTGTCTTTACGCCATCGTATGCCCTTGCTTCCTTTGTCAAATATTAATTGACCATAATGGTGTGGGTCAATTTCTGGGGTCTCCGTTCTGTTCCATTGATCTATATGTCTGTTGTTGTACCAATACTGGGCTGTTTTAATTACAATGGCTTTGTAGTATAGTTTGATATCCAGTAAAGTGATCCCTCCAATCTGTTCTTCTTTCTCAAGATTGCTGCAGCTATATGGGGGCTTTTTTTGCTCCATATACATTTTTGGAATATTTGTTCTAGCTTTGTGAAATATGCTGTTGGTATTTTAGTAAGAATTGCATTGAATCTATAGATTGCTTTGGGTAATATGGACATTTTAATGATATTAATGCTTCCAATCCATGAACATGATATATTCTTCCGTTTGTTTATATCTTCCTCTATCTCTTTTTGCAATGTCCTGTAGTTTTCCGAGTACAGGTCTTTTACATCCTTGGTTAAGTTTATTCCTAGGTATCTTATTTTTTTAGTTGCAATGGTAAATGGTATCGATTTTTAGTTTCTCTTTCTGAGAGTTCATTATTGGTGTATAAAAATGCCTTCAATTTTCAGATGTTAATTTTGTATCCAGCTACCTTGCTGAATTCATTTACCAAATCTGGTAGTACTTTGGTGGAGTCTTTAGGGTTTTCTATGTACAATATCATGTCATCTGCGAATAATGACAGTTTTACTTTCTCTTTTCCAATTTGGATGCCTTTCATGTTTTCTTCCTGTCTGATGGCTGTGGCAAGGACTTCTAGTACTATGTTGAATAAGTGTGGTGAAAGCAAACAACCCTGTCTTGTTTCCATTTTTAAAGGAAATTGTTTTAGTTTTTGCCCATTGAGTATGATGTTGGCTGTAGGTCTGTCATATATGGCCTTTATTATGTTGAGGTATGTTCCCTCTACTCCCACTTTGCTGAGAGTTTTTATGAGAAATGGGTCCTGGATTTTGTTGAATGCTTTTTCTGCATCTATTGATATGATTATATGATTTTTGTCCTTCATTTTGTTTATGTGATGTATCACATTTATTGATTTGAAAATATTATACCAGCCTTGCATCCCCATAATAAATCCCACTTGGTCATGGTGTATGATCTTTTGAATGTATTGCTGGATCCGATTTGCTAATATTTTGTTGAGGATTTTAGCATTTATATTCATCAGGGATATTAGCTTATAATTTTCTTTCTTTGTAGTGTCATCATCTGGTTTTTGGGATTACGATGATGCTGGCCTCATAAAAAGAACTTGGGAGTCTTCCTTCCTCTTGAATTTTCTGGGATAGTTTGAGGAGAATAGGTGTTAATTCTTCTTTGAATGTTTGGTAAAACTTGCCTGTAAATCCATCTGGTCCCAGACTCTTGTTTGCTGGGAGTTTTTTGATTACCAACACACATCATAATTAAAATGGCAAATGTTAAGGACAAAGAGAGAATATTAAGGGCTGTAAGAGACAAGGGAACCCCCAAAAGGCTGACAGCAGATTTTTCAACAGAAACACTTCAGGCCAGAAAGGATTGGCATGAAGTTCTTAAAGTAATGAAAAGCAAGAACGTGCAAACAGGACTGCTCTATCCAGCAAGGCTATCCTTTAAAACTGAAGGTGCAATAAAGAGCTTCAAGACAAAAGAAGGCTAAAGGAGTTCAGTACCACCAAACCAGCAGTGCAAGAAATGTGAAAAAACTGCTTTAAGAAGAAGAAATATTGAGAGAAAGGTACATCAGCATAAAGGGGGAAAATGGCATTAAATAAGTATATATCAATAGTAACCTTAAATGTAAATGGAATAAATGGTCCAATCAAAAGACATAGGGTAGCTGAATGGACAAGAAAACAGGACCCACATATATGCTGTCTACAAGAGACCCACCTGAGAGCAAAAGACTCACATAGGCTAAACGCGAAGGGATGCAAAAAAATATTTCATGCAAATGAAAATGAAAAAAAAAAAAAGCTGGAGTAGCAATACTTATTTCTGACAAAATAGACTTCAAAATAAGGACCATAAAAAGAGACAAAGAAAGTTACTACATAAACCTAAAGGGATCAATCCAACAGGAGGAAATAACCCTTATAAACATTTATGCACCCAATACAGGAGCACCTAAATATATAAAAAAATTCTTGGTGAACTTTAAGGGGGAGATTGACAGCAACACAATAATAATGGGGGGCTTTAACACCCCACTGTTGGCACAGGACAGATCAAGACAAAAAATCAACATGGAAACACAGACCTTAAATGACTCACTAGACCTAATGGATTTAATTGACATTTACAGCACATTTCACCCCAAAGCTGCAGATATACATTCTTATCACGTGCACATGGAACATGCTCAAAAACAAACGACATTTTAGGGCACAAAACAAGTCTCTACAAGTTCAAGAAGATTGAAATCATATCAAGCATCTTCTCATCACAATGGCATGAAACGAAAAATCAACCACTATAAAAAAACTCAAAATATTCAAACACATGGAGGCTAAATAGCATGCTATTAAACAATGAATGGGTAAACAATGAGATCAAGAAAGAAATCAAAAACTTCCTCGAAAAAAATGAAAATGAACACACAGCACCCCAAAATCTATGGGACACAGCAAAAGCAGTCCTGAGATGAAAATTCGTAGCATTACAGGCCTACCTCAAGAAACTAGAAAAAGCTCTAATAAACTATCTAACACTGCAACTAAAAGAATTATAAAGACAGCAGCAAGAAAAACTCCGAAGAAGTAGAAGGAGGGAAATAATAAAGATCAGAGCAGAAATAAATTACATAGAGACTAAAAAAAAAGTACAAAGGATCAGTGAAACCAAGAGCTGGTTCTCTGAAAAGATAAATGCGATTGATGCACCCTTAGCCAGGCTCACTAAGGAACAAAGAGAAAGGACCCAAATAAATAAAATCAGAAATGAAAGAGGCAATATAACAACTGACACCAGAGAAATACAAAGAATCATAAGAAAATACTACAAGCAACTATATGCCAACAAATTGGACAACCTGGGTGAAATGGACAAATTTCTAGAAACATACAGTCTTCTAAAACTCAATCAGGAAGAATTAGAAAGCCTGAAAAGGCCAATAACAAAGGATGAAATTGAAGCAGTAATTTAAAAATGCCCAGCGAGAGCATTTTTAAATGAGAAACGTACCTGTGCCTCCTTCTGGCACGTATTTAGGCTGAGCCGTGTTGGCACAAGTCGATCTTTAAAGTGATCACCCGATATGATTCAAACTGCCGGGTTCTTAATATTATAAAACCACACATCCTCATGTTACGTGGACTACAGCCACCCAAGCGCAGAGGCGCGTACTTCCCACGGGAAGTCACCTGCCCACTGTCATTCACGCAGTACCCTGCTGTTTATGGCACTGGAGGTTGTGTCAGTCCTGTGACTGGGAAATGACTGTCCTGAAGCGGGACCCCTCAGATCCCGGGAAGGAGGTCCAGCCGCTGCGGGCCCAGGACGCTGCTCCTCTGACCCCGACTGGCCGTCTGCAGCTGAACCCCCAGCTTACTGCTCGAATCTTCCGCCTCCCACCAGACCCTGGAGTCTAGCTCAGCCGAGTTCTTTGCTGCTTTATAACCAGGCTCTTCTTTCTTCTGATTTCCAACAATATGTTCTCCGTTTTCACCCGAGACCTCACCAGACTGACCTTTAAAGTCCGTGTTCTATTAACGTTCTGTTTGTGATTATTTGCGTTCTCTAGGACCGAGGCTGCCCCTCAAGCTCTCCTCTTCTTCATTTAAAAGTGTGGGGCTATCACCTCCCTTCCACAAGCCAGACAGCCTCCAAGGGAAGCCCTGGGGTGGGAGCCCCCACAGGACTGACATCTGGTGGGACCAGAACGTGGGGCATTGAGCCAGTTTCCTGAAGATGCCTTCAGTGAGCGGCCCTTTTTGATTCACAAAGAAAAGCATATCCCACAGGAAAGAAAAGTGCATGGCATTCAGCATCCACAGCCCAGAGCCTAAGCTTCCCCCTTGACGGCCCCCCTGGGTCAGTGAGGGCACCATGCTGGAGTTTAAACTTTTAAACTGGGCATCTCTGCTTCCAGGCTGCTGCTGCCTCCCCACTCCTGCCCCCCTCTCCTGCCTCCTGCTCCTGCCCCCCCTCTTCTCCCTCCCCCCTCCTGCCTCCCCGCTCCTGCCTCCCCCCTCCTGCCCCCCCTCCTGCCTCCCCCCTCCTGCCCCCCCTCCTGCCTCCCCCCTCCTGCCTCCCCCCTCCTGCCTCCCCCCTCCTGCCCCCCCTCCTGCCTCCCCTCTCCTGCCTCCCCTCCTGCCCCCCCCCTGCCCCCCCCTCCTGCCTCCCCCCTCCTGCCTCCCCCTCCTGCCTCCCCCCTCCTGCCTCCCCTCTCCTGCCTCCCCTCCTGCCCCCCCTCCTGCCTCCCCCCTCCTGCCTCCCCCTCCTGCCTCCCCCCTCCTGCCTCCCCCTCCTGCCTCCCCCCTCCTGCCCCCCTCCTGCCCCCCTCCTGCCTCCCCTCCTGCCCCCCTCCTGCCTCCCCCTCCTGCCTCCCCCCTCCTGCCCCCCTCCTGCCCCCCTCCTGCCTCCCCTCCTGCCCCCCTCCTGCCTCCCCCTCCTGCCTCCCCCCTCCTGCCCCCCCTCCTGCCCCCCTCCTGCCTCCCCTCCTGCCCCCCTCCTGCCTCCCCTCCTGCCCCCCTCCTGCCTCCCCCTCCTGCCTCCCCCCTCCTGCCCCCCCTCCTGCCCCCCTCCTGCCCCCCTCCTGCCCCCCTCCTGCCTCCCCCCTCCTGCCTCCCCCCTCCTGCCCCCCCTCCTGCCCCCCTCCTGCCCCCCCTCCTGCCCCCCTCCTGCCCCCCCTCCTGCCCCCCCCCGTGTGGCCGCTCTTCCCCTAGTCTGCGTTCCCATCGGTGCAGCGAGGACAGTGGCCAAGCCCCTGCCAGGCCGCTCCTGCGCATCAGCTCACCTCCTGGCAGCAGATCTGAGCCAAGCGTCCTAAGTTCCACTTTTACAGGTGGAGAAACTGAGGCTCCGCACAGTAACTGAGAGCCAGGAACCCAACAATTCAGGGAGTCAGGCGTGTCTCACTTCACAGCCACGAATGTGGTGTTTCCTCAACTGAACCGTGTTCCTCCTCCGGGAGGGAAGAAAACACCTTTCAAGCCTCACTGCGTCTCCGCGCCTCCCAAACCTTCGGCAGGTGTCTGAGGGTTTTAATCAGCCCTCTGCGCGGTGCCCGCACCCCTGTCCCCGTCCTTCAGTCCGGCTGTGGGGTGCTCGGACCCTGCAGGGAGCATGTGCCAGCGCCCAGGCAGGAGGCCTGCGCCGGCAGCCGAGGGGACAGTGGACACGGTGGCTCAGGGCCAGGCCCGGGGTCACACGGGCGGGGGTTCACGCGGGCGGGGTTCACACGGGGCGGGGGTTCACACGGGGCGGGGGTTCACGCGGGCGGGGGTTCACGCGGGCGGGGGTTCACGCGGGGCGGGGGTTCACACGGGGCGGGGTTCACGCGGGGCGGGGGTTCACGCGGGCCGGGGGTTCACACGGGGCGGGGGTTCACGCGGGGCGGGGGTTCACGCGGGCCGGGGGTTCACGCGGGGCGGGGGTTCACACGGGGCGGGGGTTCACGCGGGCCGGGGGTTCACGCGGGGCGGGGGTTCACGCGGGCGGGGGTTCACGCGGGCGGGGTTCACGCGGGCGGGGGTTCACGCGGGCGGGGGTTCACGCGGGCCGGGGTTCACGCGGGCCGGGGGTTCACACGGGCGGGGTTCACACGGGGCGGGGGTTCACACGGGGCGGGGTTCACACGGGGCGGGGGTTCACGCGGGCGGGGGTTCACACGGGGCGGGGTTCACACGGGCGGGGTTCACACGGGGCGGGGGTTCACACGGGGCGGGGTTCACGCGGGCGGGGGTTCACGCGGGCCGGGGGTTCACGCGGGCGGGGGTTCACGCGGGCGGGGGTCACACGGGGCGGGGGTTCACGCGGGCGGGGGTTCACACGGGGCGGGGGTCACGCTGGCCGGGGGTCACACGGGCCGGGGGTCACACGGGCGGGGGTTCACACGGGCCGGGGTTCACACGGGGCGGGGGTTCACACGGGCGGGGTTCACACGGGGCGGGGTTCACGCGGGGCGGGGGTTCACGGGCGGGGGTTCACGCGGGCCGGGGTTCACGCGGGCCGGGGTTCACGCGGGCCGGGGGTTCACACGGGGCGGGGGTTCACACGGGGCGGGGGTTCACGCGGGCGGGGGTTCACGCGGGCCGGGGTTCACGCGGGCCGGGGGTCACACGGGCCGGGGTTCACGCGGGCGGGGGTCACACCACCACGGGTGCTCAGGGCGATTCACCGGCCGGCCTCGCTGTCCATGCCTCTGACGGATTCCGGGCTCCGAGCCCTTCGCGGTCGCGGCCGCTGGGAGCTCTGCCTCCGCTGGTCCTGACGCTCCGGACCTGCTTCCATACCCAGGACTGATTTTCACCTCCAGAGAGAGGGCGCGGGCTGCCCAGGCCCGGGGGCAGAGTGCCCGCTGCACTGCCCTCTGCTGCCCTCTGCTGCCCGCACCTGGAGACTGTGGGCGCTCGGCGGGGCCAGGCCAGGGGGGCGAAGGCGGCACAAGTCACTAAGATCAACCACACCTGAATGCAGTATTTTTAAAGTCAAATTTCAAAACGCTTTCAAAGACTGGGTTCCAGGCTGCTGTCTCCACCAGCAGAAGCCGCCGTGACCGCTGCACTTCAGCTTTAGTCTGTGCCCGCGACCCGCTTCCTGCCGTTCCCTTTGTTTCGGTGATGCTTCGGGGAGTCGCCTGCCCGTGTTGCCAACTTCCAGAGAGCGACACTGGAGACTTTACTGCCATCGTAGAAAATTTAGGTGTCTGGTTTCCGTGCGGGGCTGTGCTCGGTGTAGACAGCGCTCGGGTCCCAGTCCTCCGCGCGCGTTCCCTCCAGGGTCCCCGTGAGCACAGCTGCGGGTGATGCCCGTCACCCCTGCCCAGCAGTGTGCTTTAACTCTCAAGTGTGCCACACTCTGCTGCTCCTGACCACAGCGGCTGTCGCCATCCTCCCCTGGGCTTTTCATTCCCACCTCAGCGGGCTGAGATGGACGTACTAGTTCACCAGAGTCAAAATTAAAGAAAAATATAAATGCCAGGATCACAGGAAGGGCCAGCTAGTCAGGGAGCAGCAGAGATACGACAGGGCCTTAAAGAGGGTTCTAGAGCCACAGATGAAAATGGTCAGAAGTTGGTTTCTAAAAGGAGGGCCACTGAAAAGAGAGCATAGCACAGACCAGAAACTACCCCCGGATCCTGACCTGCAGGGCAGCCACTGTGTGCTCTGAGCGCCCTCCTGTCCCCGTCGGGCCGACCGTCCCTGCAGGCAGCCGGGGAGGGAACGGGGCCAGGAGCTGCAGCTGCACAGACGGTTTCCGTCTGTTTTTTACTTTTAACTTCTATAGTGGAGAATGAACACACACGTCTGTAAAAACTCAAACAGTCCAGTGAAATGAAAACTAAATGCTCCGGCTGCCCTCGAGCCCCCCACGCCCCCGCTTTTCAGCGTTTCCCTTCTGAAACCTCGCGAACATTTCCGCCCCTTATTTCCCCGCTTCGGTTCCCGCGGGCTGAGAGGCCGAAGCTTCGCTCACGTGTCTTCACCCCGCCGCTCCTGTCCCCCCAGTTCTGGGCCCTCGGTTCCCCCGATGCTGGCCGTAACTCCAAAGATTGCGCTTAGGCCCCCTCTTTTGTCGCAGCGTTGGGAAGTACGTCTCGCTTCCTTGCCCTGTAAGGTGAGGCAACGCTGCCTGACATTACTGCCACATCTCTGCTGCCCTGACATTCAGGCGCCGTTTTTATTTCCATTATCTGTGTTGATATTCGTCAGCTTCTCTGTCACAGTCATTAGGGTCTTTCAAGTTCTGTTTCTATGTTGATTCTCAAGGAACTGAAGAAGCATTTACGTTATCCCAGTGACGGGACTGCTCCTTCCTGAAGGACACACAGCCCCACCTATTGAGGAAAAGGGGGCAAGCTTATGTCATTAAAACCCAAGGACGGGTGTTCCAAGCGTCAAGGTCAAATGGGACTCCTTAAATTCAACCTTTAGGACTTGCGATGAAATTATTCACTTGGCAGTGACACCTTTAATTTCCAAGAAGCCTTTCTCCTCTGATTGTTCTGCATCCACTCATCCTTGGGCTCCCTGACTGAAGATGTGTGTTTGGCTTCTTGAGATCATTTTTTGGGGGGTCTGTTCTCTTAATTCTCTGTTTTCTTCAGGAGTCAGCTGTTACCTCTTTCCCACTTGGGCCTTCGCTAACTTTTCTGTTGGTTTCCTCTGAGTTTTGAGTTGCTTTTGTACAAATGCTCGAGCGATGGAAAAGGTTGACGGTATTAGTGGCATGATTTTCCGTGGGTTTTGCTGGACCCCTCCCTTGAGTGACAGGATGGTGGCGGGGTCTGTGTGCGCGGACGCTGGGGTGCTATTTGAGGTGCAGGCAGATGTTTTGTTCAGCGGTCTCTCCTTCTAGAAGCGAGTCTCTGCCATCGGTTCTGACATGGATCCGATTCACTTGAGGGAACTTTCCAGGCTCACCCCCAGGTTCTGACTCATCGGATCTGTAAAACCTGTATTTGTCTCTAAAAAGCATTGTGAGCGAATCTTATAGCACCCAGGACTGCGAGCGCCTGGCTTTCAGGTGCCTGTTGAGAAAGAAAAGGTGTTCTGAGACCGCCTTCTCCTTGTCGTGAAGCAACGGAGGCAAACTTCGTCTTGGGAAGACCCAGGGAGCTTTCCCACCTTTACACGCAGCAGCTAAAGCTCAATTTCTTCCCAAATGGCGTTGTATTTCTTCTAACTTCATGAAAGAGCTCTAAACAGGGCAACCAGGAGAGTCTCTGTTATCGTGTATTTCACTGGACACTTCATTTGGGGACCTTAATTTTGCTTTCGAAAACGTTGACAGTGGAGCTGCCCTGTCTTTCGCGGTCACTGCGCCCTTGGAGAGTAGAGCGGGAGGGGGAATGGGCTTCGAAGGGGCTGAGGAAGCTCCGCTCGTGCCTGTGGCTGACAGGCCAGGACAGAGCCGCAGCTCCAGGGACCCAGCGTCTGAGCCACACCCTCTGGCTGAGACTGGGCCAGTCGTACAAATTGGGAACGGAGGCCTTTGACTTTACTTTCCACGGGCTTTTATTTGCATGTGCAGTTAGTTTTGGGGGAAGTTGAATAATAAGGAGTTTCTTTCCTGTTGTTCAATTTGGCACATTTTCATGTTGTTGATTAAGTCTTTGTGTTCATTTGAAATGGTCTGGTGAGCTCTTTTGGACCCCAAGACTGGGCATCGTTAGTGATAAGAAATAGACCAGGCGGTGGGCTTTCGGTTTAAGGTGCCGCGTGGAGTCCTGTGTGGCTCCGTTTGCTGGAGTCTTTGGGACAAGGCCAACTGCTCACCGGCAGCTCCGGGGGGACTGTGTGGAAGGAAGCGGGGCCCAGGATGCTGAGAACACAGGGGCCCGTGAGCACGTGGCTAGCCTGCTGGAGGGGCGCGCCCCAGGTCAGGTACAGTGGGCGATGGCCCTGCCCCCCAGCCTTCCTTCAGATGTGGGCCATCTTCATTTTTCTATATTTGCATATCTCCCATACTTCCAGTGATATATATATATATTTTTTTAAATATTCAGCGTGTACTTTAAAAAATTTTTGCTCATGACAATGTGTTACAGTGTGTTTTATATTTTACTGAATACAGATTAAAAGACATACATTCTTAATTACATTACATAAGTACACTAAATAATTACAGAAATACATTACACAGTGACTTAACTACATTACATAATTCCATAACAATTTTTAAAGCTCCCGACTCACATGCTACCATTGGGACACAGTGTCATATATGAAAGATTTAAAGCTGGTGGACATGGGAGGCGCCTTTGCTCCCCTCTTCAGGTTTCCATTTTAATCCTGATGACGGAAAGCGTGCTGGGGAAACATTCTGGGCCCCCTGCACCTTGTCTCTCGCTCCCTCCCAGGTGGGAGGAGGGCGCCCTCAGCCGACCAGGACCTCGCTTGGTGCAGGGGGCTCGCTCCGTGGCTGGAGTTGGGCTGAGTGGGGAGTGGGGCGTGTCTCTGGCCACCCGCAGTTCATCTGGGAAGCCGGAGCAAACCTCACTTCCGCTTTCATTCTCAGCCTCATGCCTGCACCCAGACTTACTAGGGACCCTGTAATTCAAACGATGATGCACACACTCCAGTCTTCTGGTTCCTGTGCCTATTTCCGAAACTAGTTAAGACAAACAGGCGAAAGAATGAGGGAGACAATGTCGGTGTGAGACAATGACCCCCGCCTGTTGTGCGGCAGGATACTCGGGTGTATAAGCAGCTAATGACAGCTTGTTATGAGCAAGTGTTTTCTAAAAAGTTCATGCAACTTGACACTCAACTGTTGTGGCAACACGTTCTCCCTTCCTACCCGGGGTTAGGTGCCGGTGTCACTCTAGTCTTCCTGGCTGAGCCTGCACCCTGGAGCCGGGCCCCTCTCCAGGCTGGTCTGTAGGG
The DNA here is from genome assembly GCF_964146895.1 of Miniopterus schreibersii. Lineage (NCBI taxonomy): Eukaryota > Metazoa > Chordata > Mammalia > Chiroptera > Miniopteridae > Miniopterus > Miniopterus schreibersii. The sequence goes on from NC_138105.1 coordinate 8,525,256, forward strand.
GGCAAGGGGACAAGATTCAGGGGGACAAAGGCTGGCCTTAAGTCGGGCTGGGGGAGCACTCTGGGCGCGTGAAGTTGGGCAGATTTCCTAACCTTCCCGAATCTGTGTTTACGCCTGTAAAGTGGGGCCAACAGCCTCACAGGGCTGTTGTGGGGGCTGAGACAGTGCGTCCCAGGAACTGATCGGATGCCCGAGCCCCTCTCTGCCACAGACTGAGCTAAAGCGCCTCTGAAGGGTGGTCGCTCCCTAGGAAACATTTCTCCGTCGTCGTCCTCTGGGCCTCACTGTGTAGCAGCTGAGCTGTGAACCCACATTTTGAGTGAAGGCTTTTCTCCCTCCGCTCTCTGCTCTCAGGGCCCCGGACTGAGGTTTGGGCTGTTCCTTCCTCCAGTCACGGGGACTCACATCATTTTCTTTCCTGGCTCTTCGCTGTCCCATCACAGTTTCCAAGACGGCAGGCTGCGGGCCCGAGTCTTCCTCCCCCCCCCCCCCACGCCCGCGAAGCAGGCGGCACAGGTGAGAAGCACCCGCAGAGAGGGTCGGACCCCAGACGCCTTTCCTCGGCCCAGGAGCCTGAACCTGAGCCAGTTCCCACGGAGCCTACTGGCCCCGTGGCTGCGCACGGGCGCTCCCAGAACATATCTGAGACGTGGAGCGGGTTGGCCGTCACAGGCTCGGCCTCTCGGACCGCCGGCTGCGTCTGGTCAGCCAGGCGCCGCTCAGAGAGAAGCTCATGTCCCTGTCCCCTTGGGGACGGCTGTTGAAGAGCTTCCCCTGGCGTGGAAATGGAGTGCGGGCGGCCGCCTTATTCTCAGAGGCCTTTCTTTCCCAGCAGATAAAATTCCAAGGCGATAAAGATTTTGATCTGATGTCAGTTCCTCTGTGCAAACGAGCTTGCGTAGCAAAATGGTGCAGATAAACACAGCCGAAAACGGACTTGATACAAATAAATGTAACCATTGTGTTTCTCTGGCATAAAAATAGGTCAAATGGCAAGAGGACAAAAATAGGCGAAATGGTCACATAAGCTGTCAGAGGGTCAGCTGACTTTTTTCTCTCTGGGCCTTTTCTAATAGTTTTGTTGCCAGGGCTACAATGTTTTCGCCAGATTGGAACAGGGTTGTCAACTCTAATGGAGATTAAGTAGCTTTCCCAACTAGGTTTTTAAAAAATAAGCATCAGTTAACACTGCTGGCTTTCAAAGCCATACTCATGAGGAATGGAAAGATCTCTAACGATGTTTTTAGATAATATAACTAATACAATTTGAAATTTAGTAGACAGGTCCTATTTCATAGGTATTCCAGCACAAACTTTTATCATGGTTACACTGAACAAAATAATTCGAAATGTAATTTCGTACATTTAATAAAAGAGAAAAATAAATTGTTTACACATTAAGCGAAATATTAATTCCCCAAAGAGTAACTGAGGCCCTGGCTGGTTTGGCTCAGTGATTAGAGCTCGGGTTCGATTCGATTCCGGCCAAAGGCACGTACCTCAGTTGGGGGCTCAATCCCCGGCCCTGGTCAGGGCTCCTGCGGGAGGCAACCAATGTCTGTGTCTCTCTCACATCAATGTTTCTCTCTCTCTCTCTCTCTCCCACTCTCTCTGAGAAGCGATATCCTCGGGAGAGGATTAAGAAAAAAGAATAGTAGCAATTCTCCCAATTAGTTGGACGACTGTTTTGCAACCGCTCACAAACTCGCACCTGACTTATTCTTTTAAATATGTCTTTACTGATTTCAGAGGGAGGACGGGAGAGGGAGAGAGAGAAACACAGTGATGAGAGAGTCAGGGGTCGGCTGCCTCCACCCCCCCGCTGCTGGGGCTGGAGCCCCACTGGGACCCAAAGCCCCTGGATCACAGGTCGGCGATACTCAACTGCTGAGCCACGCAGGCCGACGCCTGACTTATCCTTAAAACAATCCAGGCGAGGTGTAGGGTGAAGTCTCTGCTTCTCTGGTTCTTTCCATGCATTGGTCAGTCATCTGAGGAAAGTGTAAATACAAACTAGCCCAGCGAGATGCAGTCAAATTATGTAAAGCACAGTAAAGGAAAACCAATTTGTTCTGGAGACACAAAAGCATGAGAATTAAGTGAAATAATTCGTGTAAAGTGCTTAGAAAATAACGAATGCTGTATTCCCTCCTGACATCTTTGTATTTTTGTAGCCAGAAATCCCAATGTTACATTCCAATAAGAAAAGCTGATTATAGTCTTTAGTGCCAAAAGAAATTCCTCCTAATTTGAATATTATAGCATTAGTGACATCTGGTGGAAAATACAGGTGTTGCAATGTGGGGTTGCTGTAGCTATCCAGATCTTTAATGTATAATAAAAGTTAAGATATATTTTACAGACTAAGCAAAAAAATGAAAAACAGAAGATATATATATGTGTGTGTGTGTCTAGGCGGACACCAACATTATTAAGCTAATAATTTTTGGGTCCATATTCTAAAATATATAGGAGGGTAATGAACCTAAGAAAGTTGAATGTATTCTAATAATAAAAACGTTGATTTGGTCTCTGTTTATATGTTGTTTAAAAGTAGAGGTATGGAGCCCGGCCAGTGTTGTTCAGTGGTTGAGCATCAACCCATGAACCAAGAGGTCACCAGCGATTCCTGGTCAGAGCACATGCCTGAAACATGGCTCAGTCCCCAGTAGGGGACATGCAGAGGCAGCTAATCGATGCTTCTATCCCTCTCCCTTCCCCTCCCTCTAAAATCAATAAAATGTACTTAAAAAAAAAGCAGAGGTATGAAGCCTTTATGCTTGTCTGAGTCTCTCTCGATGCATCATACGCCAGAACCTCCCTTCCCAGGTTTTCAGCTGGGAATCACTGGGGGTGTCCTGAGGACCCCTCAAAGGAATAGCCAGCCGTGCTTCAGGGAAGACATCCAACTGGAGACATATGGGTGGAGACTACAGATGATGTCTTAAATGTGAGCCTTAAATATCCGAAATCAAATGCTCTGAGCCAGGTGGGGGTTGAATACTTGTGACCAAATGAGCGAATTGTGACCGATCACAGGCGGGCAGCTACAGCCCGAGCCAGGCCAGCCCCGACTGGCTTTGTCATGAACGCAGCCACACTCACCCATTTCCTGTTGTCTGAGGCTGCTGCCACCCACAGGGACCGGCTGGAGCAGGCCGGGCGGCCACGTGCCTTGCGGAGCCTCAGCTCTTTATTATAGGCCCTTTACAGAAGCAGTGCACAACCCCAGGTCTGTTAGACCCCACTCATCAGATTTCACCCTTCCCGCCTCCACGGGAGCGCTCCGTCCCACTGAAACGGGCTCGGCCCTGAGCAAAGCCTTGCCAGTGGAGTGTGGGAAGTGTCAGAGTTCCCACAGCCCCCACTCTCCGTGGGAGGTCAGACATGTGACCTGCCAATGTGTGTGAGAACTGTAGACTTGCAGGGAAAGGGGTTGTTGTGGATCTTTTATGGTTGTTTGCTATGCAGCTAAAGCCAGTTAGTCCAGATGGGCGTGTCTCGGTGTAAACCTTCCCGGAGGCCTGACTTCTCCATCCCTCTGTCCAACTGGTGGCAGGGGCAGAGGGTCCTTCAAGGGCTCACCTGGAACATGTCTCATTCCTCCAGCTACAGTAAGCCAACCTGAGAGGCCAGGCCTAGAGGCATCGCCCTCCCTTGGAATCTCAAGACTAGTCAACTTTGTATTCTTAGGCCCCACAACCTGGTTGGCGTAAGAAATCATTTGCTGTATGGTACCCTCCTCCGCCCGCTTATTAGATAGTTCTAAGACCACCATCGGATACCTGAAACCGTGCATAGTCCCAAACCCTATGTATAGTTTTTGCCTACACATACATTTTCACTTAAGAGGAGCGCTTTACGGTTTCTCCTTGGCATTATCTGAATCCCAGCATCACTACTTTGGGGCCATTATGAGTAAAATGATGGTGACCTGAACACAAGCACTGCGATACCTTAATAGTCAATCTGATAACTGAGACAGCTACTGACTGATGGGTTGGGAGCATCTACAGCATGGAGAAACTAGACAAAGGGGTGACTCACATCCCCAGGGAGGCAGAGCTAGACAGCGCAAGGTTTTGTCACACTACATGCAATCTAAATCATAAATCGTATGAATTGTTTACTTCAGGAATTGCCCATTTAATATTTTCAGCTTGTGGTTGGCTGCGGGTAGCTGGAACCGTGAGAAGCCAAACTGAAGACGGGGAGACCACTGTACGGAGTCCATCTTGACCACTATTTAACTGCAGTAACACCACACCAACGGAAAAATATTTTAAGACAAATTTAAAACATACACATTTAACTTTATTTATCATTGTCACTTAAACCTTGATTTTATAAAAAACACAAAAAGACATTAAAAGTTCTGTATCACCAGAATTTAGACAGGAGAAATAGGGACAGCTTTGGAAGTGTAAATTATATACATTAAAGTCAAAGAATTGGAGATTTTTTCAATACGGAAACTATACAAATGAAATAAACGGCAAAAGGACCTTCTAGGAATATTTTGTGATTGTGGATTATCAGTTACTTTAGGAATAAACAAAAATTCTGAATATTCAGACTCCTTTTGCTGTTTCACATTTACCTATACTGAGTCAAGCTACTTGATAACCAAAAGGTCTGATTTAGGAAAACATTTAGCTTTTTAGCAAAAGTTTTCCATCTCCAGTTACCTCCTTCAAAGGAACTGACATTACAGTGCTGATGTAATTTGCTGGTTCCCTTTGACAGTGGGCAAAAATGACAACCCCATGGAAAGCCAAGCAGGTACCAAAAAATGGACAATATACACAGTTCAAAAAAGTACAATGTTAAGTTTTCCCCATCTAAAAATTAATCAATGAAATAGAACATGAACTACGGTTGACTTGGTCTCAGGAAACACACATCAAGAATTCTACCACTATTCCCGGCTCATCTCAGTCATTGACAGGGATTTTGTAGGCCACCATGCTGTTCACTTTGTGGATTGTAGTCGTGAAGGAACGCAGACGGACCTGCTCAGAATTGGTAATGAACTGTGGTCCTGACTCTTCCCACTTTTCCGGTACAATCAAATCTTTGTCCGTATAGATCAGCAGATCGAATGAACCTAAATTGGGGATAAGATCATTAAAGTACATTATGTTCTCGTAAAACTACCTTCCCTGTCTCCCATTTTGAACCACCTGTAGTGGTAGAAAAGAGTTTGGCCTGGTCTCTAATCACCAGGTTATTGCTTCTCCTCAATGGAAATTTATTTTAGTACAGGAAATACTGAACTCCTTTTATCTTACGAAAAATTCAAGTTTTGTCTTTATTACTGAGGAAACCATTAAATGAGTGGAGTCGACAAGGAAAGCAGACAGGGTCACAACTCCACTCTTCATTACGTACACAAGAATGTGCAGAAAATGAGACCAGCGAAAGGAAAGACACCAGACGCTCGTGAGTACTGGGAATGCTTTCATTCCTTTCCTCCTCAGCATCTCCAAATTCTCTGGAACACATGACATAACTTTTGCTTTAGTTTTGTTCTTCATTTACAGTACATATTGACAAAAAAGAAAAGATTTAATGAAGGGATAATGGCCCTAACTGGTTTGGCTGAGTGGTTAAGAGCATTCGCCCATGGACTGAAGGGTCCCAGGTTTGATTACGGCCAAGGGCACGTACCTTGGTTGCAGGCTTGATCCCCAGCCCCAGTCGGGGCACGTGCGGGAGGCAACCAATCAATGTGTCTCTTTCACATCGATATTTCTCCCCCGCCCCACTCTCTCTGAAAAACAATGGAAAAATATCCTAAGGATTAATTAATTAACGGTTAATCCTTAAAACAACAGCTTACTCTTTCCCCCAACAAATGTGAGCCCAGGAGAAAGTGTGTGCTGCTTACAAGACACTTCCAGCAGTGGCAGAAAGGTCACGGTAGCTGTGATCTGCCTGATCACGGAGCGGATCTCGTCTTGGATTGCTTTCTGAGACTTTTCTCTGGGCGCACTGTCAAAGAAACCAAACCAACTCTTTCAATTTTAGTTTTAACAAGTTATTTCAAACACTGATAGGATTATTTATCTGATGAAATGCTTTCAAAATCAAACAATACATTAAAAAGAAGTTTCTTGTGTTTTTTTAAACGAGTATCACTACATCCTTAGGACTGTAACCTAGTAGGCACAAATGTATCTTTGTTATTTCATTTACCCTCTGCAGCCTTTTAGGGCTGGTCTTAGCACATCTGTCAAGTGGTTAAAGTTAGAGAAACTTCACCACCTCTGAAAATAAAAGTGGCAACTGGCATCTAAAATATGTAATGGGTATAATCATTTTGGCATTTTTATCAATGCCTAAATGCCTAAGTCCCTACTGCCTCAAATGGCCTTTGTAAGTTACACATTTCCTAATGCAGACCAGTGGCTTCATAAGCAAACCTGACTTCACCGTGAGAAATGCCGAGCTAACAGCTAAGCACACCCAGGACAGCACTAGACACCAGCATCTCACAACAGGCTCCCCCATGGGATCAGGACACTTCAGAGCTCAGGAAGGGTCTCAGGACATTTGTGGCAAATAAAGGGTCTCAGAGCTGCACTGTAAGCTGGAGAGTCTAGGGTAATCCCTCTGGTTAAAAGCACCTTCAAACACATCCCCGAGTGGTCCACCTGTACATCAGGTGAAGTCCCACATACACTACCATAAATACTAAGGTCTGAAATTCACCAATTCAGATGAAAGGAATTAGTTAAAAGTACAGTATCTGTACAAACCAATGAGATTCAAAAGTGAGCAAAATTCTTTCCTGCAGGAGATTGAAAATCAAATTAACATGTTAGAAACAAATTATACCTTACAGGAAACTAGTTCAATATAATCAGAACTCATTTTAGTAAAGAAAACAAGTTTTGGAAAAAATATATGAAAGTGGAAATAGTTCATCCTTACCTGTCATCTTTGGCAGTCTTGTCACACTCAATATCAAACTGCCACCTTTCAAGGACCTCCCCGTTCTCAATGTTCGAGATGACTACCACCAGCTTCTGCACTGAACACTTGTACAGCCAGTCTGCAACACAAGGCACAGGCTCACTCTGCTGCATCACAAAGTAACTCCTCTCGGACCCACCTCCTCCCCAGCAGATTCCTACCAGTGTTCTGCAGCTCCTCCAACCTGCACCGAAAACCTGCCCCATTAATATCCTGGCCTGTTTCCATTCTCAGTATGTGGAGTGGGGAGAGTACTGGGTACAGAGGTGCAGTGAACATGCGGCCCTCCCATCCCAGTACAAGGTGAGGACGCAGGAGACTGGCGCTCATCTAAGCACTGCACCAACAAACATGAGATTACAGTTGTAACTGCTAGGAAGGGGAGCCACGCAGTGCCATGAGAGCACAAAGTGGGAAACTCAACTGTCCCAGAGTTCTCACTCAGTGGAGGCTAGAGTTTAGCTCTAAGAATCCACAGATTAACCAGCAGAAGGATAGGGAAGAGGGTGCTGGTCTTAAACTCCAAAGGGAGGAGCATCTGGCCAGAGGAGACTGAAAGGCCACTACAACGGTGAGAAAGGAGAACAGGCGAGGCCGGCAAGGTGAGTAGGCCAACCATGTATGGGCCAAACCCAAGACATTCTGCTTCAAGAACCTGAAAGGCATGGCTGTGTTTAAGGCAGCGCACGATGTAATCAGATTTGCGTTTCAAACTATCTGGCTGCAACGTGGAAAATGGACTATAGGGGATTTAAGGACACTATCTGGTAACACAAGCAGGAGGTGGTAAGGCTTGTAGGAGGGTAAACTGGTAGAGATGGAGCAGTAAAGGCTCAGGTGCCCTTGTTAACTGTTACTAGATCACCCATGAGCGTACAAGAGTCCGGGTGGCGCCCAGTTTCTGGCTTGTAGCACTGGTTGGATGGCTGATGCAGTCACTGAGAGGACAGAGAAATGAAATGGAGGTGACTGTAAGTTAGCTTTGCATGTGACTCTGAGAACCTGAGATGGGCGCACAAGGATATCCAGGAGCCATTCCACAGGAGCCTGGCACTGGGGAAGACTGGGCTAGACTGAGTCTGCGCCAACTACACAGGTTGTTCCTGAAGCCATGCACAGCACCGATCACCTAGATTACAGTGAGAAGGGGACTGAGATTGAGCCCTGAATTAATCTTGCAAATTGGAAGTATATTCAGGAATCAGCAGTGTTTTTTTTAAAGACAGAAAACAACTTGGTTAATATTTAATGCTTGTGGGCCACCTAGGTCTCTGTTGCATATTATTTTTAAAACAATCATTTATATATGTAAAAATGTTCTTAGCTTGCAGACAGTATAAAAAACAGGCCATATGCAGGAACTGGCCTCTTGGCCTTGCTGACTCCTGGCATATATCAACAGCTTTTCATCATTTTAGCTCTGAAAGGGAGGAGAATGGGTGGTAATGTGAAGGTTTGGGGTAGGCGGTGATTTTTTTTCTTTTAAAATTAGAAATGATCCAAACCAGAACAAGAACAAGTAAGAAACACAAGTGAGAACAAAGAGGGTGGAGTCCACAAGACTGGGGCGGGATTCCAGCAGATTGGACAATTCACCTCTAAGAGCAAGTCCTGTTTTAGCTGAAATAGAAGTTCTACAGGCAGTGAGATGGAATGGAATGTCAAGAACGCAGCTTAGGCAAGTCTCGCTGCCCCATCAGATCAAGGTGAAGACACAGCTCTGGAGCTGCCCAGAGGTTTCAGGCCAAATCATCTGAGTGCAGCCCTGTGAAGGGCTTTGGGTGATTTAGCCCTGAAATTAATAAAAATACGATGTAATTTTTAAAATGAAGCTACTTGAAACAAACAAAAAAATAGGACTCATGGATTAAAAATTTTTGAAAAAATGAGCACTAGTACTCATTTGGAACTAGGACTTTGGAACATCAAATGGGAAAGTAGGGAGAAACATCCCACAACTCAGAAAAAGTGGAAGCGAGAATCCCAAGTGGAAAGAAACATGAAACTAATGGAACTCTAGAAGAAGGAAAAAGAAACAGATGGAAAACAAGTATTGCGCCAACAATACAGGAACTTCTTGAGCTAAAGAAAAGAATGGTATGTTTAGAAAAGGCTTAAACTCAGGCTGGACTTTTTATAAAAAAGGTGAAAAATAAGAAAACTCTGCTGGGCGCTCTATTATTTAGTAGTTCTTTTTTTTGAAGTTTTAGTTCCCACCTTGAATACAACTTTAGTTCATATGTTTTAATCATGATGGCTTTAGATTCCATGCAGGTACAGAAAATACATCATCTTAAGAGTTTATAGTGTTCTTTTTGCAGATAATAAACACCATCATAGTTAAGTAAAATTCCAACTGGCTCCACCTGACCACACAAACTGCAAGTCATTTTCTAAGGGAGTTGCTGGAGACAGTTTTGTTAAACCGTATCAGATTCCTAATATCAATTTATGTTACTTGCTTTCTCACAAATGAGAGTCACTATGTTTGAGACGGTAGTTTGTTTTACACCTTCCATGTACAAAGCTGAAAAATGAAGGGCAAAATGCTACAAAGTGTGGACTCTAGGAGGCCTGCAAAGCTCAAAACTGTTTCCAGTAATTAGATACCTTTCAGTTGCTCCACCACATTGTTCAGGTACTTCATGAGCTCGGGATCAGTGGTCACAAGCAAGGTGAGTCCGTATTTCTGCACTCGAGTAAAGGTTTCAGAGGGATAAATGCCACGCTGATATAAAATGCTGTTGATGCCAAATGCTAAAAGCAAAAGAAATGTTAAAGATAAGCCACTGCCACTTTGTAGCACCAGACAATAAAGCCTATTTAGATGTGGCTACGGTTTCGGGTTTCATTTTTGGTATTAGCTGTAAATGCCTAAACACACGTGTTTTCGTGTTTTGCTGAAGCAGAGTGGGAATAAAGTGCCACAAAACACCCCCAAAATCTTGCTTCTAAGGAAAAGGGATAGATACCTGCATTTATATGGCAATAAAAGGCCAAACACGCAGTTACCCACCGCCACATTTCATCCCGCTGCAGCTCAAGTCCAAGCTCATCACGTGGTGAGCGGACGTCACCGACGGCTCGCGCCTGACGGCCGCCCCTCCCCCTCCCAGGCTCCGCCAGGCGGCGCGACCGGCCCGGTCCAGACCCGCGCCTCCCGCGCTGCGGCCTCCGCGCCGCCCGAGCCGCCTGGGGCGGCGGGTGGGACACGGAAGCCCCGCGCCGGCCGCGCGTCCTCGGTCCCGGGGGGGAGGGCACTTTCCGAGCGCTCCCGGGACGGGGCCACACCGCCAGCGGGCCTCGGCGGCACCGGGCTTCCCTCTCCACCCTCCCGGAGTCGCGCCCGCAGCCGCCTCTCCCAGGTCCCCCGTCCCGCCGGCGGGAGGCTGCGGTCCCCGCCGAGGCCCGGCTTCCGCCCCGCCGCGCGGGCGACTCACAGAAGAACTCGGCCACGATGTCGGCGCTGCCGCGCAGGGTGATGCCCTGCTCCCGGGCCAGCTGCCGCGCCATGGCCAGGCCCCGCCGGCGCGCGCACCCCGCACCGGAGACCGCACCCGGCGACCGCGGGGGCCAGCAGCTCCCGCCACTCGGTTCAAAAGCAATGACGCAGCACGCCGCCGCCTCTGCGCAGGCGCCGCCCCGCGCCGAGCATGCGCAGCAGCGGCCGGTGGGCAGTTCCGGGTTGCCTGCCGCGGGGCGGCCTCTGGTCACGTGGGGGCGTGGTCCCGGGGGCGGGGCCCGGGGAGCGCGCGGAGCAGGGGGACCGCGGCCCGGAGGCGCTTTGGGGAGCTGTTCTCAGGGTCCCCGCCGCGCCCTGGGTGCCCCCGTGTCGCCTGGCGGGCGGGGCAGCTGCGGGTGGCTGTTACCGGGGGAGGAGGAGACGGGGTCTTGCCCCCCTGAGGGGAGGGTTTCAGTGGGAGACTGAGTGTGGAAAGAGCGAGGACTTCCTGGGGCCGCGGCCGCCTCAGCCGCGCGGGGAACGAGCGCAGCAGCCGCGGGCGGCGAGGCAGGGGCCCGGCTCCCAGGAGTCGGGGGAAGGGCTCCCCGGAGCTGCCGGCGCCCACCGCTCCCCCGGCTGCAAGTCCCAGGGCCCCTGGAGGCGGAGGGACGGTGCCGGGGGAGGGGCCGGGCCGCCCGGGCGGAGGGCGGGCGGGGCTCGGAGGGCGGGGCTCGGAGGGCGGGCGGGGCCCGGAGGGCGGGCCGGGCTCTTCAGGGGCTGAGGGCCGGGGCCCGGAGGGCGGGCGGGGCCCGGAGGGCGGGCGGGGCCCGGAGGGCGGGCGGGGCCCGGAGGGCGGGCGGGGCCCGGAGGGCGGGCGGGGCCCGGAGGGCGGGCCGGGCTCTTCGGGGGCTGAGGGCCGGGATGTGGGGAGGACCCGGGTGTCGGCAGAACCGTCCTCGGCTTCCCGCCGCTCTGCCGACTGGGGCTCGTCCTCCAGGCGCCCGTCCTGGGGTGTGGCTGAGAAAAGGCGCCGGTTGCGTTTCTGCTGCCTCGGGAGCCGGGTGGTTGACGCGTCTGCCTCCTGGCGGGGGCAGTGACCTTGGTTTAGGGAAGAACCGATTTTCCAGGGGCCACGAGCTGCTGTTTAACTGTCTCCCCTTCCCTGTCCCCCCGTCCCGGGACCGCCCGGTGTACACCGCCCGTGACAGCCCCTCGTCCCGGGACCGCCCGGTGTACACCGCCTGTGACAGCCCCTCGTCCCGGGACCGCCCGGTGTACACCGCCCGTGACAGCCCCTCGTCCCGGGACCCGCCCGGTGTACACCGCCTGTGACAGCCCCTCGTCCCGGGACCGCCCGGTGTACACCGCCCGTGACAGCCCCTCGTCCCGGGACCCGCCGGGTGTACACCGCCCGTGACAGCCCCTCGTCCCGGGACCCGCCGGGTGTACACCGCCCGTGACAGCCCCTCGTCCCGGGACCCGCCGGGTGTACACCGCCCGTGACAGCCCCTCGTCCCGGGACCGCCCGGTGTACACCGCCCGTGACAGCCCCTCGTCCCGGGACCCGCCGGGTGTACACCGCCCGTGACAGCCCCTCGTCCCGGGACCCGCCCGGTGTACACCGCCCGTGACAGCCCCTCGTCCCGGGACCCGCCCGGTGTACACCGCCCGTGACAGCCCCTCGTCCCGGGACCCGCCCAGTGTACACCGCCCGTGACAGCCCCTCGTCCCGGGACCCGCCCAGTGTACACCGCCCGTGACAGCCCCTCGTCCCGGGACCCGCCCGGTGTACACCGCCCGTGACAGCCCCTCGTCCCGGGACCCGCCCAGTGTACACCGCCCGTGACAGCCCCTCGTCCCGGGACCCCCCCGGTGTACACCGCCCGTGACAGCCCCTCCTCCTGGGACCCGCCGGGTGTACACCGCCCGTGACAGCCCCTCGTCCCGGGACCCGCCCAGTGTACACCGCCCGTGACAGCCCCTCGTCCCGGGACCCGCCCAGTGTACACCGCCTGTGACAGCCCCTCGTCCCGGGACCCGCCTGGTGTGTACCACCTGTGACAGCCCCTCGTCCCGGGACCCGCCCGGTGTACACCGCCCGTGACAGCCCCTCGTCCCGGGACCGCCCGGTGTACACCGCCCGTGACAGCCCCTCGTCCCGGGACCGCCCGGTGTACACCGCCCGTGACAGCCCCTCGTCCCGGGACCGCCCGGTGTACACCGCCCGTGACAGCCCCTCCTCCTGGGACCCGCCGGGTGTACACCGCCCATGACAGCCCCTCGTCCCGGGACCCGCCGGGTGTACACCGCCCGTGACAGCCCCTCGTCCCGGGACCCCCCCGGTGTACACCGCCCGTGACAGCCCCTCGTCCCGGGACCCGCCCAGTGTACACCGCCCGTGACAGCCCCTCGTCCCGGGACCCCCCCGGTGTACACCGCCTGTGACAGCCCCTCGTCCCGGGACCCGCCCAGTGTACACCGCCCGTGACAGCCCCTCGTCCCGGGACCCGCCGGGTGTACACCGCCCGTGACAGCCCCTCCCGGGACCCGCCGGGTGTACACCGCCCGTGACAGCCCCTCGTCCCGGGACCCGCCCAGTGTACACCGCCCGTGACAGCCCCTCCCGGGACCCGCCTGGTGTGTACCACCTGTGACAGCCCCTCCCGGGACCGCCTGGTGTGTACCACCTGTGACAGCCCCTCATCCTGTGACCCGCCCGGTGTGTACCACCTGTGACAGCCCCTCATCCTGTGACCCGCCTGGTGTGTACCACCTGTGACAGCCGCCCAGCCACGGCCTCGGCTGACCTGGGCAGCTTTCCCTGCGCAGAAAGTCAGGTGGGGCTGCGGGGACCCAGCCTCAGGAGAGACCACGTGGACTCGGGAGAACTTCCCGGGGCGACTCCCAGGGTCAGGGACTCCGTGTTGGGGTCCAGCATGAAGGAATGGTGCACAGCTAACTGTGACACCAGTTTACTCTTAAAGCAGCTGCAGAAATTGTGAAATGGGCCTGAGAAACTTCCCCAGACACTCGAGGAACACCAGCTACAGTTTTCCATGCCACCCAGCGATGACCACAGACGGGTTGTGTCCTGAAGCCAGGGACCTGCCACAGGTTCAGATGGGGCCTCATCTGAGCCTCTTGTGGGTGGCAGAGTTCATGCTGTGGTCCTGGCACTGAGGCCCTGACGCCTTGTTAGCCGTTGGCCAGAGGCCAGTCTCGTTCCTTTGCCAGGTGGCCGGTCCATAGGCCCTGTCACCTGGGAGTCTCTCTGGCTCGCCTGATGGTCAGCCCAGTCAGGTCGCCCCCCCTGCTGACCCAGTCCTGGAAGGCTCCTGTGGCGTTCACAGTTCTGGCGGCTCAAGGGGAGGGTTATACAAGGCATGCTGTCCAGAGGCCGCCAATGTGGGGCAATCTTAGAATTCTGTCTGAAACAGTGGTAGATGTCAGACTTTGATCAATTTAAGAGTAAAACATAACGGGCAATAGGCTGACCTGACCCAGTAAAATATGTTCTTAAATCCTTGAGTCTCAGTGGGACATGTGTACCTGTGTTTAAACCACCGCCTTGTCTTCCACTCCCCCACCAGGGACTTGGGTGAGAGCCAGAGTTCTGCATCGCCTACTCCACATGAAAACCAGAACTGGGGGAGACTTCCTTGGTTTCACAGTAATAGAGTGTGAGTGATCTGGAGATGCAAATGGTTGTACATATAATTTGCAGATCCTAGAATTTGAAAGCCTAACAAAATACATGAGTTTTTTATATTAAATACTTAGTACTTTATGAAGAGATAAAAGGAATAATTAAAGTTTAGAAGGCATGATCTGTACTTTTCAAGGAGTTTGTGGCCTAGTTTGTTTAAGTATGCTCACCTAAACCAAGAGGGAAAGGTGGGAGGCTCCCAAATGTGGCCTCTCCTGTCTCCCGTCTTCCCAGACAGCCTCCTGTCAGGTTCCTCTCCCACCTGCCTGCTCTTGTCACTTTTCTACCTCAGGGTTTTTCCTAATGTGCTTTCCTCTGCCTCGAAATTTCATTTTATCTGTTCCAAGTCCTATTATATTTATACTCTTTTTTAGCTTAAATGTTAGCGCATTAAAGGCATTTTCTTTGACCCCTCAGACTCGAAGGTCCTGACCTTACATGCCTTCAAAGCATCTCAGGGCTATTTCAAGCACTGTTTTCATGGTTACAGGCGCGTTGTTGTACTTACGCAGTGACTTGTGTCATATCTTCTCTGTTTTGGTGAAGGATCCATGATGACATTGAGTGGGTGCACCACAAATATTTGTTGAATGAATGAGCATTTGAATATTTGCCTAGGAAAACTTCCTGGAAGAACCAAAACATTTCCCAGTTGGAGAGCAGGTGGATGGTTAGTGAGGCCACTTTTAGGGAGCTTGAACACCCATCTGTGTTGATCGGACTAAAAGTACCAGGGATTTCTAGGTTCTTAGGACTGGCATAATTAAAGGGGCATTTTTTCCAAATGCAAATTCGGTAATGGTTGTAAAATGAATTGTGTACAGGGCAGTCTAGATTGGGTATTTTGCTAGATGTATAGATTCTTGGCTTGTATTTCCCCTTCTCCAAGTCTTTTTCAATCTAGGACCATAGCCACCAGTTGCAGGCGGCTTGTGGGCAGGGACATGCGCTGATCTGAATGGAGATGTGCTGCAAGTATCAAATGCCAGAGTTTGAAGACTTAGTATAAAAAATAAAGTATCACATAGATATGTTTTTAAAATAATTACTTATTGAAATTGTATTTTACATGCATTGTAGTAAATGAGATATATTATTAAAATAGTTTCACTTGTTTCTTTTCTGTTTTTAAGCTGACTACCAGAACATTTAAAATTACGTATGTGGCCTTCGCTGTCTTTCTGTTGGACAGCGCCAGTCTCCTGGACAGCCCTCGGGGAAGACGTGTTTTAGCCGGCAGCCCTAACGATTCTAAGGCACGTCCTTAAATCACTCCTTGAGGAGAAGACTTGAGAGCTGAGTTGATGACTGTGATGGAGAAGGGTGAAGTGTGGTGCAGATAAACCCAAGGTGCGGGCCTGCAGTGCGGCGTAGTGTTGGCCACAGCTGTGGGGGAAGAGCAGCCCAGCCTGAGCCTACACCGTTCCTTATTTATTGCAGTAGCAAGGTTCTAGAAGCTTTGGAGGGACTTCGTTCCCATACTCTTGGGTGCCTGGTTTGCCATTGATCCCCTATTATCTGAAGCACACAAGCTTAACGCAACGCTTAAAAAAACCTTGTTTTCAGTTACTTGACTCACAATTCAATCAATTCTTTCTAATGAGTATTGTTTAGGAGAATGCTATTTGGACGGGGGAAGTATAAATTAGGATTTATTTCTGAGGAAAATTCAAGCAGAACACATAACTGAACAAACCTGTAGTAATAGAAGAGAGAACTATGAAAGAGTGTGCTGCGACACGCCTATATTCCACATTAAGATGCTAAAACCAGAAATACCCATGAACATTTCTAAAGCTAGAATCAAGTGTATGTAATTTTAGACTGAAAGTAACTTAATTAATGACTTAGTTGAACAGTCTTATAGATGACGAAACTTAGGTCCAGAGTGGCTATATACTTAGAGTAAGATTCAGTATCGACTTAGTAGATTTAGGAGCAGAATCTAGGGTACCTGACTTAGTCTCTTTTCAAATTATATCTATCTGAAGACATGCTGGAAAATGCTCTTATTTTTTAAAGGTTATTTTAAAAAATTAACTGATTTTACACTAAGGGTTTTTACTCAATAACCTGTACACACAACTCATCAAGAAAAGGGCATTGTGATCCATAATAAATGTTGTGCTAATGCACAAGCAGTCCCAACGGCCAGCAGATGGCACCGTTTCCACGTGAAATAACACTTAAAACTTCAGTCCCAGCATGTGTGCTTCAGTTCAAAGTAAAATGAAGGAAAAATGAATTTCGTGGTTTCTAAGGTATTTGTATACATGGACTACATCAGAGTGACTTGTTGAATCGTAATATAATACAGAACTGGTGTCCTTTTTAACATTATACGTGCTCACGTGGACACACATGCACACACAGGCATACCCCAGAAACAGACATGTTTATGTTTACATTTAATTTGCATATTATTTTGTTTTACATGAAAACACATTTTAGGTAGTTGAATCATTATTATATAGACTTTTGAGAGTTTTTCTTCAAATTGCCAGGCGTTATTTTATTCTTGAGGCCAACATCGTGAAATAGTTTATTTTAAATCTGGTAAAACAGAGATACTTACCTTTTTTTTTAGTATGTTTTTATTGATTTTTGGAGAGAGAAGAAGGGATAGGGATAGAGAGAGAGAAACATCAATGAGAGAACATCACCGCTTGGCTGCCTCCTGCATGGCCTCCACTGGGGATCTAGCCCACAACCCAAGCATGTACCCTGACAGGGAATTGAATTGTGACCTCTTGGATCTTGGGTCGATGTTCAACCACTGAGCCATGCTGGCTGGGCGACACTTATCTTTATGATAATTTTAATAAGACATTCATCTACTAAATTTTGAAAAATAATTCTTGTGCATATAGATATTTAATTATGTAAGTCTGGGGAATTTGCTTATTTTTAAAAAAGGATGCTGTCATAAGTCTCGAAGTTTTTCTTTTTCTCATATAGATAATTTCTCATTTGATATGAGGGGAAATAATTATAATCAGGCCCAGGCCAGTGTGGCTCAGTTGGCTGGAGCATCATCTACTGAAAGTTCTCTGGTTTGATTCCAGGTCAGGGCACATGCCCAGGTTGTGGGTTCAAGCCCTGGTTGGGGTGAGTACGGAAGGCAACCAATCGATGTGTTTCTTTCACAGCAATGTTTCTCTCTTTCTCCTTTCGTCTCTCTCTAAAAATCAATAAAAACATTAAAAAAAATTATAATCAGAAATTTTCTACTCTGATTACTTAAGGCTTATTTTGCAGCTCTAATGAATGTTTATATTTTTTTCACGGGCTTAAGAATTAAATTGCATAATGTGAATCCCCTAAAGACCCATTTTCCCCACATGCTTTTCTCCTAAGGTCTCTGCTTGTTGGCCCGCATGTTCCTGAAGGTAGCACAACAGATTTGAGTCACGGCATTTTATTGACAAGCAATGGCTTAATAAAGTCAACAAATAGGTCTCCATACTGGCTTAATTCATAATTTTTAATGATCCAGCTGCATACATAGGATGTTAAGTGCTACCTCT
This sequence comes from Miniopterus schreibersii, assembly GCF_964146895.1. Lineage (NCBI taxonomy): Eukaryota > Metazoa > Chordata > Mammalia > Chiroptera > Miniopteridae > Miniopterus > Miniopterus schreibersii. The sequence goes on from NC_138105.1 coordinate 8,542,909, forward strand.
AGTAAAAATTAAGTACTAAATATTATTGAAAACATATTAATATCCATAGTTCTTGTAATGAAAAGCAGGGCTGCTTCTCATCAGAAAGCATCCCCATGTTTTACTGTGATTGCATTCCTATCATTTTATTATACTTCTATTGAAATAGTGATGTGTTGTCACTGAGAAGTCTTTTGCTAGCTCAACCATGGTTAGGTACCAAAAGGTATAATTTGCAAAATAGGTGATACTCTTGCTCATGCTTAATGCCCGGAGCTGCTTAATGCAATATGTGTGTGTTATATATGAAAATGGGTTCTGTAAGCAGTTGGCTTTGACAGCACAGTATATTTTAAAATATATTGAAATTCAGAACAAATGAGAACAGTTTAGATATGAAACTACCAACACAGAGCCTCTGTGAAAATTAAAAAGCCATGGTTGCTACTAAATTAATGAAAATAGATTTCATGTGTTAAATGATTTTATAACTATATATTAAATTTGGCCGAACAATTTATGGTAATAGTACGTTTTTAGCTTGTTGATTCTGAATATTTTGGACGTAGAGGTATTTTTTTAAATTACTGCTTAATTTGTAAATATAGCTGAATTAGATTTAATCTGTTAAGTCTACCAACTAATGATAAAACTGATATTTTGAATAAGTGGAAAAAATATCTTTTGAGGAGTTCCATAGATAAACTAAACAAACCATAAATATGGATCTTTCTCAAATATTTGTCAATACCACTTTATAAACATTTACAGGAAGAAAAAGTTTTGTGAAAACCTGAAAAATCACTTTAAATTTATTTATGTTTTTTCTATTTAGATAAACATGGCCTTTTTAACTGGAGCAGTGCTCTTATGACTTGCCTTGTGTTTACAGCTCATTAAACAACACAGTAGTCGAGCCATGTTTCTTAGGCTACAGGTCAGTCACGCACATTCATTTTAGTATTTGTGCTGGGGTTTTCCACGTGTACATTGAATATGACAGTGTTTTCCATTCTTGAATAATGCACATAACCCACTTAACTTCAGCTGACGATTAAAAGGCTTATTGAATTCCAGAGTTTTTGGTGTAATGTTGGAGATCAAGTGGATTGAAAGTTAAATGGTGTCTTTTTATGATTGTTTTTAGTCCCAGTGTGGTTGTAAATACACATGCCAGCTTTTCATTGAAATAGATGGCAATTCTCTGTTTTAAAGTAGTCTTTCAGATGATCCAGAATATGCCTCTTTAAAAAATAAATGAAAACTTGAAATCAAGTTTTACTTAATACATTTCCAAGAATACTCTTGCAGATCCTAGTGTGAGAAACAACAGACTGTAGCATTTAGTTATTTTGTGTTCACAGATTTTTGTTATTCTTAAAAATAAGGTGTAGTTATGAGTTTGTATAATTAAAAGATTATTAATAAGATAGGTTCCTTTTTGGTTTTGGAATTTTACATTAAGGGTCTTATTGATTGGGTTCTCTTTAGTCTCCATTGAATTAATAAAAAAATTATAGTATTTAACCTCAAAGAGAGCCCAAAATATAACTATAACTCAGAAGTTTTACATCTTAGGGACTTGGAAGCTACAGGTGGCTATCTCAGGATGCCGCCTGCCTTAGGGAAGGAGGTGGGGCCCACAGCAGCCCTACTGTGCCGCTGGGCAAGTGCTGGTCTGGAGACGGGGCTGCGAGGAAGAGTTTCCGAGGACTCTGGAACTGCGCCTGTCCCTTCCTCTCCTCCTGCAAGATCTTGTTTCAGGCGGTGTGTCCCGTCAGTAACAGGGAAGGGAGTGACCACCCCCAATATAGTTTCTAAATTATAAACATTTCCCACAGTATTAGGTCTAATGTATGTATATATAGCTGTATGTGTACACATATATACACATACAGACGTAAATATTTAAAACACACACAGATGGTAGAAATTAAGAAAGATGAGATAAATATTTATTTTAAAACATTCTCATATCACTAAAAAGACATCATGTTGCTTTCACTATGCATATTAATGACTACATTGAGACTTATGTGGTTAATATGCTTTATTATTTTTTAAAACCTTGGTTTAATCATATGTGAAGAGTGATTTAAAAATCTGATATTTTAGCTGATTTTAATAGTTGGGCGTTTTGGTTTGTTTTGGAGTTTTTTTTGTTTTTTATTTTTACCACCAGAATTAAAAAGGATATGTCACAAAGATATGAAGATCCAAACAGAAGTGCCTGTTTACTTTTATTTATTTCTGTTTACCTGTATTTAGCAATTATGCAGTGTCTGTTGAAAAGTGGTTATTAAATTCCCCATTTTCCTAGTGCCAATTAGATGTTCTTACAAACTAATTTTTTCTAGTTTTATAATTTTAACAAATAGGTCTAAAAACAAAGGTTTAAGCATTTTTTGACTGATTTCTTAAAAATATGAAAATATATTTTTCTATTAGTTGGAACTGATTGTTTTTATAATTGCCTTTAAAACTAATTTGTAATTAGAAAAATTATAGGCTGTGAAAATAGTTTTTAAAAATTTTTTTAAAATTACAAATAGATTAGAAAATTTTGTTTTAATTCTGCAGGTGAAATTAAAAAAAAAAATTGACACAAATGTGCCCCCTCGGTAGCATGAGTGTCTTTTGAAAAACACTGGCCCCCCCATTTTGACAGGCCCCTTTCCTTCAGAGCGCGCGGTGCGTGCTGACTCGTCTGAAGCTCCTGGTGGATGCTCAGTCCCGCTGGCCCTTCTCAGGGAAGAACCTTCACTCACCCCGCAGGCCGCTGGAGGCCCCGGAGATGCGGTGCCGCTCCACGCTTACATTTTAGTGCGTTTAGTTGGTCCTCTGATCGTAGAACTCATCGGAGGAGTTGCAGCGTCCTTCCTGCGCCTGGAGCGCTGCACATGGACCCTGCCGTGGAGTCCTTGGCTCGTGAACCACTGTGGAGTCCTTGGCTCGTGGACCCCGCCGTGGAGTCCTCGGCTCCGGATACCTGCGGGAACTCCAGGGCGGGGTGAGCCTCCTGCGCTGCGGTGGGGGTGCCTCGCCCCCTCTCCCAGGCAGACACAGCAGGTGTAGCTAGGACGGCTGGCCGGCATGCCCTGGAAATCAGTGACCCTCTTCCGTCCAGCTTCTGCCAGAGCGACCCCGTGAGGACAGTCCCTTCTCTGCATTGGGAAGGGGTGCCCCGACTTTGGAACTCCATTCACTCATGTTGCAATGAAGCCTGCCGAAGGCACAGTTAAAACTGCTCTTGGGAGTTACCAGGAATTTTTATGTGTGAAAACGCAATTGGATCCCGTGAAGAACTTGGTCGCTGGCAGCAGGAGGTGGAGAGGCAGGGCCTCACCCAAGAGCAGGATCCCCAAGCCATCTATGCCCAGCGCGTTCACAGACAGACGTACAAATAGAAGGCCAGTCGGGCATGTTCTAGAGAAACATAAGAATTTTATAAGGATTTTCCCCTTCACCTGTAACACTGTGGTAAGGATTACATGAGCGGCTGCGAGCGAGGCTCTGGCTTACTGTTAGCCTGACACTCTTCTCATTATGGTTATATTACTGTTATTAGCATTAGTTATTGTCATTATTATTTAGATGGCTTCCCCCCACTTTCCCGTGCACAAGGCCTTCTTAGGCCTAGAGCATGAGTAGTCTAACCACAGTCCTTGGTTTATGCAACTTCAGGTCAAGACGGGACAAGCACTGAGACCGTATGACAAGGAGGTGTGATCATTATAGTTAGCACCCAGTTAGCACTCACTGAGCACTGTTCTGCCAGGCACTCTTGTAAGTGCTTTTTGTGAACCGGTTTATTTCACCCTTTCACAAGCCCGCCAGGTAGGTGCTGTTACCACCTGCACTTTACGGCTGAGGAAACTAAGTTACAGAAGGGAGCCGAGTAATTTGTCCAAGGTCCCCAGCCAGGGGAACTGGCGTCAAGTCCAAGCACTCTCCATACAGCAGCATGCGACCCGAAAGTGTGGGAGCTCCGGCTGTATTCTAAATAATGTAACTCGAGGTGATCCACAGCGGGGCTCTGTGCCCCGTCTCGCCCTCCATCCTTGATGTGAAACTCCCGGGACCCATCCAGCAACGCACTGCAATGAAGCTGAATGGCGGGGGCCTGATGGAAACTCCGCATCAGAGAGAAGACCCTGGGCTCAGGCACGTGGAGGAAGAGACGCAAGAGGCGGGTCCAGGGTGCAGCACTGGCTCTTCTGGTTATGAGTAGGCAGCCAAGGGGGCGTCCTGAGGAGGGTCGCAACAACAGGAACGTCTTTCCATTCCATGCACTGTGCAGATGCTCTCTGGCCAAGGGACAGAATGGTGCCTGAAACCCGCCTACCGCTCAGCTCACCGGCTCCACAGACGGTTCCCACCAAAGGCAGTGGGGAGGCCAGTGCCGTGGGGAGGCCGGTGCCGTGGGGAGGCCGGTGCCGTGGGGAGGCCGGTGCAGTGAGGAGGCCGGTGCAGTGAGGAGGCCGGTGCAGTGGGGAGGCCGGTGCAGTGGGGAGGCCGGTGCCGTGGGGAGGCCAGTGCCGTGGGGAGGCCGGTGCAGTGGGGAGGCTGGTGCAGCGAGGAGGCCGGTGCCGTGGGGAGGCCGGTGCCGTGGGGATGTGAGACATGACGAATCTGGAGGCCACTGAAAATGACTTCAGATGTGTTTGGTTCAACCCCAAAGAGTCAGGTCCGGAACCTGAGAGGTGACGGTGGGATTGTCTACGTGGGGGCGATGACAGGTTTGTGGGGTCGGGTTGGTACTCCTTCAGGTGGCCTTAGGTCAGGAAGAGAAAAGATTCAGGGGAGGGTTGGGGGTAATAACATAAAAGGACACGGAGAAAGAGAGGCAGTGAGGGGAACTCGGAAGAAAGGAGAGTAGGCAAGTCACCACAGATGCGCGTCTTAGAAACCTCCTTCGTGAATCTGAGTTCAGTAGGAAAACACCGTTTTAGTAGCTCAGGGCACAGTCTGGCACAGGTAAGAATGGCCGGGAAACAGGGCGAGAGGTTGCACTTCACAGATCTTTGGTGACCTAAGAAGCAGCATTCGGGGCACGTGGTGGGTGGAGGCCGTTAGGACGGAGCCTGGGATCGAGGGGTGACGAGGCGACGCAAGAGGCTGTGAGAGACGTGGCGCGTGGGGAAAGAGCACGGGCACGTGCTGGGGCCTGGGGGCTTTTGGAAACACAGAGGCAAGAGAACCAGACGAAATACAGAAGCTGAAGCTGACGTCAGACAAGTGTCCCTCATAAAGCCGGACACCGGAGGCCACAGGACACAGAGGTGCAAGGACCCAAATGGGGAACAAACCCGAAAAAGACACTTTCCACTTGAAAATATGCAAGAGAGGAGAGCTGAGAGTGAAGATAAGTCCTTACTTGTCATGAATCGGTAAGTGAGGGGTGCTTTAGTTCCTCGGTGGGGGCGGAGGCCAGACAGGGAGGCCGGGAGGGCAGAGATAGGCGCCCGTGGGAAGAGTTGGGAAGTTCTGGAGCAGCCATGGTGTGGCGGGAAGAGAAGTGAACGAGGCCAGCAGTGAGCACCGCTCCTCGCTGGGCGCCACCCAGGGCTCTCAGCCCTGAAGGGGTGCTGTGGGGAGGCGGGGAAGGGACCGCCTGCCTGCCTGGAAACCTAGCTGGGGGGCCAGCGTGCAAGAAAGCCGCCGGTAGGCCGGGGGAAGACGGGAGCCCGGCGGAGGTGTGCGAGAAGGCGGCTGGGGCGCGTTCCCTGGAGGACCTGGGTGGCGGCCAGGGGAGGGTCAGGGAGGGCACTGAGTCCAGTTTGGGTCATATGGGCAAATAGGCTTTTTGGATGTAGACAGCACAGGCACAGAATTTAAACTCAATGCGCCGGAAGTGTGCGCACCAAGCCAGCTCCCCGTCACCCGGGACGCAGTGTTCATGCACTCAGATCACATCTCGGCCTTTTTCTAGAGTTTTGTGTGGCAGCTGCAAAGTTTGGGCTCTCCCCAGGACACGTGAGAGAGCCGCTGAAGTGTTTCGAAGTTGGAGACTATATAATTAAAGTGACATTTTCATGACATGCGCGTAGCTGAGGTGACATACTGACCGGGGGCTGTGGGGAGCGTCTAGGCCAGGAGCACCCGAGACGGTCCCTCGCTGCTGAACCCCCGTGAGCGCTGGAATGCCACAGTGCCTGGTGTTGCCCATTACTGCAGATCCATCGCCCCCGCCCTTCCTGCCTTCTGCGTCTTAATTCCCGGCCCTCTGACGCCTCCACGTGCGCAGTCAGTCCTCTTTTCAGCCCCGATGCTCCGTCTTTCCTGTCCGAGCCGCCCCGCTCCGCTCCGACCTGGCCGGAGACTTAGCCCCTGGGCCTCAGCCTGACCACGGAGAAGGAACCCGACAGGTGACGGCCCTGCCCTCCAGTGCCCGGTGTTGCTGACCTGTCCGGAACATTCGTAAGCCCCAGCGGTTGCCAGTGTCTGATGCCATTTAATTGTGTAAGCTCACGAAGCGTCTCTGTCCTTCCGGTGACACAGTGAACAGACGAGCAAGTTAGATGCAGCGTGCTTGTGTCTGTGAGTGGAAGGCGGCCCTCTCAGTTTCCTGTCATGTTTCCAAGCCTTCACGCATTTTAATTAATTCAAAAGTTCTTAAAACTGAGGTCAGAGAATCACGTACATTAGCTAGATCATTTTGCTTTCCTTTAAATGCCAAATATTGCTGTGGGCTTCTGTCTGGATAGATTGGTTTCTACTTATTAGATTGTCTATTTCTGCCTCTCTTACAGTGACTTAGTGTCTACAAAACAGTGACTGTTAAAACAGATGAGGTGAATGTATCTAAAGGTTGAAGAGTGGATAGAAAGAAGTCTTAGTCCTGGAATGTGGATATATCCACACATGGCATGTTCCCGGGGCCCTTCAAATCTGTAAGAAGCTTCTTTTTAAAACATCTTAATATATATATATATATATATATGATTTTATTGATATATATATGATTTTATTGATTTCAGAGAAGAAGGGAGAGGGAGCAAGAGATAGAAACATCAATGAGAGTCATTGACCGGCCGCCTCCTGCACGCCCCCGACTGGGGATCGAGCCGGCAACCTGGGCATGTGCCCTGACCCAGAATCGAACCGTGATCTCCTGGATCACAGGTCAGCACTCAACCACTGAGCCACACTGGCTGGGTTAAAACATCTTTATAGTGGTTTCTAAGTATCTTGACATTATTTTTAAGTTACTTAAGACTTTAGGGGGTAGATATTGTGTAATTAAATTCTTAATACAAATTGTGCCAAAAGCAGTGAGAAAGGATCAAGTAGTAAAATCGACTTTTCAATTATGAGATATTTTATGAATAATTCAGTCCTGCACTTCAGCCTGAACACTTCCCCTAGAAAATGCTTTTCTCCAGTGAAAGGAGAGTCGAACTTGGTTTTATCTTGAGAGTTCAAGAAGGCGAGAAAACACAAGTAGAAAGAAGTCTTCATTCTGGAAAATGGATCCATTTTGAAGTTTAACTGGAATAAGCCACTTTGAAGTTTTGCATATAAAATTGTACGTAGCTTCGTAATTAACTTGGTTATTTGATTTATTATGTATACAAAGCATAATGTTTCCTAGGCCTGTGAATAGCTACTTTTTCCCAGGCTGACAGATGAGGTGGAAACAAAGGCAGTGGAGGAAAATGGGAGGGTCCCCGCCTGTGCCTGCGAGGGAGAGGGCAGACTTCCGGGGGCGCGAGTGACAGGAGCATCTGCGCCCTTTGTCACGTTCGGGATGGATGAACTGAGTCCCCCGTATCGGTGAATGGCACTAACAAAGGCCTGGCTGTCAACGGCTAGAAGAAAAACGCAATTAGCCACAGCAATGAGGCGATGTCTGGTTGGGGGAAAACCGCTACCTAACAGGCAGCGGAAAACCCTGAATGGATGGACGCCGTCAGTAAAGCCAGGTTGTGTGTCTGTGAGTGTGTGTGTGTGTGTGTGTGTTATACAGGAATCTTAACTCAGTGGGATACAACAGAAAAGTCATTTGGGGTAATGTTTGGTTTGTGTGATGAAAGTGAATACGTACCTGTTACTAATAAAAGGACATGGCGAACTCCCCAAGCTCATCTCACCAACCTGGCACTTGCAATGCTGTTTGTTTCTATTGAAAGAAAATTAGAATGAACTAAAAGGGCCCGGAGCCCAAAAGAAGCCTGCTCTTTCCTCGGTCCGACGTTTTCCTCCGCAGACCATGCCTTTTCGAGGGAGACCATGTCTAATCTCCCAATTAGGTCAGGGCTGGGGTAATCAATCTCTGCAACAGCGGAGCCTTGTTCCTGCGAGGAAGGCTCGGCGTCCAGCGCGGGCGGTGCTGGGAAGGCGAGCAGTTGGCGCGGGCGGAGGGGCTCTTCAGGCCCTGGAAGCGCTGCAGGCTGGTTTCTGCCCGCACCCTGTGAGCCGAGGTAAGAGCTGCAGATATCCACCTTACCGTGAGCGCAGGGCCTCCGACGGCTGCGAGGACACCCACGCTCACACATGGGATTATTGGAATTCCAAATTTTCATGCCCTCTTGAATTAAACTGTGATTTGATAACATCTAAAGCTAGTATCTATGTTCGTAGTAGATGGTCTTCATGTTTAGAAAGCATGCTCCTTAACGACAGTGAGTTAGTTATTAGATTAGCACGTTTTACTAACAGGTTAACAGGAGTCTCATCTAAGATGCGTTGAAATGCAGTGAAATACTTTTCAACACGATACAACAGAGTAACCGCCAAGGCCTTGTAAATCAGGTAATCACTTTTCTAAACGCTGTCGTTGGAACTTATCAGTGATGCCTGCAAATGACACACAGAACAATTCTGGGGTCACCTAAGGACCTATTTCCTTTGGGGGAGAGCAGATTACAGAATTAAAAGCATTGAGTTGAAACATTTGCCAGGTAGGCAGAAAAACTATTCACCAGCATATTTCCCTGGGTCTAAGGGGTCACTGTCCTCCAGGGCCCCATAGCCAGTGTTGTGAGTGCTGTTTAGAAACTTTGTCCGCCTTTTCAGTGTTTGGAGAGACTAGAGAGCTCGCCTGTTTTGTTTACTCTGAGTGGAGGCGGAAGTCCCGCTGGCTGGATTCAGCTGCTGCACCGGCATCCCACGCCGGCGTGAGCCCCGCTAGGTCCCGATGTACGTCCCTTCGGGACACTGAAAAATTTGTTTTGTATCTGTGTTCATGAGAGGTACTGGTCTGTACTTCTTTTTTCTTTCTCATAAGGTCCTCATCTGATTTTGGCTTCAGCATTACTAGAACAACCTTTGTAAGTCACAGACCATAGGTATGGATGTCAAGGACGTCTCGGTCCCTGCAGCTCCGCCTGTCACGTCATGGGTCCCCGTTTCCTGTGGGCCCTTGACCAGTGCTACTCAGCGTCTGTGTGCCTGCAGCTTTCCAGGGGAGCTTGTTAAAATGCAGGGCCTGACTCTGGAGGTCTGGGAGGCCCAAGGGTCTGCATGTCTAATGAGCTCCCGGGGAGCGCTGAGGCTGCTGGTCCCTGGACCACACTAGAGATCACCGAGTTCCTGCAAGGTCACCTTGGGTCCTTGGAGCCTTGGCTCCCCTCAGCACTCTGATCTCACTGTCCAGAGCGACCCTTCCTTGTTTCTCCGTGTAATGAAATCATCCTATCTTCCAAGCTCTATCCAGTTCGAAGGTCACCTTCTCTATGAAATTTTCTTCCAACACCCGTGTCGCTCCCTTCCCCGTGGTATTGCGTAGGCAGCTCTCGCAGCCTTGTGAGCGGGTGCTGCAGTGGGCGTCTGGACCCTGGGCCCCCCGTGAACCCCGCTCCTTGGGGCGAGCACTGTGTCTGTCTCAGCTCCTGCACGAAGGGCTCATGGCAGGTGCTCGGTGAGTGTCCCCTGCATCAGTGAAACTGCAGTGTGTTCTTCTGAAAAGTGGCAAATCACTCTGTATAGCCAACGTTACATGTTTTTTATTTACTAAGTAAATAAATGTTATTTTTTTAGCTTGTTATTGATTTTGCATTTTTTTATATCTTATTTTTATTTTTATTGATTTCAGAGAGAGGGAGGGAAAGGGAGAGAGGTAGAAACATCAATGATGAAGGACAATGCTCTGCTGCCCCCTGCACGCCCCCGACTGGGGATGGAGCCCGCAACCAGGCGTGTGCCCCGACCGGAATCGAACAGTGACCTCCTGGGTCCTAGGCTGATGCTCACCACTGAGCCACGCCTGCTGGGGCTGATTTTGCATTTTTTATGTAAAACACTCCTCCCTTTTTTAATTTTTCTTCAGTGTTCTAGCTGTTTAACCAAAGCAATTAAATATCCATAATATGTCCATTAATTCTCAACAGAGCACTGTATCTTCTCCAGGCTGAGAAGCCTCAGCTTCCTCATAGCTGACTCCAAGCTAAACTTGTAAAGATCAGACACACTGTGGCTAATGATTCCTTTCAGCTGGGCTGCCAGAGGGTAACATGGTTAAAAAGTGTTTGCCTAAAATAGAGATGATGTATATAGAATTGTAAACTTGAAACCTATATAATCTTATTAACTAATGTCACCCCAATAAATTCAGTAAAATTATCAGACCTTGGATTAAATATCTTTAAAAACAACCATCATTTTTTATAATGATCTGTGAAATAAATTTTCTGTGTGTAAATTTAAAAGACAGTTTTTTCCCTGAAGCTGTACTGAATGAGAAAACGATTGGGAATATAACTGCCTTTTAAACATTTAAATGTGAAGAGAATAGTAACGCTCCCTATTATATGTTTTAATATCTGTAACCTAATCCCCTGCCCCCTGCCCCATGCAAATCTCATTTTAAAAATCGTATTTGCCTAATGGAGCAATTTAGGAGCCACAATGGGTGAAAAGGCTTTTGAGGGGATGTATGTGCAGTGACTTCCATTTCTCAAGGATTCTTCAGCCTTTACAAGATTTTCTTAAGGAGGAAAACCAGGCTGCCCTCTGCTCCCGCAGCGCCCTCACCCGCAGGCCCCCGGTTCTGTGCAGTCGGTGGGAACTCCTTGCTTACTCGGGGTGTGAAACGCGAGCACACGAGCCGGTGGCTGAGCTGCACAGGGCCGCCCTCGGGGCTGGAGGGCTCCATTCTCGGGCAAATGTGTTCTCCGTGTGCACAACTCCTGCTGCTGCTGACTCCAGCTACCCAGGCTTTCAGATTTCAATTTACATAACATTAACACTTCTGCCCGAGAGGGGACGGTTTCAGGAGACATTTCCTGGTCTGTTCTCGTGCAATTAAAAAAAAAATCCACGGGGCATTCATTAGCAGTTCTAGAGCGAGAGGCTGTGTTTCCTGCCGTTTTTACCTGCACTGCTGCTGGTCCTGCCACCGCTAATTAAAAGGGGACTCTAGGGCAGTAGAGACAAGGCTCTTCGGCTCTACAGGCCGCTGTTCTTTTTACTGATACAGGAGAAAAGTCCACAGGGTCTCCGGGAGGACCTGCTCTTCGTGGGCCGGCCTTCTCATTTGCAGAATGGGCTGAGATTTTCCCAGAGCTTAAAATTCTAGCCTTTTTTCCTAACAACTGCGTCTTCGAGCGCGCTCTCCTCCGGCATTCTCCTACAAGTAGCCGGGAGAATCCAGCCCCTCCTCAGGACTTTGCTCAGAAATCTCCTCAGCTAAATATTCAGTTTCATTGCTGGCAAGCTCTACCTTCTGCAAAGCACAGGACCATACAGGCCGTTTACCCAGGGCCTCTGCCGCCTGGTGACAAGGACTCCTTCCTCCAGCATCCACGGGGCTGGTCCTCGTCTGCATCCGCCCGCCGCCCAGACTCGCTCGGGCTTTCCTACGCATTCTGTAAGCACGGGAGGCCCTCCACTGCCCCCTCTCCCGGCTCTCGCCAGACCCGCCCTCAGTGCCCGTATTCGTATCACGCGCCTCACGGCCCCTCCAGCCTCCACCCCTCCCTAAGTGTCGGAGCCGCTTCCACGCCCCCGGTGCCTGTGGGAGCAGCGCCCCAACAGAGCTCCCAGGTGGGTGAAACCAAGACTGCGAGAGCTGTAGGGAGAAACCGATGAAGCCAAAGCCGTAGTTTAACATTTCCACACTGACTTTCAACAGAGTAAGAAGACGGAATATTAGGAAGATCCTGGGGAGGAGCAAGCACACCGACCACCTTCGCTGACGGCACCCCCCAAACAGCGGCACACGGCACTCTGTTCTCTGACTCACACTGCGGATCAAGGTGGAGCTCTCGCTGAGTCGTAATGTTTCAGTAAAGTTAAAAAGATCAGGATCGTGATACAGGTTTCATGACCACAGAGGGAGACACCGAGATAAATCTTCAGGATTTGGAAACAAAGCAGCACACTTTTAAATAAACCATGGTTCCCCGGCAAAAGGAACGGGACAATTAAAAAGTATTTTGGTCTAAACGAAACTAAAACACAACGGTTAAAATTTATGGGGTGCAGCTAAACAGGACACAGAGAAAAATTTATAGCGCTAAATGCGTTTTTAAGAAAGAAGAAAGGTCACCGGTGGCGTACGCGTCACCTTAAGAAGCTAGAACAGGAGCATATGGAAGCCCAAGCAAAGGAAAGAAAATAGTGAAAACACCGGCAAAAACCATGAAGTGGAAAACAAAAAATAACAGGAAAATCAATGAAGCAAAAAATCGATTCCTTGAGAATATTAATAATATTGATAAAACTCTAGTCAGACTGATCAGGAAAAAATAAGAGAGGAGATGGGTATTGGAAATGTCGGGAGTAAGAGAGGTGGAGCCACCAGATGATGAGATGTAACAGGCCCCGGGAGGAAGGCCCACCAGCGGCCCACGGGGGCACATCACCGACCGTCAGGGAAATCAAATCAGAACCACAGTGGCCTCACACCTGTCGGAGAGGCAAGTGTCACAAAGCAAGAGGAAGCACGTGCTGGGGAGGGCGTGGAGGAAAGGAAACTGGTACACTGTCCCTGGGAATGTGAATTGGTGCAGCCATTTCGGGAAACTGGGTGGAGTTTCCTCAAAGAATTAAAAATAGAGCTACCAGCCCGGCCGGGCGAGGCTCAGCGGTTGAGCGTAGACCTAGGATCCAGGAGATGGAGGTTCGATTCCCGGTCAGGGCACAGGCCCGGGTTGCGGGCTCGGTCCCTGGTCAGGGGCGTGCAGGAGGCAGCCGATCAATGACTCTCATCAGTGATGTTTCTCTCTCCCTCTCCCTCCGTCTCTCTGAAATCAATAAAGATATATTAAAAAAAAAAATAGAGCTACCATACAACAGCTTTCCACTTTTGGGTATATATCCAAAGGAAACAAAACCCCTAACTTGAAAAGATATATGCACTCCTGTGTTCATAACAGTATTATTTACAATAGTGAAGACATTGAAAGCACCGTGTCCCTTGACGAATGAAGCACCTGGTACACATATGCAGTGGGCTGTTATTCAGCCATAAAAAGGAGGAAATCTTGCCATTTGCTACAACAGGTGGGCCCCGAGGGCATTATGCTAAGGGAAGTAAGTCAGAGAGAGGAAGACAAATACTGAATTATCTCACTTATATGTGGAATCTAAACAACAAACAAAAATCGGGAATTCATAGATACAGAGAACAGACGGGTGGTTGCCGGAAGCGGGGGTGTGGGTGGGGTGGATAGGACCAAGTGGGTGAAGGTGGCCATAAGGTGCAGACTTGCAGCTATGAGATAAATAATCCCGGGGATGTGATGTGCAGCGTGATGACTGTAGTTGCCAGTACTGCGTGTAGATTTAGTCTCATCACAAGAAAAAAATTGTACCTAATGGTGGTGACGGAAGGTGACTGAACTTACTGTGGCGATCATTTAGCAATACACACATATCCAATCACGACGCTGTACACCTAAAACTAATACGATGTCGTATGTCAATTATATTTCAATAAAGAAAGATAATAAGAGACTATTAGGTACAGTTTCATGGTAATAATTAAAATATCTTAAACGATATTGACAAAGTCCTGGAAAGATGTAAACTACTAAAGCTCACTCAAGAAGAAATAGATAACCTGAACAGTCATATATCTATTAAAGGAATTGAATTTAGAGTTAAACATGGGCCCACAAAGCATAAACCACGCCCCGGTGGCTTTCCTGGTGAATTCTACAAAGGATTTAAGGAAGAATTAATACCAACTTTATGTAAGTGCTTCCTTGGAAGGGGAGTGAAGGCTTCCCAAAGCAGCCTAGGAGGCCAGGGTGGCCCTGATGCCAAAACCAGGCAGAGATGTTACGTGAAAAGATAGCTGCAGGCCAGTGCCCATCATTAACACAGCAGCAAAAAGTCTTAACAAAAATCAGACACAACAACAGAGAGAAGCTGTAACACACGGTGACTAAGATACGCCCAGGAGCACGAGCTCAGTCTGACTCTTGGCGATCTGTCGGTTTAATACACCACGATCGGCTCGCTATATACAGAAAGAGTGTGACAAAATCCAATGTCCATTTCTGATTAAAATCTTTCATAAAGCCCGGAATAAAAGAGAACTTCCTTAACCCGACAGTGATTTTAAAAAGCCTATAATTAAAATTATACTACATGATGGAAGACTATTTTCCTCCCTGCCACCGGGGACAAGTGAAGGTTGTCCGCACTCACCACTTCTATTTAATGTTGTGGGTTCTCGATTGTGCAATAAGGGGAGGAAAACCCCCCAAAGAAATACAGATTGGAAAGAAAGAAGCAGGACTATCTTTTTTGACAGCTGACGTGATTCTGTGGCAAGTCCGATGGGACCTAGAAGAGCTTATTCAGACTGGTTAGTGAGCTCTGCAAGACACAATCTCCGTGTACAGAAACGTCAGCTGTGAATGGCCTCTTCCCCAAGGCTGTGAAAATCGAATTGTTCGAGCGTCAGCACAAGAAGACAAGGGGCGGGTGGGGACTCAGGGGCTCCCTGTGAGTACGTGTCCCCTCTGCATGGACCCCACGGTGTTAACCCTCCTATGGAGACCAAAATCTACTTTGTTTTCTACCTTGAGGACGTTTCCTGGCTCATCCCCTGACACAGCGATGGTCAGCGTTACTCCCAGGATCCTCTTCAATGATGTCTCGTTTAGTATCTGGTCTTTATTTGTTCTGCCTAATTCTTGCACCCAGGCTATTTGTCTTTCAGCAGATACCTTACCTCACGAAAATCAAGGATCACTATCTGATGTGGAGATTCATAATGTTCTTCAATCTTTTTAAAAAATTTAAAAAAAATCTTAACAGCTTACTTCACTCAGACGTTCTAAATAGCAATAGTCTAGGAATTTTATGTCAGATATTTAGACAGAATAGAATTCCAGGAAGTAAATTAAAGTTTCGTCTGCATCGGACGATTCCTACTCCTGGGCCAGTCCCGGGGTCCGACTGCACACGGGGGCCGTGAGGAGCTGGCCCCCTCCCAGCCCCGCCGATGCTGACGCTGACCGAGAACGTCGGTTATGGTCCCTGCGCGCGATTATGCTGAACTGACATCAAGAATGTTCTTTTCCTCTGTGGCCACCCAGATGGCCGCACGTGTGACGGCCTGGCCACGCACGTGAGTGCGAACAACACTGATTGACGGGGCTGTATTCTTTAGGATGAGAAAGGAGGTGCTCTGGCTTATCTGATGGAAACATTGACTATTTTAAAGTGATAAAACATGGTAGAAAACATCACGGCAAAGGTATGAGTAAAGTAGAAGAATATGTGTTTAAAAGAACAGAAGTAGGAAAGAAATATGCGGGCCACGTGAACCTGCACCCATTTTTCCGGTTCTCCGCCGCCGAGGGTAAAGCCCACGAGGATTTCCGCACAGTCACGTGTCGGCAGTGAAGCAGGGCTGTCCCGGTCGTCCGGCTTCCCAGCGTCAGTCCCGCTCTTTGGGGTAGATGTCCACCCGTCCTGGGCGGGCCGGGGCTTCAGGAGGCGGAGGCGCCGCTTTGCCCGTGGGGTCGCTCCCTGGCCTGAGGGGGAGCTCGGCCTGCGCGGCCCCTGCCTGGAGCTGCCGGGCCCACGCGTCGTCTTCGTGGGTCCTGCCCTGTCTCTGCTCTGTTCCTTGCTGAGCCCAGGACTCAGCCTTGTGTCCTCAGTGCCCCCGGCGACCCCGCCGCAGGGTTAGCCGGGGAGGTGCCTTCGGTCTCACGGTCAACGCGGGAAAGAGCCAAGAAAGCAAACGCAGTGAGCGCGGGGCTCCGGCGGCCCGCGGCCGTGCCCTGGCCGGGGTTCCTCGTGGGCCGCCTTTCTGCTCTGTAGTCATTGCTTGGATCCCCGTAGCTTCCTCTGTCAGATCCCCGTCATTCCTGGTGGTTCAAGACGCTGGACGCCACAGCCTCTCGTTTCTGGCCCGTCGCTGGAAACGGGGCAGAATTTTCTAAGCAAACAGCGCTCGGCCCGCGCCCTGCGTTCGCCGGCGGGCCCAGGGACGCGCAAAGCCTGCCTGTGAGGAAACGGCCAGCGGCTGGTGACCGGGAGGTTCCGCGCGTCTCTTGTATATTCGGATACCGAGCAGTGTGCGGGGACCTCACAGGCTGGCCGCCGGCTCGGTGTCCCGCCGACGGGCCCGTGCTGAGGGTGTCGCCACCGTCCCTCGGGGCTGTGCCCGGCAGTCACCCCGCTTTGAACACCACCTGTTAGACACCTGTTTCCTATTTGAGGTGAGGGTGCACGTGCGTGTAGGGTCACGTCTAGTGTGTCGTAACTGAACTCTCCTTCCGGGTGGCTTTCCTTCCTGTTTTAACCCAAGATTGAGAGCAGGTGTGTGTCTGACGTAGTGACATGTGCCCAGGGAGCAGCGTCTCCTAATCGCCCTCGGCAAGCTCCTCGCGTATTCCCGTGACCCCCGGGCGCGTGGGTCAGAATTTAAAGACGTTCTCCATGCAAATCCTACAGGACGTTTCTCTCTTTCGTGTTTTCCGCCCTGTAGGATTTTTGTGACTAAAAACAGTCTCCCAGCCGACCTGGGTCGTTGCTGGGAAGCCGTGGAGCGCGGTCAGGCGCGATGTTCTCCTCAAGCCGCCCTCCCGCCGGCGCTCTGCCCGGGCGTGAACGCCCCAAGCGGGCCCACAGCGCCGGGTCGCGCCACGGCGGTCGGACTCCTCGGTGTCTCCGAGACGGCGTTTGACACGGTGCGGACCGTCAGGGAGTTGGAGCCTTGTCTCCAGAAACCAGTCTATCAACTTGAAATAAGAAGACAATGTTTTCTCAAAATGAAGAGAGCCCCTGTCTGAGGTTTACTTATAAGGCCCGGGAAGCAAGGGCGTTGTTTTAAATCTTGGGAAGGTGGGAACAGGCTGAGCTGAGGCCTAGGTCAAGTACAAGTGAGCCGGTGGTTCGCCATCGCTGGCAGGGATGCCAGGGCTGTGCCTTTGGTAAAGCTCCAAATTGCCCCTTTTAGAGGAGCTGAGACGTTTTCAAATCCCAGATTCACAAGCTCGGGCGAGCACGGAGATGTGGCAGGAAGCCCATACGAAACGAGAGCGGCAGGCCAAACGTCCTCCCGCCTGAGCCCTTCGGACATGGCCTGTTTCAAAGACCCTGACATTTCCGTGTTTTCTTTACATTTTAACGCCTTTGGGAAAGGGCTGTGTCTCACGGCGCCTCGATGGCGTCGTCCCTGCTCGAAAACGTGCAGAATGGGCGTCGGCCACTCGGGAGCAAGCTCCAGGGACAGTACAGCGTCCCCAGCACGCCCACCCCACGGACGACAGGGTCGGGTGGGAAAGCGCAGCCGCCCGGGGCTTTGGGAATGTTTGGAAAGGGTGGACTCGGGGTGTGAGCTTCAGGAGGCCCTTAGCCAGCTTGTTTGGCTCATATTTTCATTTCTATGCAGGCTCAAGAGCGACAAGATGGGAACCGGTGCCCGAATCCGTGTTCAGAAGCCCTTTCCGTGGGGACAGAGGAAAGCCCGGCTCCCGGAAGCACCGGCTGGAGCGTGGAGAGCGGGACCCTCCCCTTTCTCTGCGGATCACAAAGCGATCGCACCCCCCGGTCGGCGGTGGATCGTGGCTCCGCCGTGGCCGCAGACTGTGGGACTGCAGCCTTCCGAGCGGCTTGTTTGAGAGACATTTTTGTGTTGCTCTGTCTTCTGCAGGAGCGACATGGGTCATATCGCATCCAAGGAGGCACTAAAGCATTTGTCAGCGACGGAGAAATAAAACTTAGAAGGATGTAGGATTTCCTTTCATTCTCATAAATAACATTCTTTCTGAGAACTACTTCCAAATATGTTCCTTAAAAGCGAGCTTCAAAGTCTAACTTCGGGCCAGAAGTAAACCACTTTGTCTTGTTTATCATAGACAATCATCCCCGAGGCTTTGAAGTTCGGCTTGGAAGGGAATTTAGCACTCGCTGAGTTTATGTTTAAGATTGCAGCATTGACCGCTTATCTTTCCTGAACTGTAACAGACATAATAAGTGGCTTCCAACACTCAATATTTTCAGTGTTTGTCATTCCTCTACTTGATGGTTATTATTTTTTTTTTAAATCTCTCTGATCCCCCTTTCTGAAGAGGAAACCGAAATGCCTCTCAATCACTTCGCTGTCTATGCTTAACTACAATTTCATGTTACTCAACCAGTGCGGCGACACCTCATTTCCCAGAATTGCCCAAGAAAGATCTTTCCCATGTCAGTACATCTCCCAGATAATTGAAGCATGGGCATTTACATGCAAAACCTAATTGTTTCCTTACTGCTCCTGACAGAAACATTTCTACGTTGCATCTTGCTGGTATTAAATAGAGCCTGCTGAAAACGGAAGCTGGAGGATGGCGCGAGGTGTGGCCGTCTCGGGGGGAGACCGCGGGCCTGCTGATGGTCTTTAGCAGGCGGCGAGAAGGGAGTAAGGGGAACAGCTGGGGGAGCGACCACCCTCAGAGCCGACTCAGCTATGCCTGGTATCCTGATCCCTTATAAGAATGTGTTTATTTAAAATTTTTCCCAGCTCTATTGAGATATAATTGGCATGTAACATTGTATAAGGTTAAGGTGTAAGCCTGTGCTATATGTTGCACAGTGGTGACCACCACAGCATGGGCTCCCGGCCACCCTGTTACATTGTTACCATCTCTTTTTTGTGGTGAGCGCACTTAAGGTCCTCCCTTGAAAGCATACAAAACAGGATTATTTGCTGTAATCACCACGCTGTGTGCCAGATGGTTGCTAACTTTATGGCTGGAAGTTTGCGCACTTTGACCAGCGTCTCGCTGTGGCCCCCGCCCCAGCCCCCTGCGGCCACCATGCTCGGTCCTCACTGTGTCTTCGTTCCTACACTCATCTGTTGGTCCAAGTTTTAACAAAGGTGCCGCTAGGTACCCATGGGCCAGGTGCTACAGACGCGGCGACACCGAACAGGTGTGATCTTTCCCCTTTCCAGCTCACCACCAGCCTCCTTCCCCATTTGGAGCTGACATTCATGTCTTTTCATTGTATGTTCAATCTGTGGAGCTTGAAGATCGTTTCCCTTGCTGGAGAGAGAGCAACCCCATTGCCTGTCAGCAAACTGCCCTCTTCCCCAGCGCTCGGGTCCTTCTCCTCCTGCCTTTTCTTTTCTCGTTGCCTAAAACAAGGTCGAAAAGTCCTTCGTATCGTCCTCCGCGTTCCACGGGTCTCAGCCTCTGTGAACGCAGCTCGTTTGGCGCTGATTTAAAACACGCCGCACATACAGCCAGGCGTTTCTTAACTTTACAGTGTGTCATGTGCATTTTCCACCTAATTATGCATTTTCTGAGAACCTGATATTTAATGTCTGTTTAATGGTCCATCTTGTGTAACCATCCCCTGTTTGGGGCTATTTAGTTTGAGTCCAGCTGTTTTTTTGGCTTGTTCTGCAATTTTAAATAGTGCTTCTGTGAACATCCTGGTACGTAATTATTTGCCTGCCTTTCTGATCATTTCCTTATGCTGACCAACATCCCCCCAATACTGTCTGATTCTCATGCCCGGGGCGAAGTAGCCTGGCTGTTTTCCCAGTCCACGTCCAGTGGATATATTTTTCTCTCAACGATCTTCAGAACTTGTTTTGATGACTGACGAGATGGAGCGTTGCCTCAAGACCTTCCACAGTCCCCTCCAATGTATGTATACCTTGCAGCCGGCCGGGCCCCTGCAAGGACAAGGGGAGGAAGGGGAGGGCCCACGCACCTTGCAGGGTGACGGTGGCGGGGCAGGTACATTCTAGAGAGCCCCGCCCTGGAGCCGGGCCTGTGTGCACGTCTGAGTGTGTGGATGGGGCGTTCCTGCCCGCCGGGGGCGGAACTGAGCCCCCTCACCCCCCTTCCTTCGCAGGTGGAAGCCCTACCCTGGCACTGGGCTGGTGGTAGGAGACAGGGCCTTTGGGAGGTAATTAGGTTCAGGGGAGGTCTTAAGGGTGGGGCGCTCATGACGGGATTAGCGCCCTTATAGGAAGAGGGGCCTGAGCGCTAGCCCCCCCTCTCTGCCACGTGAAGGCAGGAACCCAGTCGGCCCACACCTTGGTCTCGGACTTCCCAGCCTCCAAACCGGTGAGAACCAATTTGGGTTATCTAAGTGCTTTGGCATGGCGGTTCCAGCTGACTGCTATGCTGTCGAGGGCAATTCGTTTATAATCCCCCGCGAGTTGGGCAAACAGCAGACCCCAGAGGTTTAGACTGCCCCTGAATATTAGTGTAAAAACCCCGAAGCCCCAAACCCCAAAGCTTAGCCAACGACAGTGAAACATTTGGTCTCACTTTTATTAGTTTTTCTTTAGTCTTGCTAACTCTTTCTCCCCCCCCCCCCCCTTTCTTTATGTGGTGTTTCACAGACGAGTAAACTATGTAAACTCTGCGCATTATTTCGGCGCCAACCTTTCCTTACGGACTTCACCGATGGTCGAATGGGGAGAGAATTGGCCGATGGTCACCCCCCGTCATTGACATGGGCACCCCAGTCAACCCTTAACGGAGGAAAGCGGCATGGGGGCTATGCCTTCAGCTCCCCCCGTGGGTGGCGCTTCCTGTTGAGTTATGACCTTACAACTTTTCATTTTTGTGAAACTCCTAGAATTTGTATATTTCAGTTTTGTTTGCTTGGTGCTCGAGGAGTGGAAAGTGACTTACACTCAAGTGTCCTCCGCGGGTTGTGAGGAGGGGTTTCATGCGCAGGGCCATGTTGCTGGCGCGTGGCGTGGGCTCCCTTGTCCACGCTGACTGGGTGGCCTTGGAGGCCGGCTGCTGGGGGCGGGCTGGTGGGCTGCCTCCCGCTGGGAGCGTGGGTCCTGGTGGCCGTGGGGCCGCGGGGCTGTGGGCTGCGGAACCTGCGGGCTGCGAGGCGAGCCTGCCTGTGGAGCGTCTGAAGGACCCCCAGGGACCGTTGAAAGTGCGGATGGCACCGCTCTCAGGAAAACAAAGGGTTTATTACATTTTCTCGGTTAGTGAGGGTACCCAGCAACAGTGACACACAGAGCAGAAAACGTGGCTCATGTGGTGCCACCGGCCAGCCAGGGAAAGGACGGGCCACACGGGAGAGGGCCCCGTGGGTCCCGAGGCCCACTCTCCTTCCTCATGCCACGCGTGGTCCTCTCCCGGGAAACTGAAACACCGACTCAACCACACAAGCGTGTGCTCCTGGGCCCGTGTCCCCCGTAGTCCACGCTGTTTCCAAGCAAACGGAGTTGGCGGTGACGGCCGAGGGCAAACCCTGACCGGCGTCGGATGGCGTCTCAGAGGCCTGCCTCAGCTACGCCCCCCCCCCCCCCGCAATATCCGCATCAGATTTTAGAGTGAAAAGTTAGAAGCAAATATCACTGGCGAGTGTGGCAACTATGTGAGCAAAACCAACCCAACGGAAATACACAGGTGTATGGTCCGTGTGATCCCATGGAGCCCTCGGGGTCGCTCCTGAAGCAGGGGCTCCTAACGCCTTGCTACTGGGCGAGAAAGTGGGAGGTCTTGGGACACGAGCCACTCTGCCCCGACACCCCGCGCGCCCCGCGCGCCCCGCGCGCCCCGCGCGCCCCGCGCGCCCCGCCCGCCCCGCGCGCCCCGCCCGCCCCGCGGCGCCCCGCCCGCCCCGCGCGCCCCGCGCGCCCCGCGCGCCCCGCGCGCCCCGCACGCCCCGCGCGCCCCGCACGCCCCGCACGCCCCGCACACCCCGCACACCCCACACACCCCGCTCCCCGGACCGCAGGCTGCTGGCTTGTCAGCGCGGAGCCCAGGCGGCGGCCGGGTTTCCACATGTTCCAGAGCAGGGAGGCCGCAAGACTCCGGTTAGGCCGCGGCCAGCACTTTGGGTACATTGTACACACCCGAGGAGATAAAGGGCGTCCTTCAGGGTCCGCGGGACATGCTCCGCACACTCTGCTCGTCAGTGACCGTGGAACCTGCATTTTACCGTCTCCCGCTGTCTACACTCGATGGAGATGGTTTCCTTTCAGTTCCATTAGAAACAGGATCCTCTGGGGACCCCCGAGAAGTCTGGCACTGGCTTGGGGGCTCGTCATGCTGCTGGCTCCGCAGCCAACACGTTGGAGTGGGGGTGGGACCTGAGCATTCTGACCCCATTGAACCGACACTCCGCCCGGCAGTCCCGGGGAGCCCCCGTGGGCCCCGGCAGTCCTGGGGAACCCCCACCTTGGCCCCCTCGATGTGTCAGCTGTAGACGCGCCCTGCTCTGCTTAAGGAAGCCCTGCCTCACCCTGGCCGTTTTTGCTCAGTGGTTAGAGCGCCAGCCCGTGGACTGAAGGGTCCCGGGTTCGATTCTGACCAAGGGCATGTACCTCAGATGCAGGCTCGATCGCTGGCCTTGGTTGGGACACCTGAGGGGGGCAACCAACTGATGTGTCTCTCTCACGTCAGAGTTTCTCTGTCTCTCTGTCTCTCTGTCTCTCTGTCTCTCTCTCTCCCACTCTCTGAAAAGCAATGGGAAAACATCCTCTGGTGAGGGTAAAACAAAAGAAAGGCCAGCCTTGGTTCTGAGTGCCATCGGCTGTCTCTAGGAGGGCGCTGCCCTCCTCCGGTGCCCTTTGTAAACCCTGGCGCGGCTGACGGGGGAGCTTGCCTCTCCGGAGCACGTGGCCTCTGTCTCCCAGGGCTCGGGGTCTCTGTGGGACTAACAGGCAGCTCCATGGGGGGGGGGTGACAGTCCCTCCTCAGGAGTCGCTTTGCATTGGAGTCGCACCTGAAATGTCCTCATGGCCCAGCACCGGGACCTCGGCCTGTGGCAGCAGTAAGGCTGGGGCAGCGAGGATGCAGTGTCATCTCAGCGCCTGTGCCCACGGCTCACAGCCGCGTCAGTGTCCCTGTCGTGTCACGAGGAACACACTGGAGCAGCACAGGTGCCCTTGCTTGGGTGAGGAAACTGGGGACTGACTGACGCGGCCCTTGGAAGTGGAGTCTAGACATGCACAACGGTGTGAAAGGAGCGGCTGGGGAGGTGCCCGTTTCAAGAGTCAGAACCATGTGGGCTGATCTCTAAGAGCAGCAAGGGGCCCCTGTGTACAGAGCATCGTTCCCAGGGTCAAGCTAGAGGAGTAGCAGACAGAGCAGCTGGGTGCCAGACACGAGCAAAGCCGGAGACACGTGAGATCCTCACCGGAACCCAGTGGGCATCCCGTGTCCTAAGAGACAGGCTGCAGGTGGGCAGGGCCAGGCTGCAGGTGGGCAAGGCCAGGCTGCAGGTGGGCAGGGCCAGGCTCCAGGTGGGCAGGGCCAGGCTCCAGGTGGGCAAGGCCAGGCTGGAGGTGGGCAGGGCCAGGCTGCAGGTGGGCAAGGCCAGGCTGGAGGTGGGCAGGGCCAGGCTGCAGGTGGGCAAGGCCAGGCTGCAGGTGGGCAGGGCCAG
Organism: Miniopterus schreibersii; assembly: GCF_964146895.1. NCBI lineage: Eukaryota > Metazoa > Chordata > Mammalia > Chiroptera > Miniopteridae > Miniopterus > Miniopterus schreibersii. The sequence goes on from NC_138105.1 coordinate 8,566,654, forward strand.
GCTGGAGGTGGACGAGGCCAGGCTGTGGGCGGGAGAAGCCAGCTGGGAACTGGTCCCGGCTGGGGACTTCTGGGCACTGTTGGGTGTGGGCCATGGGTCCTCACTGAGGGAAGGGGACACCTGAAGTGAACATTTGGAAAAGCCATTTTGATGCAGACGTGGCCCAAAGAGAATTGTACAGGGGGGAGTTAGGGGAGCTGTACCAACGTGACTCCGTGGAAATAGGAAACCCCAGCTCTTCATGCCACAAGCTCCCTCCGCTCACCCTGCTCCCATCCCTGCCGTACTCAGGGCAGACTCTCCTTCCTCCTTCACTGGTTTATTTTTAAAACTTCTCAGAACTTTATTTCACTTGTATTTTACACCTTCAACATGTTTTAAATTGCAGGGTAATATACGCTCCCGGAGACAAATTTAAAAACTACGAAAATGCCTCAAGAAGCAGATGTGGTGAGCAGGTGGGTTCTCCCATCTCCTCCGTCCCAGCTCCTAGTTAGTAACGGGTCCCCACTGTTAGTAACGGGTCCCAGTCACCACAGTCTCAGGTAGTACTCGGGAGACTCACTAGTCAGGCCTTTAGATGTTCTGCTGGGGCTGTGCAGAAAAAACATTAAACTAGATGAAATTTTGGCTGATGCACTGAGATAATAATGCTGCTCTCCAAAGAAAGGTTAAAAAATCTTGATGCAAGATTTTCGCCTGAGAAATCCAGCGGGAGGGGTCCAGCTGTACCCTGGTAGGGGTGTCCCAGGTGACTCAGAGTCAGTAAACCAATGTTTTTTTTTCTCAAGGTGATATAAAAAGTAATAATCTCATTAAGAATAATGAATGCTATCACATTCATTGCTTGGAAATTAAACACAGAAAGTTCACTTTAATTTTTAAAAAATTATGTATCTTACCTTTTGACTGTTTCTCTGAGGTAAAACTCTTAACAGGGAAAGACCTCTGTGCTTTTGGAAATTCACTTAAAGGGAATTTTCAATATGTGAAAATGTAACATTTATATTCCAGGGTGAGGTGATATAAAAACGATACACCGAAGTACACTCTGGAATAATTTGGGATATAATGCCATTTGTATTATGTAGTTTTGTTTTTTTTCATGAAATTTACAAATCTAGTTTGAAAAAAATATGTGTCAAAGCTGTATTATAAGTCATTGAATTGTACGCTTAAAATTGGTGAGTTTTACTGTATATAATTTATACTTTAACAAAGCTCATTTTAAAACCCGCAATCAGAAAACATGTTAAAAGTTATGGGACAGAGCGGGACCCCGTTGCTCGCAGGCGCCCCTCAGGGCCCCACGTAGGTGCGTTCCCGACATTCCTCTAGAGCACCCGGTGACCTGGCTGCGGGAGACCAAACGCTCCCTGGCTTTGGGTCTAGACTGACCGCTTACGTTCATTGTCCTTGATGTTACTGTCCCAGCGAGGTGGCACCGCATCCCGCATGTCCCACCTGGGCCCTGGGCGAGCGCTTTCCACGGTGTCTGCTCTGTGCTGGGCAGATGGGTTTGGAAGCCGCCCCAGGCCGCCTGCCTTGTCATAACCCAGCGCGCCAGCCCCTCAGGCACGGGGTCCCTGGGGAATGACGTCATTCTCAAAGCCCCCAGCCTGCGAAGTGTAAGAAAACACAATAACCCTTGTTTCTCAGGTCTCTCTCTTACATAATCGTGCCCTCAGTTAAGCAGGAGACACACACACACGCACACGCACAAAATGCAACTGGAAACCTGCAGCTGCAGGAAGCGCTGAGACGCATTGGTCGTGGGTGGTCGTGACGCGCTAACGGCTCGGACATACCAGGACGTTTAAGGGCAGGCGGCAGGAAGGGGCCCGCGTGGGGACGAGCTCAGAGGGAAGTTAGAAAGCAACAGCCCCCCACCCTCGGGAGACGGTGCGAAGAGCCGCTGCTGTCCTTACGGGGGGGACTTAGGTAACGAGAGCCCCGAACTCCCCCTTATTTATTCAGTCCTGTGGCCACATTTTCAACAAATGTTTACGACGAACGTGTGTGATCCACAGAATAACCGCTGGGCATGCAGCTGAGCAGAAGGCACCGTGGCCTCCGCCCTCATGGGGCTACAGTTCTAGCTGGAGAGGAGATCGGCCGTCAACCAGTCACAGAGAGACTGTCGGCTACGGTTCCTGTTAGGGAAAGAAGTGCACGTTCCCATCCAGCTCTTCCCCAGAGGCCACGGCGGCCCACGGGTCGCGAGAATCTCCCCTGGGCCAGGCTTTGCGAGAGAACCAAGTTAGCAGGGGAGGGGCTGCGGGGTGTGGAGGAGACCCCAGGACAGGGACCTCAGCCCTGCGTCCCGGAGCAGAGGAACAGCCGGGCAGGATGCGGCACAGAAGGGCCGCTCGCTCCAGGGAGGCCTGTTGCCAGGTTCTGTCGGGACGTGGTCAGGGGTGAAGGGCGGGAAGAGGGCTTGGGGCCAGCAGCCCTGGACACAGCCCCCGGGGGCCGATGCCGGGCACAGAGACTCGTCCTTTCAGCCGTTTCCATGCCCCGGGCCCTGGGTTTTGCCCAGTGGGACGTCAGAGGGCCCGAGGCCAGCGGGGCTGTGTGATCCCCGCACGGCCCCTCCCGCCAGGCCCGCTGGCGCTCGCCTTGCCTTTCTCCCGCCTCACGCCGCGTGCACGGGGAGGGCCACTTGTCCCTCTATCCCTGCGTGCCCAAATCAAGAGGACCCCTGGGGTCTGGCGAAGATCAGGAACCTGCAGGCCGATGTGATTGGTCCAAACCTTTAGGTGCCGTCCTTGCAGGCGGGAGTGAACTCTGCAGATGTGCAGCAGTGGGTGTCTGTGACCGAGAGGGTGGCCTGGCAGGGACTGTCCTCGCAGGCGCTCACCCGCTCCTTCCGCGGCTCTGCCCTTGCCGCACGAGTGCCTGGCCCTGGCCCGGGGCAGACACCCCGCCCCGTGTTGTTTGGCCTTGGCCGTGTGGCTCACCTTGGCCAGTGGAGCATGATGCTCGCCACATATAGACAGAGCTCTACATGCCACATATAAACAGAGCTTTACATGCCACATATAAACCGAGCTCTACATGTCACACATAAACCGAGCTCTACATGCCACATATAAAACAAGCTTTACATGCCACATGTAAACCGAGCTTTACATGCCACCTATAAACCGAGCTTTACATGCGATCCTGCTGCTTAGGCGGGACAGCTGGGCGTCACCCGGCGGTGGGACACGCGGCTCGGGGGCAGCAGCTGCAGGGTGACGTTGCCGGGTTTTATTTCACTGACCCCGCAAGCCGTCGGCCCTCTCCAGTTCCTGGTTTCCTTTCCGGTGAAGGAGGAAGAAGAATAACCGCTGGCTGAAGGGTTGTTATGAAGGTTTTAAAAATTAATAATTGGGGAGCACTGAAGCCGCGCTGGGCCCGCATGAGGTGCTTCTGCGCAGCCGGGGCCGAGTCTTGGCCGAGCGCCTGCTGTGCTCCAGGCAGCCCCCAAATACTCGATCCCGGTGAGGCCTCAGGGGATCCCCTGGGGAGGACGTTACAGTGCAGCACGTCTAACAGAGGAGGCTGAACGCCGGCGTGTGAAGCCACTGCGCGGTGAGCGAGGATGAGGCTAACGGCGGCCGGGCTGTCTGTAAGTTAAAGCCCACCCCCAGCGTCCGTGTGCCTGTGGCACAGACACGCCCTCACACACTCGCTAGAGGCCCGCGCGCTCGGTGTTTAGGTTTGGAAGACGAACCCCTGCGCCCGGCACATCGGGGGCCCAGCGCCCGCTCGCTGCGCCCTCGCCCGGCCCCACGCCCCCCGCCTTCCACCCTGCAGCCGGGGAAGGGAACCTTCCGGAAGCTCTGCGAGTGTGAACCGGGGGGTGCAGCTCGTCTCTGCAGTGGAACCGCTCCCCCGCCAGGACCATCAAGACACTGAAGTAACAACACACCCGAAGAGATACGAAATTTGGACTTTGCCCGGTGCGCTAGGCTGTTAACTGGAAAAGCAGGGAGGGCCGCGACCGCTGCGGCGGGTCCCAGATAAGCAGGCCGAGGGCTGTCGGGGGCCGGGGCACCCAGCAAGGGGCTGGGCCTGGTAAAGCCACTGGCGGCTGGTGCGAGAGCCCCATCGGACGCTCGTGAACGTTCTACGGAGGTCGTCAGTGTTAGAAGTTTTATCAGTGGGCCAGATGGCTCCGAGAAAATAAAACTGTTAAATTACCATGTACTGAGAACATCCAATTCTATACAGATATGATTAGGGATTCAGTAAGGGGCCTTTTCTAAACACCGTTATAAAGTTTATCCCTGCCGCTGGTACGCCGGTCTTCCATATCAAGTTTGAAAATATCTTTTGAGTTGCGGATTTATTTTATTCTCAAGTATTCTGTTAATTTTTTTATTTTGAAGCATTGTGTTCATTCTCAAAGGATTGAACTGACTTGCAAATGTCATGTAGCCAGCAAGTGGCAAAGGCTGGATTTAAACTGAGGTCCTTCTGTCTCGCAAACCCATGGGCTGTTTTCTCTATTATATGCCTCCAACTCCAGATGTGCATAGATATGTATTTTTTTTCGTTTTTTCTGCTTTTATTGATTTCAGAGAGAGGAAGGGAGAAAGAGAGAGAGGTAGAAACATCAACGATGAGAATCATGGATCGGCTGCCCCCCCGGGGATCGAGCCTGCAACCCGGGCTTGTGCCCTGACCGGGAATCGAACTTCTATCTCCTGGTTCATGGGTCGACACCCACCCACTGAACCATGCTGCCCGGGCTGTATTCTTTTCTTTTTAATCTATAACCATGACTAGCTCACAAATGGGTGTTTTGCAGTTGAACATCTTGAGTAGTGTTTATTAGACAGAAGTTATGAGTGTCACTATTTACTAGCCACTTCTACCCTTTCCTAAGAATAGGTGATCTCTCTATCTATCCATCCATCTATCTGTCTATCTATCCACCCATCCATCTATCTATTTAAAGATTTGTCTTTAGTCTAGAGGTTCATAAATGATTTGCAAAGAGGCCTCTTATGTCTCCCAAACCCCCTCCCCAACCTTTTGTACTATTAACAGGGCTTTTCTTCTTAATACACAGGAAGAAAAAGAAAAGCAAGTTTTGTTTTCTAGCTTCTAAGTTACCTCATTGAAAAATGTTTTTGAGATCTACATTTATTTATACTCAATTTCTTAACTAAATGCGTTTATTCTACCTTCAGGAAGAGCAATATTATTGTAGTAGTGAAACTCTCTCATTCTCTGACCTCTGGCTTTGTTTTAATTGGCCTTTATTTTTTTTTTTAATTTTTTTATTGGTTTCAGAGAGAGGAAGGGAGGGGGAGAGAGATATAGAAACATCAATGATGAGTCCTTGATGGGCTGCCTCCTGCATGGCCCCTGCTGGGGATCGAGCTGCAGCCTGGGAATCGAACCCCACTCTCCCGGATCCTAGGCCGACGCTCAACTGCTGAGCCACGCCCGCCGGGCTTGGCTTTTACTTTTAAACTGAAATCAACATGCATAGTATCTTTTCATTCCATACACTTATTGACACTTTTTTCAGTCTTTGTGGGTGCAGGGGAAATTCCTGTTCTTGGTGGGGAGGCATTTCTCTTTGCTCCTGGAAGTGTGTTGGGCTGGGGCGTCTTTCAGGGGTGGGTGTCCCATGTCCCCTCTCGCCTCCCAGAGCTGCCCCTGGAACCCTTGGGCACCGTCCGACTGAGGACGTGGCAGAGGAAGAAGGGCTGAACCGCCCAGGGGTCCAGAAATGGCCCCGGTCACCTGCAGCGTCACTTTGCTGGATTCTGGAACCCACAGTGTTGACAAGAGAAGGCACCTGGCTCCTGTAGGGAAATCACTGGAAAGTGTGAGAACTTGGTGGAGGGGACATTCGATGGTTTGATGCCAGGGAGGTGACGTTTTGTCCACAGCAGGTAGGTTCAGACACTGGATCCCTCAGCCATTGTGGTCTACCGTCCTTGCCGTCTTGGTGACCTGAGGATCCCGAGGATGGCTTGGTGGTCCTCGCAGACCTTAGGCACGTGCCCACCTTGAACACCGGGCATACGGAGCCCTCTCATCTGAAAATGAATCTAAGCTCCATGTCTTGGAATCTCCCCCCTACCCCCGTCACATGTGCTTTCTCAATTCATTGAGCTTCCTCTCCGCCAACAGAGGTTTTGACCAATTATTATTGACCAATATTGGTTTTGTTCCTCCCGGGACATCATTTGGCTTCAATAGGATCAGACGCTGCTTCCTGCTTTTTCTGGGGCGTCTTTGCCTGTTCACGGCCGCTCACGGTGAGGCTGGTGGCTTCCTCTCTTCAGAGCCCCCCTGTCACGAAGGGGTGGCTTTTGTGCCGAAGAGTCCAACATATTAAACTTGACCTACTCGGTAGAGGTCAGAAATGACTAGGTTTTGGGTGAAGATTTGGGATGTCACTTTCAAACTGTGCATTTTCTGACTCCAATGAAATTGGTTTAAGTTTTTTAAAATTCTTGGTTTGGAGAATTTTACTGTGATCTGTTAGTGCTGTATGTGTCGTAGAAATATGTTCGAGGAGGTGAAAACTATGAGAAAATAAGTCAGTACTGATTTTTCAATGAAAACCTTTGGAATTTATAGAGGCTTTCTAAATCAGCTTTATTTTTATCTTTTCACGAAGTTTCTTTACTTAGCTGAAATCCAAAGAAGGAGTGGAGTGTTTCCCACAGTCCCTGACGTAAACGTGGCCCAGTTTTCTCTCCCTGTTTTGCAGGCAGGTGGTGGTACAGGAATCGATCTCCAGTGACTTTGCAGGCCTTTCTTTGCAAGTAGCTCTGCAAGCATGGGGGGGAGATATTTGGGCAAAGCCTTTAATGGCTCTGTTATCAATCTTATTGACAATTGATCCGAGTATCAGTTGAGCAGTGGCGATCTTACTGTCCCCTGCTCCCTCTGCTCCGAGAACCCGAAGAGCGCTGCCTATCAGAGCCTGGAGCTGCCGTTAGATTAACTTCCCATCCGGCTTCCAGTGTGATGAGAGGTGACACCAGTAAACACTCCCGTAAAGTGATCCCCTTTCCTACTGTGTTTCATTATGGGAAGGAGCAACTTTGAAGACATGTTTCAAAAGCCCTTCGTGTATTTCACCTAAGCGAGTCCCTCTATCAGGGATATGTATATATAGCCCATGCATTTACGTACGAGCGAATTCTTGTTTACGTCTGTGTCTACAGTATCCCTCCCTCCTTTCATTATAGGCCAGAATGCAAGTCTAGGAAACCCTCTCAAAGGGGATAATCTTTTAACATATTGGAGTCAATTTTAGGAAAATGAACCACAAAACTTGATTAAATTACCAACTTTATTTGATTTTGTTTACTTTTAATGAATTCTTCTGTGATTTTTGTCTGGATAAAATGCAGGCTATGTACTGTGCTGTTTGGAACATGCCCATCAGCAAATTGCAAACTTCTGCAACTTCCACCATTGGAATTACCTCTTTTGGTTAAACTTTTCTCTAATCGTACACGAGAAAATCCACGAGATATCATTGAACATGAGCTGCACGTAACTCTTGCACTGGTATTTGTGAGTGTAGATAGACCTGGGAACAAAGGGGTCCCAGTGCAAACCTGCATGTTTTAATCAAACGCTTGTGCTGCTGTTAGTTTGAGGTGTTTCCCAGGCCCTGGAATAACGTGCGTGGGTGGAAGAGCGCACACGGAGGGTGTTCAGGAAACCCTGGTCATAAGCCTCTGAGTTGCTATGGGCACTGTCAGCATCACCATAAACATCTACCATCGAACAGTATTTTATACTCACCATATGCCTTGGTGAGCAAAATGGTCCTTATAAAAAACATATGAAATATGAAAAAGAAAAAAGACACCTAGAAGTGTCTGTTTTACTGCCGAGGGAGGGAACAATGGCACAAGGAGGCCGGAACCTCTGAGCAGTGGCTCACTGCGCTCGTCAGGATCCTGCCTTCAGTAGACGTCTGCTCCAGCCAGTCGTCATATGGCCCATAGCAGCCAACAGACGTCCAGGCAGCGATACCGCTGACATTTTACGGTGTACTCCCATATATAATTATCCTCATTAATTTATAATTTACTTTATAATTTAACCAAATTATTTGACTGATGCTTAAGTCCATTTCTCCCAAAGAGGACTACTGTATTATGACAGAAAGTGAGTTATATTGTTCATATAATAAGTTTTTATATATTCAAAACATTTTAAAATAATTTCTTAGCTTTTTCCTCCCTCTTCCAAATGTCTTTAATATTCTATAGGACATCCATTTCTTTTTAAAAATATATTACTTTTATTGATTTTAGAGAGAGGAAGGGAGGGAGAGAGAGAGAGAAACATCAATGATGAGGGTCATTGACCGGCTGCCTCCTGCACGGCCCCTGCTGGGAATGGAACCTGCAACCTGGGCATGTGCCCTGACAGGAATCGAACTGCGATCACCTGGATCCTAGGTCGATGCTCAGCCGCTGAGCCACACCAGCTGGGCAGGACATCCATTTCTTGTAGTAATTTTTATTCCAATCAATTAGCTATTCTTTGTTTTTCTCTTCTACTCTACCTTCAGTACCTGTATCTCCAATTCATCTTATACACGCCTCTCGAACCCCACTTAGCACTGTTTGGTGTTAAAACTTTGATTTTCTGCAGCATGTGAAACGCATCCTCACCTCGGGGACCTAACTCAAGCCGGTCCCCAGGCGGTTTCCCCTCTCTCTATGGCTGCCTGATATTTCACGGCACCGCACATATACGTGTGGATATCATCTTTATGGCACGTTCTACACCTTCATTTTATTAACACTTTTACCTTTGCTTTGTTATCTGTAAAATCATCAGTAAGAAATTATTGTACAGGAAGGAGACGTGGTGAGAAGAGCATTAGTTAGCCTGGGTCCTGGGCTCAGCTTCCGCAGGATGAGCCACACGATGCGTAGGTTACCGGCGTCTCCTTAGCCCCGGTCTCAGTTGCAAAAGCTGGCAGTTGTCTAGTATCTCAGAAAATAATATTTTCTGTTACTCTTTGAGTAAGGATATTGCCCCATCAGTTTCCACATGTTTGAATGAAGGGATTACTACTCTATTGCAGCATTTCAATTTCATTGTAATTATTTCTTTCAACCTCTTTGTCTCGTGTCCCCAGCGTCCCGATAGCGTGTTTTGTTGAGTAGCGAATGTACTTTAAACTGTAATTGCGACAGCAAATACTCCAAGACGACTTTTCACTCTGTTTCCTAGCATGTCCCACTGAAACAATGGGCTGAAACCGCTTTTCTGGGTGCGTTGGGAGAATCGTGAGTGTTTTTACAAAGGTTAAATTTTAAGGAGCAGCGAGATCCTTGGTTGGACTTTTCCCTTGTGACAGTGTCACTGGTCTTTTATTTTTGCCCAGCAGATGGCAGTAGTGCCTTAAATAAAACCCTGAGGAAAAAAATGATAGAAGGTAAGGCACCCGTTTATAACTAAGCAGATGTCATAGAAATCCAAGAGAATGTTACTTAGACCTATACAGTTAAATGCAAAATAAAAGTTTCAGAAGCGTTTATCTTTTTCAAAAAGTTTCTCGGTGTTTCAGTTTGTAATGTATTGCAGTCGCTCTGGGAAAGTGAGACTAGGTAGGAAGAAAGGCAAGCTGGGGGATTGTTTTATCAAAAAAAAGATCCCTCCAAGGTGCTTTGGCTGTGACTCCCTGCGAGGCTGCAGTCACCAGAAGGAACGTAGGCCGTCCCGTCTCCCCCTTTCCTGCCCTGTCCCCTGCCTTGGCGGCACGTGGGTGGCTCGCTAATCGTTTGCTAGGATGAGAGACTCGCCTAAGTGTTGCTGAGAATTAGAGAGGAAAGGCGAGGACCAGCCAATAGGCCCAGAAGGTACCTGCAGAAAATGAATGTTCAACATGTTCTCAGCTTTGAAATCCTGATGTGTAACCCTAACATCCCCCTTCCCGAGTGTTCTGTTTCTCTCCCCGACGGAGCGGCCAACCTTTCCTTTGCTCCTAAAATCTGAAAGGAACAAATGTTTACTCACAATTTCTTGGCATGTCATTTGTTTTCCTTTGATTTTTAAAAATCCCTTAACTGCCTTTTTATTATGTAACACTAGGCTGTCTTAGATGTTAATCACTATTATAACTTTTAATTATGATAGTTTTATATTTCTCAGCTGATTAAAATGCACAACTCATATAAAAGATAGGATTTCCTTAATATGTTAGGAGTAGTGTGATAGTATTATATTAACATGGTAACTATTCTCACTTTACCCAGTTAGAGCAAGTCGATGATTTGGGGGAAGCACACACCATTAGTTATTTGCCCTTAAATCCGTCTTTAATGAAGCTCCCCTACCTAAGAGATTTAAGAAACCGAGGAGCTATTTAGAGAGATTTTGTGATTCCATCATGCTTTTGATGGAATAAAGTAATTATTAAGGATTAACATCTAAAAAACATAAGAGTGGAAACGACAGAAATGTGTTGATTTTAAAATTCTCTAATTTAATAATTGTGTTCAAAGAAAGGACTAGAATGTTCTATTCTCAAAAGTGGAGCCTGCCATGATTCCCTGAAAATTCCAAGAGCCCCGTCTTCTTCTTGGCCCCGGGACCAGCGAGCACCCACTCCTACCTCTGTGGCTGCGACGCCCTCGAGCCTCGAGGCGCAGAGGGAGGGGGCGGGAGGAGGCCTGGGGGGGCAGGAGCCCGCCCAGCCCGCGGGGAGAACCCCGATGGCCCGGCGGCCAAGCCCTGGCAGACCAGGCGGCACTCACCTCCACGGGCTCGCAGAGCCGGCGGCGGCGGGTGGGGGCGGGAATTGGCCCCTCTCCCCGTGTTAGGGGCTTGTCGGACTCACCCACCCAGGCAAACGTGCTGGATATTTTCCTTTGGAATCTTCGGTTTTCCTGTTCAGTTCAGCTTTGATTTGTCATGAAAACACACACATGATGGGGGATCCAGTGCCCTAAAGAACCAGGGGGGCTCATAGAGGAGGAGGGGTTCCCTGGTCTGTGTGCGCGGCCGAGGGCGAGCGTGAGAGGTCAGTGTCTGTACCTGCCAGCGGCTACCTGGAGGGGGAGGCGGTTACAGACGGTGAGTGTGTGTGTGTGTGTGTGTGTGAGTGTGTCAGTGCATGTGTGTGAGTATGTGTGAGTGTGTGAGTGTGAGAGTGTATGTGTGTGAGTGTGAGTGTATGTGTGTGTGTGAGTGTGTAAGTGTATGTGAGTGTGGGAGTGTATGTGTGTGTGTGAGTGTGTGTGAGTGTGTGTAAGTGTGTGTGTGTGTGAGTGTGTGTATGTGTGAGTGTGTGTGAGAGTGAGTGTATGTGTGTGTGAGTGTGTGTAAGTGTGTGTGTGAGTGTGTGTATGTGTGAGTGTGTGTGAGAGTGAGTGTATGTGTGTGTGAGTGTGTGTAAGTGTGTGTGTGTGAGTGTGTGTATGTGTGAGTGTGTGGAGAGGCAGGAAACTGCACTGGGAATGTGGGCTGAGCTCCTACAAATGTGAGCTAAACAGGATTCTAGGGGTTTGGATACTTGTTCAAACTATTTTACAGGTTCATTTACATTGTTTCCAGGAGTGAATTCTTCATTAACTTCTCCAGCTGGGGGTGGGTGGGGGAGGGGCCTGGGAGACGTTTACCCCCCATCTTCTCCTCGGATGTCTTAAAAATCATTTCTCTCCTTCCCACTATCACAGATCTATTAAGGAGCAATAGTATGGTTTTTATGATTCTGCAAACAATGTGAACTAAAATTATTTTTACATTTTTATTTTGAAAAAGCAAGTACATTAACTGAACACAAAAACCTACCTTAAAATAATAATTTAAAGCACTGTACCGTCTGGGGTGTGCTACATTTCCAGGAAAACTGGGCAGCAAGGAAAAGCCTGGGCCATTTCCCAGCATCTTTGCTCAGAGGCACCCATCACATGGCTGTTTCTGGCCTGCCCTGCGGTTCACTGCCCGCGAACTCGGGGAGCAAACAGAACTTGTTCACAGGGTGAAACACATATTTATGGTCCTGAATGAACTGCTCAGATTCAAAAACTGTGTGTGTGACAGCCCTGGACACAGGGACTGGGGCCCAATGGGATGTTTGGGGCTGATTTGCATGTCAATGCGAGTCCCTTTAGGAATCGCTGCTCCAGACAATGCTGTTGTCTGGGGTCGGGAAGAAAACCCATAAAGTGTGGATTCACTTTTCAATGCCCTCGATTCTCTTTCTGTGCTTTGGAAAACTGTGAAACAGGGTCACCAAGCTCCATTCTGCGGCGTTCCATTATGTTTTCAATGAAGCGATTGAAGCTGCGCGGAGCCCAGACAGACAGACATCACAGGCCACTCCAGGGGAAGCGGCTTCACTGAGGCTCGTCCTGGGGCTGGGCCGGGGCTCTGGTCCCTGAAGCACTGAAGGGAACCAAGGCCCGTAAGCAAACACTTAGAGCCCTTTGCCTGGAGGAAAAATAGAAAAGAAAGGGCTCCTTTAGCTGCCGAGAAGCCAAACTAAAAATGTCGCAGGTAGTTGCCAACCAGGCCGCGATACGGAGGGGACTTTACGGGGTGGTGCCGCTTTCTACCTGGCTGGCCGCCTGGTGGCTGGCGCCCCGCCTGAGAGACGGGAGCCCGCGGGGCCTGCTCCCAGCGTTGCTGAAGTTTTATTTGGAGAAAGTGGTCATTATTTTTATTATTTTGCCTGACAGCCGTTGGCCTCCCGATGGGCACGTTAGCAGAAAGTTTCACCCTGTGGCTTAGAACGTGGGTGACTCTCTGCGGCAAAGCTCTGAAGTCACGGAGATGAAAGGGCATCGTGCTCAGCGGCCGCCGCGTCTGAAAGCCGCGAGCCCGGTGACAGCCGCGTGTGGCGTGGCCGCGTTTCCTGTCTGCCTGGTGACTTTTCCCACGACCACGCTGGCTTGCGTGCTAGCTCTTTCCCCCGAGCCCATTCCGCCTTAGCAATCACACATACTGTTTTGCCTCTCGGTTGTCACAATTTGGCTTTTTCTGTGTAATGCAGACGCGTTTCTCCAGGGCCTCCCTTAGTCGCTGCCTCAGGGGCGACACCCGACAGCTCGTCCTGCCTGCGGGAGGTGCTGTGCGGACGGTGTTTCGGTTGCTTCGTCCAGAACCCTGAGCAGTCTGATTCACCTCCTGTCACCTGTCCTGTGGCTTCTCAGCTACAGAGGAAGACAACCGAGATCCCACTGATAAAAGAAGGGACGGTCTCTGAAGGTCTTTCCGGAGACGGTGGAGGGGAGATGAGCTCACAGGGGTGGGGCCCTCACCCCGTAGGAGCGGCGTCCTTAGAAAGGGAGAGACATCGGAGCTTGCCCTGCACACAGAGGAAAGGCCACGTGTGGACACATCGAGAGGTGGCCTCTACAAGCCAGGAAGAGAGGCGTCACCAGGAGCTGATCCTGGCGGTTTCTGATCTTGGATGCAAGAAAACAAATTCCTCGTCTAAGCCTCCCGGTGTGCGGTGTTTGGTTTTGGCCGCCCGGTCAGACTAGGAGAGCTAAGCTAGCTCACCTCCAGGGCCGCTGTGCTTAGCCTCCCACGTCTGTCCTACCTGACGTCCATCCCGTCCTCATTACTCTTTGAGGACAGCGGCAGTGCCCCCGCGCCCCCCACCGGGTGTGATTTGCATAGTAAGTTCTTCAGTATTTCCTAGGCTCAGAGCAGGTTTAAAAGTGAGAGGACCAAGGTGTGAACTTACCCTCCCAGTTTAAAGCCGAACAGCTCGGATCCAGGGAGGAGAGGTCTAAGGACTCGCCGCGGCGGCTCTGTGGTCAGCACGGACCGGCCATGGAATCCGGGACACAGCTCCAGCCTGGGGCGCGCAGTCCCTGTCTTCACTGGGGACACGGAGCTTAAATGCATCACCTCACTGCTATTAGCGTCTCTTATTTTTAATAATATTGAATGATGGAATCCAAATGCCGCAGAAAGTAAACAATTGAAACTAGATGCTACTGAGAGTGAGAAAAACTGACACCCCATGATGTACCAGAAAGGAAATAGAAATCCAGGAATCTCAAGGATTGTGACAAAGCAAACATAATTAGCAAACGTACTCTTTTGTTTCTTACTGACTTATTAAGTGAAAATTTAAATGTTATATTTTTTAGTGTGAGAGTGAAAAAAGTAAACATATTGATGTTAATTTAATTGCACATAAAATGCTTCTCTTATTTTCCGGAAGGGAAACCCAAACTCAGAGCCCAAGGACACACACATGTTCCTCCATCTATCAAATCAGGCTGCGCAAACGTGCAAATGAATGCCCAGAGGCAGACCCAGAACCATCCAAACTAGCCCCATAAAACACGACAGGATCTCCAGCTACTAGCCAGAGCCCTTTTAAACGCCAAATCGAAAGGATGCCAACTGGTGGCCTTGTCAGCAGCCTCAGTGGAGAAGGAGATGACTGAATTAGCACGGAGCTTCAGGCCCATTCCCGCCTGGCAGGGTCTGAGACCGATGCCCGCGGCAGCGTGTGAGGACTTGCAGAGCCTCGGCCCGCGATGCTTCTATTTAATGGATAAACAACACCCTCGAAGTGACGGCAGCCTCCCCTTTTTACTCAGTTATGCTTCCAAAACACAGCCCGGTGAGTCAGAGCGCGCACCGCAGGCTCTTTTCTTCCTGTCTCGGGGTGAGGTTGACTCGTGGGGTGCGAGCTCCCTGTGCAGAAAGGGCCGGGAGGCTGGCAGGGTCTGCGAGGGGCGCAGGTCGCTGGCACCCGCCCAGTGGCATCCTTGCTGCACTCAGCGGCCCAGAGCATCCCTTAGCCTCGTGGGACCCGTTTTCGCAGGTGTCCGATGTCCGCAGTGAAGTCCTCGCTCACTGCAGAGCGGTGTGGTGAGAATCCAACCGAAGAATGTCCTATGTGTTGTGTGATCTTTTGAGGCTCACAAAATCCTTCCTGACCATTTTAATTTGCTCATAAAAACGCAGTGAATTAAGAAAGGCAGGGGCTTGGTGTTCCCCTGTAGTGCTGGGCAGTGCCGAGGTGCCATGGCTCAGGGTGAGGAACTGCGGAGAGGCCCCCGTCCGGGTCGGCAAGTGGTGCTCTCCGGCCAGGAGCGAAAAGGAGCGCGGTGTGTGAGGGGGACAGGCCACGGTGCTCTCATGTTTCAAATAGTTTGTTGGCAACCTAATAATAACACTGGACTTAATTTTAAGGGTATATAGTGTACTTTGTTTTAGTCTTACCCCAGTATGCTATGGGCAGGCCTCTGAATTTAGATTTCATTTTCCACATCCATAAATTAGGGATAAAAATGCAATAAGCAAAAGGTTGTGATAATTAAATTTATTAAATAATGTAAATCCTTAGAATGTGGCATATGGCAAGGGTTCAATAAACATCATCATCATCACGGAAACTGGATAAAGGTAAATCCCAGGAGCATAGGATGGCCTTGAACCCCGGGACGGCACTTGTAGCTGAGTAACCACTTCCCGGTGGTCTCATGAAATTGCTTAGCTATCCTGAGACTGTCCCTCGTTTGCTGTGGGGGTGGCCTGATGGGTAGGGGGTGGGCGCCCACTGGCCTCGTGCCCAGAGGTCAAGGTCCTGGTAGCATTTTGTCGCTGATTTTTTTACCTGTCCCCTTTCCTGTCATTGCCTTGATTCCTCTGTGCACAAAATAAGGACACTTGTAATTTTGTTCTTCCTTTAGTTAAGATCTATCAAAGATTCATTCACCTAGTAATCGGAGGTGACGTGCTAGGAGTGTAAGAGAGATCGTCTTTGGCCTCACAGATCGCAGCGTCTAGTAAGGCGAGCTCAGTGTGAGCAGAGGTGGTTACGGGAAAGTGCTGTAGATGCAGGAATCCGATGTGACAGTGAGCAACTCCCTCCCGGTGAAACGCTGCGGGGACTCCAGCCCCTTCCTGAGGCAGGCGACCTTCGAGCTGAGCCTGGAAGAGCAGGGATGTGAGGACATTTAGACAAGGGTGTGAGCAGAGCTTGGGCAGGGGCCACGCGCAGCTTTGCAGGCCCAAACAGCAAGCTCTCCAGCTTCGGAATTCTGCAGCGATGTATTTATAATGTTTCCTTAAACATTCACAAAACCAAATTCAGAAATTAAAAATACATTGGGGAGATCAGAAGGAAGGGACAGGGAACCCCAGATGAGAGAAAGTTTAGGGTGATGAGTGTGCTTGGTTGTTTTTATGTATGTTTTTGTATTCCCAGTTGAAGGAAATGTCGATTGGATTTCTGATATTTTTCTTGAGACACATGTAAAACTATGATCATGATACCCAATATTAAGGAAAAAATGACCTGTTAGATAATATGGATATTATAAAATTAGAGAAATCTATTTGGTCATATAACAGTTTCCAGGCTGACTGGAACATGCACACACATGCTCACACATGCACACACGCACATGTGAACTTGCTGCATGCCAAATGATCATGAACAGACAGGTGCTCGCTGCGGTTTGGAAGAGGTGTCAGTGGCACAGGCATCCTGCAGGAGGGGGCCCTGTGCCGGGCGCTGTGCCGGGCTCTGTGCTGGGCCTTGTGCCGGGCTCTGTGCTGGGTCTTGTGATGGGCTCTGTGATGGGCTCTGTGCCAGGCCCTGTGCCGGGCCCTGTGCCGGGCTCTGTGCTGGGCCTTGTGCCGGGCTCTGTGCTGGGTCTTGTGATGGGCTCTGTGATGGGCTCTGTGCCAGGCCCTGTGGCGGGCCCTGTGCCGGGCCCTGTGATGGGCTCTGTGCCGGGCCCTGTGCCGGGCCCTGTGCCGGGCCCTGTGCCAGGCTCTGTGCTGGGTGCTGAGGGACCGGTGGCTCCGACTCAGGAAGAAGGAGAAGGGAGCAGAGGAGAGCCGTGTGTAAACACAGAGATAGAAAAGTGGGACATGCAAAGCATTTTTGATTTGGTCAAAAATACCTTTGTCCAGGAGCAGCGGAGAGTCGAGGCTGCACTATTACATGCCTGCGGTCTCTCAGCGCTTCGCCGGGGGTCACACGCTGTCCCGTAAGAAGTGAGCAATCGGGCTTGATTTTGAGTATGGAGCCATGAACGGTAGGCTCCCAGGACATTATCTCTGGGGTGCTCCCAGACGTGCATAAGGAAGACCCGATTATAGTGGATCTTTTAAGGACCCGTCCACTCAACTCCAGCAGAAGTGTAATGTATCTAAATGCTACCGGTTACTGACTCAAACAGGCTTAATGTTATAACGTGGCTTTTACCCTGCTCACAGCACAAGGTCAGCGACGTCCGGGCTCATCGCGTGTCCAGGATGGAGCCAGCATGACTGGCTGGCGAGGTGGTCCAGGTAAAATAACACGTTACACGCCAAGTACCTACTGTGAACAAGCAACATTGTCATAACCTCCCGCTCACGCTTCCTTCCAGGTCCCGCACAATCCGTGACTCAGTGTCATCATTCAATAGATGTCATAAAGAATGCCACTAATTTAATTATATTCCCATCCCTCCCAGCCAGGTGATGAACCCGTCGTGACCTCAAGGAGACATGCCGCTGGATAAAGCAAAAGACAGATGTGCTGGGTTCCTGGGAGCGTGAACGGGGAATGGCTCTCCCACCGCACGCTGTCCGTGACCGAGCCATCTCCTGTCATTTCTCTCCGACACCCGGATAGTCAGGCACCCCCCAACCTGCAGAGGTGCCCGTCTGCCGCCCGCGGGGGGCTCCATTCTGTCAGGCCAGCGCCCGGGATCTCAGCCACTTCTCCACAAGCTGCACAGTTGTGTACACTACTGCGGATCTTTGCCCCAAATCTCTGCACCCCAGAGCAGTGTCCCCCACAGGAGAGAGGAGATAGTAGCTGCAGAGAAATGCAGGGGACTCCACAGGACAGGGGGAGAGGCCGAAAGAGGACTTTGCGCTCCGGCTAGGATCCAGGAGGCAGCTCGGCGCGTCTCAGCAGGGGACTGGGCCGGGCCAGGGTCCTCCCCCACGGCCCGGGGTTGAACGAGACCTGGGGGAGGGCCGAGGGGGACAGCGGGTGCGGGGCTGAGGGACACCACGGGGAACCTCTGGCGCCCCGGAAGATGCGGTGAGGCATGGCGCCGATGGCGAGAACCCGTGGAATGAACGGTAATGTCCTCGCTGTGCCTGCGCGGGAGCTTGAAAGTGCTGTCACTGCGGTGCGGGTCCTGGGGTGAAATGTCTCCGCCCTCTGTCGTCTCCATGTGTCTGCTCCCTGTTTAACTCTTTCTCCCTACACTTTTCGGGGAGATTTGAGTCACTAATGCTCCGTGACCTCTCTTCTGTGTGATGCCGTCCTCTTGTCATATTGTGTCACATTTGTCTTGCGACAGCCCCACCCTTGCAGGGCCTAACTCTGGGTCTTGTACTTTGCGCATAGTAGGTACTTTGTATATAATATGTTATGAGATTAACTGAATTGTAGAGACAATACCCTTCAGTTTGTGTTCCAGCAAGGACCCTTCATAGCCCTCTCTGTCTCTTAGCTCTTCTTACGCACGTGACTGTGTTCACACTCAGGGATGCGACTGAGTTCACACTCAGGTATGTGGCCGTGCTCACACTCAGGTATCTGACAGTTCTCACTCCTGTATGTGACAGTTCTGTGACAGTTCTCACTCCTGTATGTGACAGTTCTCACTCGTGTATGTGACAGTCCTCACTCCTGTATGTGACAGTTCTCACTCGTGTATGTGACAGTTCTCACTCATGTATGTGACAGTTCTCACTCGTGTATGTGACAGTCCTCACTCCTGTATGTGACAGTTCTCACTCATGTATGTGACAGTTCTCACTCGTGTATGTGACAGTTCTCACTCCTGTATGTGACAGTTCTCACACAAATGAGATGTTTACCAGAAGGAATGGAAATGTCAGCAAACCCCTGTCAGCTGCACAGTGACAGTTCGTGGAGCACGTCCCCCGAGTTCTGCAAAGTGGATGAGGTGGTCTTGTGGCTCCAAACGGAATGTCCTCAGAATGCCATTGTCCCCGCCCGTCGTCACAGGGCTCCCCGAGCTGGGCTTTGCTTCAGAGAATGTGCAGACCTTCCGGGAACATCCAGGTCTCCACTCCCAGACGGAGAAACCCTGGCTCCGGTTCCCGAGTAAACGGGAAGGAAACGAACAGAGAAACCTTCGGATGAAATCGATCATTTTAAGAATTTTCTCGTATCCTGATCCTGGCTTTTAAGTGGGCTGTGGAGAAGTATTTGTCTTTCTTTTGTGAAATTTTTATTTGATTTGATTCTCATAAAATTGGCCTCATCTAATTTATTCACTTCTGTTAGAAGACTTGGAACACGGTGAACGATTGCTTTGAGCAGCCCGGGATCTCCAGGGTCCGGGGGGGCTGCCCGCAAGCTGCTGCTTCAAACTGAAAAAGACGGGCACTGGCTTTCCACGCAGGCAGAAAAATGATAGAATAGGGGAATTTTGGTAACTAAAGGTAAGTATAATTATGGGGCTATGACTATGAAATAAATATTAGAGAGTCTGCTTGAGAAAATAGAAACTACTCATCCCATTAAAAAGGATTTCCATACATGTCAAATCATCAGGCATTCATAACCAACGTGAAATCCAAATTGTATTTTTACAATATATTTATTACTTTAAGAAGAAATATCTCTGTATCCAATTGAGGTATATGACAAACCAGGATTTTTATATTCTGGAACTAAAAGTTTAATCTTTGACATTTTCTATAAATTCATACATTTTCTATAAATATATACATTTATAGAAATGTAAAAGATATTTATATCTCCCTATACATATACTTACATATTTATTTTCTAAAGTGTTTGCATTTTTGAACCACCTAGTATTTAAGAGGTGGTAATAATTAATTTATTAAAAGAACAAAAACCAACAGAAGAGCACAGAGGCCTCCGGTCGGAGAAGGCGCGGGCCTTTCACGGCCTGAGCCTCTCAGTCCCCTCTCGCCTGCACCTGCAGCATCGGGTAGCGAGACAGACCCGTTGGGTGGCAGCAAATGCCTTTGTGGAGTTATTGCAAATTTATATTTCCACTAATGCAGACGCGCTGGGACTAGAGTGTATTTTAATTTCTTTTAATTCTCATAGTTAATGGTAAGGTTTCATCAATATTGGGAATTGAAGTCCACGTAGGAGGAAAACAAATAACTCTTCCATGTCCAGTTTTCACAAATCACACTCGGTAATTACCGTGGTTAATCCTGCGATTAAAAGGAGTCGGGGAAGAGAGAAGGACACCCGAGCTTTTCTTCTGCCCTGCATGTCACACCACAAACACTGGCACCAGACAGAGGGGAGGGGAGGGGGAAGCAGCCGTGAGGGTAATTCAACACGGGCTTGCATAGAATGATTTTTTCATTAGCTAATCAAAACCTTCATTTATGTAAATGAAATCTATTTCAGCTTCAAGGACCTAGGAGAACGGGGCGGGGGTGCGTACGGATGGGACTGGGGGTGGCGGTGGTAATTGCACACGGGCCTAATTGCAGGGCGCAGCTCAAGTGCAATCAGCGCGGCGAAGGGCAGCGTAGTCATCGCGAGAGACGCCGAGGCGTTTCCTTCGTGGTCCAGGGGCACGAAGCAAATGTCAGTCATCACTTTAAAATGGATTATAAGTTTATCTTTATTAGGCACAAAAACGATCTGTTGCTGATTTCATGTGGGTTTTAAATTGAAAATCCTGTGATGTCGTATTACTGTGATGTGCTTAAGTGACAGGCTCTAGCCAAACACCCCTCGGCCGGTGTGCTTCCCTCTTACATTAAAAACTGAACTGTCCTTTGAGTTGAGAAGCATCCAAGTGGCATCTTCTTCAGTCCCGCAAACAAACGTCAACCCGTCTCAGACAACAGACTCTTTCCCCTTCACTGAAGGCACCTTTACCTTGTAGGGGTTTACGAACAGCGCCCTAAATAGAAGAACCCGCGTCTTCTCTCCTGGGCTCCAGAGGCTCCTTGCTGGGCCGGTCACCGCAGCGGCAGCTTCCGAGCCTGTCCCATGTCGCTGGCTCCTGTCCTCCGTGACCTTGCGCATTTTCCTGGGCACCCGCGGGCCGTGGCCATTCACAGTGTTGTGCACAGATTTGTGGTGGGGGGGGGCCTTTCTCTCTGCCAGCGGTTCTCAGGCTTTCATGTGTGCACGAATCCCCGGGGACCTTGGTAAAAGATAGCTTCCAGTTCTGGAGGGTGCGTGGGCCCTGGTGACGGAGGGCTGGGCCCTGGTGACGACCCTGCTGGGACACGGGCCCCGCTGCTCGCCAGGCAGGCCCGACGTGACCTACGTGCATCTTTCCTCTTGAATCAGATGGCGGCCCTCGAGGAAGGAGCCTGGAACAGCTCTACGTTTAGGTATCCGGCGGGTGCTCGGTGAATGCAGGTTACTCACCAGCAGGCACAGCAAGAGTGTCCCCATTGCTCTCTGGTGACCAAACCATGGTTTCCTTTCTGAACACATGAAGAAGGGGCCTCTTCCCAACCCGGACAACTCAGAGTAGTAATGTCGCCTGACAGGATCCCATGAAAATGACAGGGCTACCCAGGACGCCACAGCCCAGATGACAGGTTTACAATGGGTTCTTTTTCCTGTATTTTGTGTTCCCTTCCAGACAGAGTACATTCCAGGACCGGCGCACTCTTCCACTCACAGGAGTGAAAGCCCCGCCGCCCGAGGCACCCTCGGAGGCCCGCTCAGGGGAGAGGAGGGAGGTGCGACCGAGGACGGCGCCAGAGAGGCCCGAGTTCAAAGCATCGACGGCCGCGTGGAGCTGACCGCGCTGCTTGGCCCCAGCCTTCCTCTCTCCTCAGACGTGGGATTGCTTTCCCGGGCAGTTTTCCCCCAGTATTTCTCTGTTAAAGCTTCTCCTAAGCATTTTTAGATACTGAAGATGTCAGAGGCGTTGGCTGTCCTGTTTCGCTCCTCAGTCGCTGGGCATCTGCTCTCAAGGGTGCACGGTGAAGCCGCCCTGGGGGCCCTTGGGTGCCGTGGGTCCCATGGGTCCTGTGGGCAGCTTGACTTCCCTGAGCTGGGTGCTGACCCTGTTAACAGGTAAATAGTCTTCAACACACTCCCACGTAGAAAAATCCTTGTTGGTTTGATTTTCTCAAGTTGTCCATGTGAGGAATGGCTTAGCTAAGTGAGAAGAATGCTTGAAAGCATCCTGGCATCAAGTACAAATATAAAGAGACTGAATGACCTTCCCAAGGTCAACACACTGTTGTTGACAAGTACACAGCAGATCTTTTCTCTAACCCCCCGGGTTACTCACCAGGTTAGCGCATCCTTTGTCCCTGCTCATCTCGTTTTCCAGGATGCAGTGCAGGCCCATAAAACTTTTGGAAATAAATATATTTTAGTGTCAGACCCGAGACTGGAAACACAATAGTTGTACAGCTAAAACTTTACAACTTACGGCAGAGTTTGAAATGGACTTCTGGCTGCGTTTGGAATCCAAGGAGATAATGGCAAGTCATTCCTCTTTAGAACTATGTCGTGTGTGGACAGAAAGCAGTTCTCCATCCTAAAAAAATAGCTCTCTAGGGTTTGCTGAGTGTTGTGGAGCGGGAGTCACTAAACAAAATAAATGACATCTCAGAATGGTCTGTTGTCTTTGGTTCCAAATAGTGTTATTTTATTATGTTTCTTCATCTCCAGCTACCATAAAACCTCTCTTCAAAACACCGGTGCCTGCAAAACACGTAGGTCTTGGGGTCAGTGTAAATTCAGGGAGCAAGTTATCTGTCTTCAGATCCTTTCCCCGGGCCTATCCTCATTAAACATGAGTGATTTGAAAAAAGGAAGTTTCTGAGAAGGTTAATGTCATGGCCAAAACGAATGGGATCGCAGAGCCTGAAACACTTTTGTGCTAACGGGCTCTTTCTGAGAAACCTGCATTGTCCCGTCAGCTCCTTCCTTCAGCCTTTCTGCCCTGGCAACACCACCGCCTTTCTTTATCGCTTTCAAGGAGGGAAGCAAAGCAGAGCCTAGTGAACTTGCCTTTTTTAAAGCTCCGTGGAAGCCGCGGTTTGGAAAGCAGTGTGAAGCAGGCAGAAGAGAAGCTGACCTTAAGGGGTTACACGTTCACCTGTCAAAAATGTGCACATTTAACACAGCATGTGAGCCGGGTCTATCTCTAGGTGGCCGGCCATCAAGGTTTTCATTTTATATTCCTTTTAGACATTTTCTTCCGTCATCATTCATTACCTTTGTTATAAAAGCAATGAGTATGGTTTGTAGGAGATTGAAATATGTAAGTATTTTAAATTTATCCATAATTATATTAGCAAACAGGGTATGTAAACCTTGAGAGGCACAAAGGGAAGACTTGCGAGGCAGCCGGAGAGGAAATTACCTCTAACCTGTGGCTCTGGCACAGTCCCAGCAGCGTGGAGGGCAGAGAGCCCCTGGCCCGGCTCCCTCCCTGTCCCCGCCCATCACTAACCGTGTGGCGCGGTGCTGCTGGCCGCCGGCCGGAGCCTCAGCACGGTGGGCCCTTCCCATTGCTCCAGCCTCACCACCGTCCTCCCTCTGGGTATCACCGGGCGGCCTCATTTCCTCAGCTTCCCGCACAGTGGCCGCCACCACGTCACACAAACCGCCTTCCCTGCCCCCAGGCCTCACCTCCAGCCCCTGGCCGCCGCTGCGCCCGCAGGGGAGTCCCGTCCAAGTCCGAGTCCGTCTCCGCATGACGCTTCTGTGGAAGAATCCCCTGCAGGCTCTGCGTCTTGTTTTCTGTTCCTCCAGGTTTAAATTCTTCCCATGCTCCCC
The DNA here is from genome assembly GCF_964146895.1 of Miniopterus schreibersii. Taxonomy (NCBI): domain Eukaryota; kingdom Metazoa; phylum Chordata; class Mammalia; order Chiroptera; family Miniopteridae; genus Miniopterus; species Miniopterus schreibersii. Next base: position 8,590,361 of record NC_138105.1, read on the forward strand.
AGTCAGGCCACACTGGTTAGCAAGTTCTCCTCCGAGCTCATGTCCTATGGTCACCATCTCCCCGTAAATCGGCACAATTGCAGAGATAAACCCTAATTGGCCTGTTCTGCTCTAGGGGGACACCTTCCTCTTCTCAATCTACTCAGATCCCCATGACTCGGACCTGGCCGGTCCCCATTTTCTCCACAACGTCTGGTGGACGAGTCCAACCTGCAGAGAACTGTCTCTTACCAGCTCTCACCCGGTCATGTCATACAATGATTCAAAAACTCGATTCAAAGGGAGAACCCATGCGACCACATCCACGTGCTAGACAGGGGGCATTTTCCGACACCGGGAGATGATCCCTTTTTAGGGAAGTAACTCGACGGCTCTTTGGCTGAACAGCAGGGGCTCCCTGCAGCCTGGACTGCACCGGAGAGCCCGTGGTTCTCCAGCATTCCCGGTGGAGATCGCGCATGAGAGGCGTGGGAAGCTCGGAAATCCTGGAGGAGACGAGGCGGCAGGGAGGGAGTCTGAGGAAATGTAGCTCAGTAGCTCTAGGGACACATGGACAATGAGATGTCACTGTGTCTGGCTAAAGAGTGGAAACGCTTAGTTTTAAATGAACCTCTGTCCTGTGCTGTAAACCCACCTTCCACTGCCCCAGCCTTCAGTGGCTCTGTCCCGTGTCCCACCTTCCACTGCCCCAGCCTTCAGTGGCTCTGTCCCATGTCCCACCTTCCACTGCCCCAGCCTTCAGTGGCTCTGTCCCATGTCCCACCTTCCACTGCCCCAGCCTTCAGTGGCTCTGTCCCGTGTCTGCAGTCTTCCGCAAGAGTGAAGGGTCAGAGCCGAGGCCAGCGGGGAGCAGAGCCGCAGACCGAGGGCAGCCGCTGAGAGGTGAGGCTCCCGGTGTGCCCTTGGAAGAGCAGAATCAGGACGCAGAAGGGAGAGGAAACGGGGGAAATGCCCTCCAGTGATTCTCAGCTATTGGAGGGGTTTCTGGGTTTTTCTTAGAAGGTAAGAAAAAGCAAAGTTATTGAATTTAAATATGAAAGGGAAGGGAATGCAAAGAGTTGGGGACACCTAGGGAGCTGTCTACGCAGGTCACAGGAGTTTGAGCCCACTTTAATTCATCTTTTAAATCTGGAATAGGTTCATGTCTGTAAACATTATCTCCTCCACAAGATAGTAATCTAATTAAGGAAGCAAATAAATCTTACAATCTTTTAAATTCCCACGATTGCTACTCTAGGGCAGGTGCTCAGTGAATGCTTCTTGGATGGCAGCAGATTTAGTTCAATGAAGAGACCAGCTCCTCATAATTACAGGAAAGATCATCAAGCGTTAAGCTGATGTGAAAATGTTGTGTGTAGGACCATTTTGATAGTGTATTGTGCTCATTTCTTTTAAGACTTGCAGAAAATTTATGTTGGAGTATATATGGAAAGATGAGTGATATTGCATTGTCAGAATTCACATGAAATAGATCGGTCAGAAAATATTTTTTCCTGCACTGAATAGAAAATAATGGTGGGGATTTGCGTTTCTGGCTGTTTAGGATTAAGGTTCATGGAGCCTGAATAAATCGTGAACTCGGACTCTCCCGATGCTGTTTTTCTCTGCATGTTACACAACCAGACAAGTTAGGAAAGGAAAGGGAAAGGTTATTTTATACATGCTATGCTTGTTTTTGGTACAATAAATTAAATGGGGCTATATGTAAACAGTAGATAGTCACTTAAGATATTTGAAGCCTTATAATTTCTTCCACTAAGAAGCTAGCCTGTCATTTTGAGACTGTGGCTTAGGGCAGAAAGATGGCACACAGAGTTTTATGTGTTTAGTTCTCTAGCCCCGAGCGGCAGCCTGAGAGATACGTGTCTGTAGATCCCTGTCAAGCCTGCAGGACTGAGGGTGGGCAGGGAAGGCTTGATCCTCAGAGCCTCACGGAAGAAATGCCAAGTTCCTGTTTAGCTCCTTTCTTCTCAAGGCCTCTAAACTTGGATTCATCGGAAAAGTAGAGACTTTTCGCGATGAATCTGATGGGCGAGTTTTCAGCAGCCGGCTGTGGGGGAGGCCGCGGGGGGTGGAAAGCTGCTGTGGCCGTTGGAGCGAGGCCCTTAGGAGCAGGTGAGGGGGGCTGGGGGCTTCCAAAGGTGATTCGGAAGTGCTGCTTCTCAGAAATCGCCATCTGGATGTGATGTCTATGGCATTTGGGACACAACCAGTGCATTCCCTGGAACTACTCATTTGTATCAAGTGCTCAAAAATAATATCACCCGTAATGAGCAAAAATGAATGTTGTTGTTGTATGTCACCAAGGTTTTGTTACAGGACTATTGTGTCCCGAGATGACCGTCCTTGTGGGCACCTCACTCCCACGCCCGGGCCTGCTGTGCCGCGTGCTGTGCTGGCCCCCTTTGCTCCCAGCACCAGTGCAGCTGAACTCCCTCCATCTGGAACGCCCTGCACCCCCTTTCCAGACCCTAAGCCTTACCCGTTTCCTCCTGTCGAGAGCCTGTGTCTTTGCCCCACGAGACATTCTCTGATTCCCAGCTCTGAGTTTTCCTCACGTTCTGCACCGCTCTCGGATCCTGAATACTTTGACCTGCACTCATTTGTGTTAGGACTTGTGCATCCCCAGGGCTCCTTTCCTAGGGCTGTGGTAGCAAAGTTCCCCAGTGCGTGCTTGCAAACAGCAGAAACGGTTTCCTCCCAGTGCTGGAGGCCGGAGTCTGCAGTCGCATTGGCAGCGGGGCCACACTCCCCCAAGGCCTCGAGGGGAGGGCCTGCCTTCCTCGCGTCCAGCTTCTGGAGGCTCCGCGTGATCCTTGGCTGTGTTCTGTGTGGGTGACTTCCTTCCCTCATAAGGACACCCTTCATGCTGAGCCAGTGCTCACCCTGATGGCCTCATCTCACCTGACTACATCTGCACAGCCCCTATTTCCAAATCAGATTGCATTCCCAGGGGCTGCGGGTTAGGATTTTAACATAGCTTTTTAAAAGGGGGGACACAATCCCACTCATGTCCTCAGCACACCTGAGGGTCGCCGCTGGGCCCCGCCTCTTGCTCGGCCCCATCCTGACCAGCGGGCACGGGGATGGTGCCCTTTTGTCTCGTTCCTGCTTTGCACCTAACGTGTGCTCAGTTTTCTGCCTTACGCTGAACTGAGTCAAATTGTTCATCTAAACATATTTGGAAAGATCATAAAAATTATTCTGAGGGTGCCAAGAAAGATTGGTTAAGTATCAGTAAATGTGAGGTGTTATAGAGCCTCAAACATAAGGTGGTTATTAATCAACACATTTAAAAATCTCAATTTGGCAGAGAGAAAAGCCCCAAACACGCCACCAGAGCCCAGCACATTCAATGTGGGGAGGGATGCGTGACGGAAAAAAGTAATTATCAGTTGAATATACTTTCAGATGGGCTAATAAACTGGCTAATTTGGAAAACTAGGTTAAAGCTATTGTGTTATCATCAGTTTGTAAGGAGTCAACTTTTAGAGAGAAGACTGAGGCCCATCTTCCCCAGAATATGCTCACATCGGGGTCAATAAAATGGGTTGTGAAAATCACAATGTCCCGCCGAGAAGAGCCAGGCTTCCTGCTCATGTCAGGGTGACAGGGCGCATTCATCTGTCCAGACAGGCAACCCTCGTGGGGAGAACACAGCGGTGGTGCCATCTCTGCCATCAAAGGTCAAGAAAATGTGTCCGGGTGTCACAGGACGAATCAAAGTAAGTGTTTGCTGTGTTCCAAACTGTCGCTGCAGGAAGTCAGTGGACAGCTGCTGGTGCCACCAGTGAGGCACAGGCCTGGAAACTGCCCTGAGGACAGGGAGTGGGCGGTGTGTGAAGCTGGAAATGGGTGCGTGAAGCTGGGCATGGGTGCATGAAGCTGGAAATGGGTGCGTGAAGCTGGACATGGGTGCGTGAAGTTGGACATGGGTGCGTGAAGCTAGAAATGGGTGCGTGAAGCTGGACATGGGTGCGTGAAGTTGGACATGGGTGCGTGAAGCTGGAAATGGGTGCGTGAAGCTGGACATGGGTGCGTGAAGCTGGAAATGGGTGCGTGAAGCTGGGCATGGGTGCATGAAGCTGGAAATGGGTGCGTGAAGCTGGACATGGGTGCGTGAAGCTGGAAATGGGTGCGTGAAGCTGGGCATGGGTGCATGAAGCTGGACATGGGTGCGTGAAGCTGGAAATGGGTGTGTGAAGCTGGACATGGGTGCGTGAAGCTGGGCATGGGTGCATGAAGCTGGACATGGGTGCGTGAAGCTGGACATGGGTGCGTGAAGCTGGAAATGGGTGTGTGAAGCTGGACATGGGTGCGTGAAGCTGGACATGGGTGCGTGAAGCTGGACATGGGTGCGTGAAGCTGGAAGTCCTAAAAGAAGACTGGAGGGTGCAGTGCAGAGGGCACAGGTTTGGAGGAGTATCTGTTTGTTTTCATTGTGAGAAAAAATGTTCTGTTGGAACATCTGAAGCAGCACAAAGCCCAGAAGGCCCACTTAGGTGCCACCAGCATGGAGCTGGGCTCAGCAGCTGGATAAGCCTCAGGCTGCACAGCATCGTGGTCCTTGAAGCAGCAGCCCCGCATTTCGTTCGGCCTGTGTGTCGTCAGCTAGGCAAGGTGAGAGCGAGCCCTTCACGGGGTAGTTTGCTCCTAGACCTGGGCTGTCGCACTCATTCTGTCAATGAGCAGAGGACAACTATTTCGGGCTGCTCGGGCCACGTAGTCAGTTCATGTCACTTTGCCTTCGAAGTGTGAAAGCTACTTTTCGTCAACAAGCAGGTGTGATTGTCCCCACACAATTTTATTCTGGGACATTGAAATTGGAGTCTTATATAATTTTCAAGTGCCACACAACATTCTCTTGATTTGTTTTCAGCTAGAAAATATTAAAACTATTTTAACTGGCAATCTGTCACAAAACAGGCAGCCAGGGGCCGGATTTGGTCCAGGGCCGTCTATGGACAAGTCCTGTGTCAGATGAACAAGTGTGGATGTGTTGAGTAGCCATTTATGGAAAGTACTACTTTATGGGACTGGAAACAGCACGACTTCCTTCCTCAGGTGCCCCCCTTTTCCTTTAGCTCCAGAACCTTGAAACTACGGAACAGTTTCCTGGGTCTAGTTAGAGGGCAGTTCATCTGCTCGAGCTTGACTTTCATACACAAAGTGAGCGTGAGACCTGTGTGGAAACTTCAGCTCCAGTGTTGCTGCATCCTCTGTGACTGAACTTCCCCGACGCCTGACCATCCTGTCTCTGGGCAGGGACCTCACATCGAGCGGCTCAGGATCCTCTTGCCCCCCGGCTGTGCCTCAGCTCCGGAGGGTACACAGCACTGGGGCAGAGCACTGTGGGCAGTGCCTGGCCCGCGTGTGCCAGTGACCTGCGCCTGCCTCTGTTGAAATGTCCTGCTCCGTGGTCCAGTGACAGTCCACAGTGACCTGCTGGACGCCCCATTTCTTATGCCACCTGTGGCGATGGCTGCATCGGTTCCTGCAGCCCCCTCATCTGTACCCGGAGGCCCCGTCAAGTTTACCGGCTCTTTCTCGTCTAAATTCCACCCCCTCTGGGGGCTTGTGAAGTGTTGAGATTCTTTCACACAGCACTGGGATTGTGACACACTCAACATCCCTGTCCCCAGCACTGTCGCCCATGGAGCCATCTCTGTGCTGGAGCTTGCACCCCAAACCCAGGGGGGCTCTGCTGCCCCACGCGCCCCCTTCTTAGAGCCCACACCACCTCCCACACTTGACTGGTCTCAGGTTCGGTTTCCCCTCCTTTCAGACGGGTATTTTTAATCACATGCTCTTAGGTCTCATGTATGCTTCCAAAGACAGTATGTTCTTTTTGGCATCAGCTTTATGCCTTGAGACCTTCAGCATCTGGCCCTGTGAGGTTCAAAAGCTTTTTCTTAAAAGCTATGCCTCCCACGCCCCCCCCCCCCATATATCCAAAGTCAGTTCTGAACTCAGATGCTGAGATGACTCCATTCCCCTCCCCGCCCGAACTCCGCTTCAACGACTCTATCCGAGGGCACTGAGTACGGATGGTGCCCTCTCCCTGTATGAGTGGGGGAGACAGTCCCGGGGCCCCAGGAGCCCCCGGCTGGTACTGGCCTTGTCAGCAGTGCTGCTGGGCCTGTCACCCGGCCTGCTCAGTGCGTGTCCCCTGGGCACAGGGTGGGATGAGGGCGACTCCAGAGTCCACAGGAAAGCTCCTTTGACACATTTTCTGGGGAGCCCGGAACCTCAGCTTGAATCCCAGAGGGAAGGAATATGTTTGGAAAGCGCTGGGTCCCCGGCCACGTCCCTCAAGGAGGCAGACGGCCAAAAACCCTCCTGGCCTTTCTTCAGGTTTTGTCTTTGGAAGCTAACGTGCCCTGTAGCCGTGCTTGGGTTATGGTCGCCAGTATCAATTTCTCTTTTATCGTCTACGTTAATTAACGGGGTCCCTGGTTCTGTGGGCAAAAGCAAAAGAATGTGGCCCCACGAGTAGCATCCCTCAAATACTAAGATGTTGCCAGAATCAAGAAGAGAAAAACAGAAAACATGGCCTCTTGGCAGGAAATGTCCGAGGCACAGGATGCTTCTGTTCTGTTCTTTGAAGGTGGAAAGCTCGCCTCCTGTCTGAGCCGCGGAGGAAGGAGGGGGCACGGAGCAAACAGGCCCGAGTGGCCGCCGTCCCCGCCCCGGGAGGGGCAGCATCGGAAGCACGACACCTGCTCGTGGTGCCATCTGACCGGGATCCTGGCACCGCCCTGCCGCGTGGACGCCTCGCCCCTCGCCCCCTGGGCTGCACAGCGTTTGTGGGCACAAAAAGTCGCTAACCCGCTACCTGTCGTGGGCTCACACTGACACCACAACTTCTTGCCAGTCTCAGCTGAGAAAGCTAAACCATTTTTTAAAGAGTTCAGATCTTTTAGAAAGTGCAGGGTGGTTTTTTTACCCTTCAGAAATCCCCCTGGTTCCCTGTATTTGCTTTTGTCAGTCTTTCCGAGTGTGGGCGGTGAGTGTGCTTAGTGTGAGTTGCACTCGCCGCCTGAGGAGTAAATGAAAGACGCCAGGTTCGCCAGCCTTTGTTTGTGTCCGAAACTAACAGGTCCAGAAAGTCCTACACTTCGTGGCACCTGGTGAAAAAGATTAGAGCTTTCAAAGGTTTTTACAAAGTCGATTTTAATTTTGCGAAACTGCTTCTAATTTAGAAAAATTACTTCTCTCCTGCCCAACATCTAAGCGCTCCGTCCGGTTGCCAAGACGCTGGCGGCCGTGGCCGAGCCCGTGCCCCGCTATCGCACTCGCAGAAGCCGCGCTGATGGGACGCGCGATAAGCTCAGGTTTCTTCAAGTGACACCCCATCTCCAGCCGGTTCCAGGAGAAAAGCTAAAAAGTTAGAAGGCAGCCTGTGATCCCTCCCCGCTGACTGACTGGGGAGACACTTCAGGCTTCGAGCTGGAGGCTCGGGGAGGGGGCCCTGCCCCTGGGGGTTCCTCTGAGCCGCAGTGCAAGCCCGCAGCCCAGCCTCTGGGTGGCTGGCATGACTCCCGCTGTCTGAGGCTCTGGGCACCCCGACTTGCCCAGGGTGGCCAGGCCTGGCACGTGGGGCTGCTGACGGGGGCTGTCCCCGCTCGTCCTGTGGCGGTGAGGGTGAGGTCACCTGCCTGTCTTCCTGCAGAAACAGATGGAAAGTCTGCGGTTCATTTCTTTCCAAGGTAACCCCTTAGCTCGCTTCTGTGTTTCACAGTCACAGAGCCAAAGTTCTCCTCCTTGGGGAAGTTTTATTTTTCTTTAATTATTCTCCCCAAACAACAGGAGAGCTGGGCCTTCTGGGGATAGAAGCAGGGGAGTCAGAGTTAATTACTTTTCTCCCTCCCGATGCACTGCTTTTGGGTAAAATATCCCTGCGGGGGCGCAGCGGCAGCCAGAGGACCGGTTGCGTGCTGAGTCCCCGGGAAGGCGGGCTCTGTGGGAAACAGCTCCGCAGAGGTGACAGGCCCCCTTCTCTGAGCGCTGGCACCATGTGATACTCACCTTGGAGGTTTCCTCGGAATCGTTTCTCTCCTCTCCACTCTGTCTTTCGCTGAAGATGTCAGGCAGCCGGGGCCCACGATGGAGTGGCCTGCGGTCCCCAGGGAGCTCCAGAACCGTGTTCCTGTTTCACCGCCGCAGAAAACTCACAAATCAAACGCAGCTGATTTCTCTTATGATTGTCAAAGTTATGCTACGTTCTGCAGAACTGCAAGGCTAAACAAAGAAGTCTGCCCAATGTCTCTTATCACTTCATGGTGGTGGGGGGTTCAAAGCCTCTACGAGCATCACACCCTCCATCCAGGGCACCGAAGTGAGCTCGCCAAGGGTTTCTTTCCTTCTCATCTGGTCACCGGCTCATGGCCGGCACGCAGGCCAAGGACACGAGCTACGTTATTAGACCACAAAGCCGCGGCATCGGGCGTTATTCCCAAGCGCTCCTCTTATTAATGTGTTGAGCGTGCGTCTTGCGGCCCACGCAAGGTCTCTATCTCGCAGAGCAGCGCCGTCATGTACACACGAGGCTGGCGAAGGGCGAACCCCAGACTCACCGAAGGCAAGTCGCACATCGGTGCCTTCAAGTCGAGGCCCGAGAAAGACTGTCTCAAGATCTGGGGAACTCTGGAGACGATAACCACAGAAACCCCTGTGAATGTACAAAGTAAATTAGCAATTAAGAACCAGGTGAGCAGCTGGACACAGACACTTACTTCAGTTTTACTTCTGTTCATCTCATTCATTCCTTAGAAAATAACAGACAGGAAGCTGAAGCCAAGAAAGCAAGAGTCCTTTCTGCAAGTTTCCAAATCAAAAGCCACTGTTTTTTTCCTTCCCGGCTTTATTTTGTACAATCCTTTCATACACAAGTAACCCCTTGACCATCCAAAATCTTTTTTTAAAATGTTATTTATTGATTTGAGAGAGAGAGAGAGAGAGATCAAGTTGTGGTTCTGCTCACGGATGCATTCATTGGTTGAGTCTTGTATGTGACCAAGCCGGGATCAAACCGCAACTTTGGCGCAGGATGTCACTCTGACCACTGGGAAGCCCGGCCAGGGTGTGAGGATTCCTTTTTTAATACTATTAGTTCATCCCCTAATAAGGATTCTTGTCATCGGTGCTTTTCACAGAATCCGGTGGACACAGAGCGTGATTGTCAGCATCCTGCAGTGACATGAATTCCTGCAATGCACTGGCGCGAACTTGATTTCTGTTTCCAGGTGTGGAGGAAAATCGTAGATTTGTTTTTAAACATGAGAATTAGTTCACTGTTGTGAATTGCCCGCCATGGCCATTCAGGTCCACGTTCGGAACTCTCAGAAATCATTAAAACAAGGTGCCTTTTCCTGCGAGACCAGTGGTGCGAAGGCAAATACAGCGGAAATGATGGAATCGAGCCACTCAGAAGATGGGGGGCTGGTCCTCTGTGCTTGTTGGTTCCCACAAAGGAACGAGTTCAGTCCTGGAGTTTTAAAACCTGTGCCTGCTTTGAATCACACCAACAGAGGGTGAATATCAAGAAAAAACACCAGTCAGTGGTAACGCCCTGTGCGAAGGCGCCTACGTCTCCCATAGGCCGAGGTGAGGGCAGGCTGTGCAGCGGTGCTGGAGGCCACGCAGGGCGAGGTAGAAAGGACAAGGCCTCTCCACTCCACAGGGACCTAAGGCCTGTCTTTCACAGCACTTTGTGTGGATTGCATCTTTTCATTCATTCATTCATTCATTCATTCATTCATTCATTCAGGAAATATTTATTGAAACCTATATCATGATGAGCACCAAGCTGGGCTGTGGGCATATGCACAGTACTGGCCTCACAGAGGTCACATTTCTGTCTCTCCCTAGCTGAAATAATTGCACAACTAAGAATTAACGACAGGTGCTATCACACTTAAAACCTAACAGTTGAAGGAGAGACTGTGGTAGAGGGAGTGAGCCTCCGCTGGCGGGGCAAGGATGGGTGTCCTGAGGACGTGACACCCGCCCGCAAGGACTCACCCTTTCTTTGTGTTTCGGCTGTGGAAGCTATGGAAGGGTGGACTCCAGCAAATGATTAAATCAATAAGACAGAGGGAGCTACGGAGATTTCAAACTGAAGGCTGTGGGACTCAAGACCAGAGTGATGACGGCAGGCGGGTCTGGGTTGACCATGGAGCAGCAGCTCGGGGAAGGTGCCATCCAAATTGGAGCCTTGGGGATCTCAGGGAAACGGAGAGAAAGGAAGCAGTGATAGATCATTGATTTACATGAGCATTCAGATCATTATGTTGGTAGGTGTTTGGCATGTATATTAGAGAAATTAATAAATTGCTAATAGATATTAGAATATGAGAGAGTGAGAGAGAGAGATTGAGATTCCCCTGCAGGCAGCCAGCAGCAGAAGCCCAGCTGTGGTCTGCGGTAGGTAAACACGCAAATACTTGCTGGCCCCTTTAATACCAACATTTCCCTTTAAGTTAAAGCATTAAGTACAGTAAAGTGATCTACCCCCAAATGGAAGGAACGTTTTAACAGAAAGTCACGTAACCCATTAATTCTTCCAACTCTAAGCACAATATGATGTCACCAACAATATTTAACTTTATGTTTTTGAAAAAAAGAAAAAAAAAAGTCCTTGAAATAATCTGTTAGGGTTTTAAAAATGAAGGGCCAAATTAAAATTTAAATAGAATTACTTTGGAGGGAGTTATTTTGTACAAGACAGCATGATGTCATTTTTAATCATAGAAAAAAATTTTCTCCTGCTGTTGATTTGAGGGAGAGAAAATTAGTTTACAATCGCTTAGGTGGCCTTTGTTTTCATTAGTTTGATTTCCATTACACATTGGGATCGGAGATGCTGGGCGAGATCGGGGACATCAATCACCTTTTAGTGGTAAAACCAGCCCAGTGGGAGCTTTTTCTAATTTATTGAGGATTTTTATAACAATTTTTCTGCACTAAACAGTTCACTGAAGAAAATAAGATGTAGAAAGAGCATACTGAAGAAAAATTAGGCACATGTTATAGGAAAAGTTTATTTCAGAAAAAATGCCTTCAGCAGTGACATTGCTTTTCTGTCTGAAGGGGGTTGACTGGTGGCCCCCAGGTAGCCGCTGTCAGCCGGGTGAGAGCCACGGGATGTCTGGGCCACCGGGGGCTCTTGGCGTTCCCAGTGGAGACCGGGACTCATCGGGGGGGCGCGAGGTCCCGGACCGGGCGCTTTCACCGAGATCCCGGGCGGCCCTTATTCGAATGATTGCTGGCTTGAGAAACACTGTCCTGACCATGGATGAACTTGATGGATGAACTTTGAGTTTTTCCTGTTCGGCCCAGCTAAGTGAGACAGTCTCACCATTCTCCTAGCCCGAGGCCGCCCAGGATGTTTTTCAGAGGATGTTTGAAGAGCAGAGACAAGCAAACAGACAATCCTTGCTGCGTGGGAGACTGGAAGATTCAAGTGACAAATGCCCGCTCCTGAAACACCTTATTGTGAAAGAAGGTCATTTCGTAAGCGTGCTCCGCCCTCCTGTAAACATCTGGACTCTCAGGGGAGAGAGGAGGGAAGCTCCGGGCCATTGCCGGGCTCCCTGGACTTGCTGCCTAAATCCGGCCCAAATGTCCTGAGATTGTCTCTTTCGGCAGAAAGGACAACTGACACAGGCACCTGGCCAAGTAGTCACTGAATATTTAATAATACGGCTTCATATCACTGTCCCAGAATTTTCATTTAGAATATCTTTTCTAAACTTTAAGACATTTTCCAAAACATTTCTTAAAATTCATTTCTTACCTAATGATTTTAGGGTTGTTTCTGTTCATCTAGAGAGAAACACCCATGGTGCTCTGGTTTGGGGATTTTATCAGCTAAAGCTGTGGATGTCAGTACATGCCTATGAAATAAAGCAATGCAGCAGAAATCCTCGGATGATGTCCGTCCAGCAGTGTGCACGGACATGGGCGGGTTACTGTTTTGCTCAATATGCATCTGCACTGAGGATATCAGAGACCTGAAAATACCTGGAAAGGGACCCTTAACCGAGGTTCATTTGGAATTTCAAAACTAAAATTATGTCATGTGATGAGTACATTACCTGTCGATGAAAATTACTTTTTGCCTGGCTTAATTAATTTTGGTACAATTTTTAGTATCTATCTCTACACATCCTAAAATTATTTCTATTCTCTTTATGTACTGCTTCTTTTAAAAGGATTAATCAAAAAGCAGGTTTTGATGAACACACTTATAGAAAAAACAAAACAAAATTTCCAAATCAAAAAGCTAAAAGAAGTCAAACAAAAATATTCTGTTGCACATCTGAATAGTATTTATCTTAATGCTATTTGTTTTGTGAAATATAATATCGTATAATGATCTTTTTTGTGTGATTTCTTGGAAAACAACCATGCTTTACCATGCTTTACATTGAATCATGTGAAACTGACTTTTGCTTAGGTCCAAACAGTCAAATACCAGCAATTTCAAGCTATTTAGCCTTGAGCTTCATTTTCTGTCCTTGTGTCTATCGTCATTGGGTGGGGGCGTGGGGGTGCTGGGAAAGCTTTGAATTCTTTGACTCATGATATTATACCTGACGCACAGGGATTTTTCAGTTAGGCTAGTGCATGGCTAAGATCATTTATCTATTCTCTGCTATACTTGTGCCTTATAGGGATTTGCATCAAGTAATCAACTGCTGTGGTTTTATTACGAACTTCTTTCTGCATTTCCTCAGAAGAGACATTTATGGGAAGGGAGAAAAGGAGAGGAAGATCTGATATTTAGGGAAATCTCAGAAAACAAGAGGAAAGAGGGTTTTTTGATAATATAGTAAAAAATGAATTTCTGGATTTTTACCAGTTTTCCAATCAAAAATCTGTTTCTGTTGAACACTAGAGTATGTTTTGCTCTGAGCCACCCTTAGGCCGTCAGGGACATTGTGGGAGGGAAGGCAGGTGGGGGAGTCGCCACGAGCCAGTTTCCCTCGGCCTGTCCCAAGCCGCTCCCCTGTCCCGTTGCAGGCTCCTGGGATGGGCACTGCAGAGCCCCCTGCAGTGAAACTCTCTGGTGCTTGAGAACTATGAGGACTGAATAAGTTCTCTAGTTATTTTCTTTTCGAATAAATTGAAAGTAATAAATGTTCAGTTGATATTTTGAAGGGTGCAGAAATGAATAAAGAATGAGCCTCCTCACATCTGTACTCTTACTGCTGACTTCTGTCTAGCTAAATAATTCCTCTTGGTATCATTTGATATGTGTTGGAAAAATGAAATATCCAGGCATATTTCTTTATTATTATTATTATTTACAGTTCTCTTCTTCATCCCAGGTTTTAATTTCTTATCTCCTGGTATTAAGACCCTTTTTGGTACCCTTTCTCAATTCTCTGTTTCTCTGTTATATTGTGAAATCCCAACTGGAAATAATATTTTATTGGCTGTTCCTGTTAATATTGATTCTGTATATTTCTGCTTTGGGCCTTTGCTATTCTCTGTTAGTTCATAAAAATGTTGATGTCTACATTCATTCTGTTAAGCCATCAGAATCTCAAGTAATACATTTTATTAGGCTTTGAAACATACTGGAAATAATTTGACAGCAGAATAGCATAGTAAAGGGAGCAGTGAACCTAAATATATCTCTATTTGAAATTCCACAGCATGCACAGTGGAATTGCTAAGTGAGCGCCTGGTAATTACCCTCTTTGGAGGTTGGCATCATGGTTATGTTCAGGGGAGGGGAGGGGACAGGGATGAGTTGCTCCGACACCTAGGTAGGTAGGTAGGTTCATTCACTCGCCTGAGAACGTTTTTTGGTTTTGGGGGTTGTTTTTTTTTTTAAACAAAACCAAACCAATACCTGTGTGTAAGAAGTTTAAGAATACCTTGGAAAGTTACGGGGAAGCAACACGGACTCATTAGCCGATGCCACTTGAATGACACCAGGGTGCTGGCACCAGACGGAGACGACGCCGCGCTTCCTGGGGACGGGACTGCGGTGCAGCGAGTCCCGCAAGCTCGGAGCGGGCGCGGGTGTGGGGAGGCTTCCTGCTCCATAAACGGACAAGTGGGTTACCGAATCTTCTTTTATTTCTCCCAAAACACCACTCGAAATGTTTAACTATACGTGTAGTAAGACATTCCTTCAAATATTAGCATGATAAAAATATCCGACTATTCTATTTTCCTGATGTTCTGAATTGAGTACTGAGAGGAACAATGATTTTGAGTCGAAAAGGAAAAGTGATGGTAAATACTCCTGGGAACAAGGACTGTGATCCTCACTCCCTAATAAAGAGAATATTTAGCCAGGTAAAGAAAGAGAGAGCTGGATGCTCTCAAAGAAAAAGATCGTGAGTGGGCCAGAGCTATGTCATAGCGTAGACAGGGTAACGTAAGGGACACGAAACCTACCTGCTCCGAGCGGGGGAAGCTGTGCTCCCTCCAGCCCCCCTTTCTTCTCAGCAGTCCTCCCAGATGCTAATTAAAAGCGGTTTTTGTTATTATTTAAATGCTCCACAGGGAAAGGCTTGTCACCTTTTAAAAGTACTTTTGCCGAACGAAGGACCTCAATGTCATGACTTGAGGATACAGGCAGCAAAGGACAATACGCTGAGCAGTGTTTTCCCACGCGCACAATCCAGAGGTTAAGGAGCCAGGAAGGGCCCTGCCTCGAGAGGGGACATGTCCAGTCCTGAATATCTAGGCTCACCCAAATGGGGTCATTCTCGGGGCTCGGGGCACCTTCACCATTCCTGCATGGGGTGGAGGAGGGGTGCTGAAGGCTAACCTAAGGCTAACACTAAGGCCAATGTGTTTCAATACACTCAAATCAGAAAAAAATTCCCATTTTCATAACTGCATAAATTCAAAGGCGACTCAGCACTTTGAAATGGGGAGAGGGTGGAAGTGGGTGAAAACGTGACCAATGGAATGAAAACCAGAGAAGAAATTATCGGCGTAATGTGTGTAAGAAGCAGTAACTTGTTTTAAATTTTATTGTTTTCCATTTAAGAAAATGTCTTCAAGATGCTTAGTTATACTTTTATTTAATAAAGCCAAAAAGTAAAAAATGATTCAATAGTTCATATAAACAAGCATGCTCTCCAGAGATAGCTCATTTTAAATCTTGAGTTACTGAGGCAATTATAATGCTTATTCTCAAACTTAATTATTTAGGAATAAATAACAGTGATTCAGAATGTTTAATGTGTTTCTTGTATCCTCTTGCATGTATTTTCTACTTTTTTAAAATTTTAACTGTTAACTTGAAAGATTATGAATATGTAATTTAGATTCTGTTTTACTGAGTTAGTTTTATAAAAATATATTATAGTTACTAATAATATTCCTGTTTCTTTTCCTTCATTTCTGGATATTAGAAAATAACTTTTAGGTGCCATAATCTACGTTCTGCTGCACTTCTGTTATAAAGAGTAATAATAATAAAAACTTGCTACACCTCACAAACAGGGGCCTAACCTGGTTTCCACTCTTCTTCCTTTGGCGCCAGGGAAGGGGAAACTAAGTGTTACAGCCTAAGTCCATATAAAATCGCCTCCCTCGACTCTGTCGCTCTATTTCTTTATTTTTCATTACAGAACTAATGGGTGTTTGAATTCGTTACTTGGCTGGGCATTCCCGCTTCTCTGGCGCCTGTCACTCGCCCACCGCTCCTCGCTTGAGGCAGTTCCTCAGTAAGTGCCAGCCAGGTCCTGGACTCGGCCACCTCGGGGCCTGGGAAAGGGCTGCCTGCCAACCCGGCCACCTGCTTTGTAGATGCGTCACGTTAATCCCGAGGAGATGGGCCACGAGGCTGCAGGGTAGGGGCAGGGGCAGGGGCAGGGGCAGGGGCAGGGGCAGGGGCAGGGGCAGGGCAGGGGCAGGGGCAGGGGCAGTGCAGAGGTAGGGGCGGGGCAGGGCAGGGGCGGGGCAGGGGCAGGGCAGGGGCAGTGCAGGGGCAGGGGCAGGGGCAGGGGCGGGGCAGGGGCAGGGGCAGGGCAGGGGCAGGGCAGGGGCGGGGCAGGGGCAGGGGCAGGGGCGGGGCAGGGGCAGGGGCAGGGGCAGGGGCGGGGCAGGGGCAGGGCAGGGCAGGGGCAGGGGCAGGGCAGGGGCAGGGGCAGGGGCAGGGGCAGGGCAGGGGCAGGGGCAGGGCAGGGGCAGGGGCAGGGGCAGGGGCAGGGCAGGGGCAGGGGCAGTGCAGGGGCAGGGGCAGGGGCAGGGGCGGGGCAGGGGCAGGGGCAGGGGCGGGGCAGGGGCAGGGGCAGGGGCAGGGGCAGGGGCGGGGCAGGGGCAGGGGCAGGGGCAGGGGCAGGGGCAGGGGCAGGGGCGGGGCAGGGGCAGGGGCAGGGCAGGGCAGGGGCAGGGGCAGGGGCAGGGCAGGGGCAGGGGCAGGGGCAGGGGCAGGGCAGGGGCAGGGCAGGGGCAGGGCAGGGCAGCAGGCGTGGTGCCCTGCTGCACAGTGGGCCTGTTCCTGCAGCAGGAGGCAGTGGGGCGGGGGCGGCATTGGGGTGCCTCGCAGACGCTGGGGGCCCTGCCTTCCTTCCCTCCCACCACATGCCAGAGCCCGTCTCCAGGTGGCCAAAGGACTCATGGGGAAACACAATGCTGACTTCTCAAATACTTATTTTATTATGGAACATACCATACATAAAGCGTAAACATACGAACGCGTGGATTAGCCGGCGGTTGTACTGTGGCCTCCGTGCAGTTTCCTCCAGCCTCCACCACGGTGGCCACACAGGCACCCTGAGCCCTCGGGAGCCCCGGAGCCCTGGCTTCACACCCCTCACCTCTGCTCTGGGGGAACTGCCCGTCTCACGGGACCACTGTCTCCTGGCTTTGCTTCCTAGTTTCACCACATGTGCTTGTTCGCCTAAGTAGCATTACCTCCTGGGACAGCAACTGGTAATGTAATTTTTATGTACAATTTTTGAGAATTTACAGATTTATAATGTTGAGTTTTCACAACTAGGAATGATGTTTGTATTTTCATTTCTTCAAATCTGACATGTTTTAACACTGACTATTTTATAATAAATACCAATAAATTTTGAAAAACATGCTCGCATAATTAAGTATATTCAGATTTAAATGAAACTAACCATGCACTGTCTTTTATTTTGACTTGGGCTAAACAAAATGAAGCGGGGAGAAATCTCAAACTAAACATTCTTTGCCATTTCCACCAGTGTGTTTTTCAGCAAAATTCTGTCACAAAGAAAGGTTTTATAGACAATTCTTAAAATATTGTAGCAAAACCACAATGGAACAAAATGTTAAGAAACACATGCGCTCCAGCAAGGAGCTGACGATAAATTACTAGTCTAATTGCAGACACTATCATGAAAGGAGATGGGAGATACACGGGAGTCACTCCCACTTCCGAATGATGAAGGGTGAGAGAGTGCTAGGGACGAGCTCAGCAACGCTCCGTGGACAGCTGCTCTGCCTTGGAGTGTGACCCCGAAACAGTGTGTGTGACCCTGACGCTGACCAGTGGTGCACGAATGTGCCCAAGCCCAAGACCCGGCGGATGCATGGATATCAGAGACCTGCCGAGACTCAGACACTGACACTAGCAAATCACACTGTAGAACAACTGTGTAAATATATTTAAAGCCAGGAAAGCCAGAGAATAGGAACATTCACCCAGAGTGTTAAAAAAATTTTAAGATTAAGGATAAAAATACATACCAGGCTGAACTGATGGGAAGCCAAAGGGAGACCAGGATTTGGAGGGAACCCAGGGCGTGGTTTGGGCACGTTAATGCTGAGACGTCTGTCACATCCGGGCGCAGAGGCCAAGTGGCCCGTAACCTGATAGAGGTAGAAGTCAGGACCAAGTCCAGGCCCGAGATGAAACTGGGGGCCAGCATGGAAGCCCCTTCCCACGGACAGCGAGGGGCTCTGTGCACAGCGGTGCAGAAGACAGTTGATTTCCTCTTGGAGTCATGATGTTTCCCAGACAATCCACTTACAAAGAAAGGCAGCGAGTGACTATAACCTGGTGATTCAGAAGGATTGTGGGAGCCATGTGTCCCCACCACATCCGTATCCTCAAATGCAGTGTGAACACATGATGGTTGGAGCTGCAATTGTCTTGATACAACCAGGACTCATTTGCCTAAACCACTGACATGTTTCTAAGTTGTAAAATAGAAGAACTAGCTTTACCCTCCTAAGGCAAAAATTAGCAAGTAATTTAAATGTCTCAGATATCCTAAGAGCTGTTGAAACAACTATGAGACATTACATCAGGAATAGAAAAGTTACCCCAATAAATTTCAATTTAAAAAAAGAATAGGAAAGTCAGAGTAGGAGCAAGAGGCCTTGATCTGTAGCAGCGTCTTGCTCCTTTCATAACATTCTCTGTGATCTCATGCAAACAACTTAATCGTCATGAGTCTTAATTTATTCATGTCTAAAAGAAGGGCATTGGCTTCATAAATCATCATAATATAAGTATTTCTTATTAAATGTTTTCAGTTGGCATGCCATAAGTATATAGGTAAATACAATTTGCTCACATTTTCGACAACGACAGGCTCCTGCAAACTCAGAAAACCATGAACACACTTTTGCAAAATCTTTGGAGGGACAAGTGGAAAGCTGGTGGGTAACTGTTTAAAAGTCACCATCATCTCTACAAGCCAAAACGTATTCCTTAAGGCAAGTTTTCCAAAATAACAATTCCTTTAAAAAAAAGCACTAGACTTCAGATCAGAATTACATGCAAGCTATAAGTATCTGTTTCGACAAGTCATTCAACAACATCCTTTAGGGTGAGTCTTGCCCATAGAGAGTGAGAGGTAGAAATGTTCCACAGATGGTAACATGATTAGGTAAATGGTTTGCCAGTCAAGTAACAAAGCCCCAGGGACTCTGGCAGCATGTTTCGCCTTGGTATTTCTATACCACCCCTTGAGCTAGCCCTCGGAGATACGAAAGTTTAACGGGCACCACGTATGTGCCTTCTCACTGGGTGCTGGATGCACAGAGTGGATATGCCTTCGTCCTATTATGAGGAGCCCATGGCCCACGGACTGGCCGTCTGACCCACTTCTAGTCTGCACACCACTTTGGCTGTTGGAGCCAGGATTCATTTATTCCACAGTATCTCTTTGCATTCTTTTTCTGTGGCCATATCCTATATTTCTATATTAAGAAACCAAATACTTACCCAAGTCAGCAGCAAATAGCTGAATTATTTGGAAATTAATTATTAAAAGGAGTGAAGCGGGAGTTCTCTGGGTAAGACAGGATAAGTATATTTCATCTTGTGTATCTCATCAAATGTAGCTCTAAAACCTGGACGGAATTCACGGAGCAGAATCCATTTGATGTCTTTGAACATTGAGTGGTAACTGGCAGGCTGGAGAAGAAAACCAGAATCCGACATATAGCAAACTGGCAGCGAGCTTCCCAGTTTCCTCTGGTACACACTGGCCTGGATGCCAGGAGAGGGTGCCAAGGTGCAAACAGAGAGCATTCTGGGAGAAACCGTCTAGTTGGTTCTGTCTTGGGGAGTGGAACAGGAGGTCTACAAATATTCACAGAGAGTGGAGGAAGTCCCCCGCTTTTCTCTTTTTCTCTTTCCTCAGTTCTTTCATGCTCTAGCTTCCAGACAAACCCACCGCGGCTACAGAAACAGCAGATCAACGTTGGGAGCAGGAGCCCAGAGGTGTTGAATATTCAGAGGAGATGGCTCTTCCCCCTGTTGGAGGACCTGTGGTCCCAAGCAGGTGGAGTAAACCCTGCTGCTTTTCTTCTCTCTGTCACACTACCCATGGGCCTAGACGTGCACACAGTCACAGAGAGTGTGCAAAATTGCCGAGTGACTAAAACTTCAGCTTTCCGGTCAAGGGCCACAAATGGAAGGAACTTGGGAAAGGGAGACCATAAAGTTGTTTATAAACTCCTGGGCTCATTCCTGAGCTCTAAATCGGTGCATCTGGTCCTAAACACAGACCAGCAATAGAGAGTTAACAAAGCACCCCCAATGACCCAGGTGCCAAACTGGGACAGATATGAGTAACACGGCAAAGGTGTAAAAAAGGAACTGACATTGGATATAACATTCACGTCATCAGAGTCTCAGAAGAAGAAAGAGTATTTGAGGACATGATGGCTGAAAATGACTGAAATTTGATTAAAGACATAAATCTACAGATTCCAGGAATTCCGCAAACTCAACATGATAAACCCAAGGAAATCGAAACATCGACAGGTCATAATCAAACTGCTGAGAACTAAATATGAAAAAACATTTGTGGCACCTGGGAAAGATTACCCTGTACACACAGGAAACAACCACGCAAATGACTTCAGTTTCCCTTCAGAAACCATGGAGCAAGTGGAGCAAATTTTCAAGTGCTCAGGAAGACAACTATTAACCCAGTATTCTACGTTCAGTAAAAATAAAAGAAAGAACATTTTCAGATGAAGGAAAACTAGAAGTTGTCAGCAAAACCGGTATAAAATAATTGCTAAAGTAAGTTCTTCCGTCAGAAGGAACCTGACACCAGGGGAAAGTTGTGCTGTCGAAATGAAGGAAGAGCAACAGAAATGCCAGGTGTCTGTGTAAATACAACACATTAGTCTTCTCCTGAGTTCTTTAAAATGTATTTTATAATTAAAATAAGAAATTATAACAACTTGGATGAATCTCAAAGGCATTTTGCTGAGTGAAAGCCAGTCTTGAAAGCTTGCCTATTATATAAAACCATTTATATGACATTATTAAAAAGACTTATGCCACCCCCTTTATGATATTTCCTCTAACCTCCTAAAGTAGCCACAACCTCCGTGTCTATATTGTCTTGTTTTATCTTTATCACAACATTACAATCTTTATCATGATCTAAAAGTATTTGTTCATATATCTGTCTTCTTGTTTATTGTGTCTCCCCCTACCTCACCCATTTGTCAGTGAATTTGTTGGTTCTATTTACTGCTGTATTCTCAGTGCTTAGAAAAATGCCCCGTACACAACAGACACTCATTTGCTAAATATTTAATGGTTGAGTTAGTGGGTGATTTAGTAAGGCTGATGCTAACACATTGTGTCAAATGGATTGGAATGTGGTGTCTTCATGGCTAATATCTTTTTTTTTTTTTAATTTTAGTTTTGTTTAAAATATTACAGATGTCCCTTTTTCTCCCTAGTGACCCATTCCACCTACAGCTAATATCTTTTGAATGCAAGAATGGCTAGAATTCCAGATGTTCTAACACTTTCCATGTATTCCTTCATATAATATTCACAATAATTCCAAAAGGGGAGTGTCTTATACTCAGTTTATAGATGAGGGGAAAAGCCATAAAGAGGTAAAATGATTGCCCATAGTTATACATTAAGTGGTGGACCCATGAGGTGAAATCGGGAAATCTGACTTTAGACTCTTACCCTGATGTTACTCCCTTCTCCTGTTCTTGTCCTTGCCCTTGTTTCATCTACTGCGACACTGTTCCAGGAATCCAGGCAATGATGGCTTGAACGTAGAAAAGAAAGAAAGGAACATACCTGAGGCACATGAGAAAGTGCTACCTGACCTGTGTGGCTCAGTCATTGGGCATCAACCTAGGATCCAGGAGACAGCAGTTCAATTCCCCATCAGGGCACAGGCCTGGGTTGCTCGCTCGACCCCCAGCAGAGGGCGGGCAGGAGGCAGCCGGTCAATGACTCTCATCATTGATGTTTCTCTCTCTCTCTCTTTCTTTCTCTCTTCCTCTCCTTGAAATCAAGACCCCCCAAAAAAGTGCTGATGACGGATGACACGGAGTATGGAAAGTAGAGGTTAAAGGCATTTCCGAGATGGAGAGGGATAGCACATACTTACTATTTCTATAAATAGTAAAGAGAAGATAAATTTTAAAAGGCATTCATACGCTCCCCGCCCCCCTTTACATTTACAAAAAATATAAAGAGAACAGAGGAAGCCGATTTTGGAGGCAGGATATACACCTGAAAATGACAAGCAGGCAGATTGATGGGAGAAGACAGGAGTAAAACTATAGACTTGGGAATAATTTGCGCAAAGTACGTATTTTGTGTCCTGATTGAAAAGTACTTACTATTCACATTTTCATAATTTTGAATTTGGGGTAATTTTATTATTCAGGTTCTATGTATTCTTTTCTATTGATGTGTCTTACAGTGAAAGATCTTTGGAATTACATATTATGACATGGAGAGTGTAGAGAAGGAAGGAAAAGGTTAAGGAGTGAATCTTAAAATTTAGGATGACAGAAGACAGGACTTAAGAATGACAGAAAGCCATGGAGGAGAGTAAGGTCCCAGGCTTCTCTGGTGCCACCTCAGTGAGCTAACCAGTGTCCTTCTGGCCTACCACGCTCACCAGTCTCCAGAGGGACTGAAAACATATGGAAGGAGCCCACCTGCATTGTTTTCTCTATCAGAGAAAGTTCAAAATAATTGATGAGGCCACAGTTTGTGAAGCAGCCACAGTGCTCCCTCTATTCCTATCCTTGGTGCCTGGGAACACTCCTGCTCTGGCCTTACATACAGCACCGGGTAGGAGGAGCTGTGCTGTCCTTCCTCAAGGGACGTCACTCCCAAGTCAACCCAGTACACTCCCTTCTCTTGGGTGTAGTTAAGGTCTCCACTGTGATACATTTTCTCTTTCCCTGTCTGAGGAGTCTCTTGCTGGGCACGAAACATTTTTGTAGAGCTGCATTTAAGGCTTACTCCTGGCTATTACTAGGCTTCTAGATGAAAGCCCTAAATTCATTTAAGTCTAGGGTTTAATTGGCCTTTTCTGTTACTTTTGAGACTCTCCAATATCATAATAAAATTTCTCGTGCATTTTTTTTTTTCAGGGCCACAGAGTCCAGATCAAAAGCCATGAGCTTTAAAAGTCTGGGGATTCTATGAACCACTGAAGTTGGAATCTTTGTACAAACCTATGAGCAAAGAAAGCTTCCAAAATGATGGTAGAATTAAGGGTGAGAGATGCAATAAGATTAGATTTTTCTTGAGACATTCAGGAGGGAAATGAATACTTTAGGGGAAAATAGTAGGTACATTAAGGGAAAAGAAGTTGAAGTTGAAAAATATTCTACCATGTTTAAAGGGTTGTAGGAGGAGACTATTGATTGCTTCTAAGAATGGCTGAAAACAGTTGGTTCTAAACCAGCAAAGATTATTTTTCAAAGTTTCATAACATCTGTTTTCTGGCTCATTGAAAATTAAAATGTTAACCAAAAATGGGTACAATTCAATTATAGCCATACACCCTATGCAATTAAAAATGCCTCACAGCAAAACAAAGCTGTTATTATTATTATGGGGAGATTTTTATTAGGTTAAGGAATGCAGTATCAGATTTGATTGAGGTGATGCAATAATGTCACCTTAATTCTCATAAATCAAATAAAGAGCCCAGAAACTGAACTCTTAAAAACATTTAAAATTTTCAGCCTGAAGGAAAATAGATAAAGTCATATTCAGTTGCTTTAACAATCTTAGAATAGTAATTACCCTCCCAATAGGTGAGTGAGCAGGAACATTTGGCAGACCACAGGGGTTTAATGCCTATGAAATGGCCTTTTCTTTGGCTTAATAGCAGCCCTGTAGTACTGGTTCCTCATTTCCACTCTCATTAAGTAGAAAGTACAGTGATGTTAAATGATTGGAAACTAGTTTCCGGATTTTCTGTTCTCTTCATTGGTAGATTTATAGATAATTTCCATTAAATTTTTAATTAGCAATTATATATAAAACAGGAATAAGAGAAATATGAAATAAAGACTTACATACCTTGATTCAACCTGGAGTTTTGTTTCTGTTATGATAGACACAATCTAGCTTTATTTTAATCATGTTTTTGACGCTAATGTGAAACCTGTATTGGAAAAGAATTATGTGGTGAAATCTCTTATAAAACAAATAAGAACTGGTTGATAACTATTACCTCAATTCACTTTGTTCTCTCAATTTAAGTTGTTCTCTCTGTTCTTGATTTTCTGAAATTTCATGAGGATGTTTTTGTTTTTAATTAATTGCCCTGGAGGATAAGATGAGTGTTTTGAATTTGAAGATATGCAGTGTTCCTCAACTTTAGAAATTTTTCTTTCATTATTTCTCTTTTTAATATATATTTTAAAAATATATCTTTATTGATTTCAGAGAGAGGAAAGGAGAGGGAGAGAGAGAGATAGAAACATCAATGATGAGAGAGTCATTGATCAGCTGCCTCCTGCACACCCCTGACTGGGGATCGAGCCCACAACCCGGGCATGTGCCCTGACCGGGAGTCGAACCCTGATTTCCTGGATCCTAGGTAGATGCTCAACCGCTAAGCCATGCCCGGCCGGGCTATTTTTTTAATTTTAAAATTACAGTTGACATACAGTGTTGTATTAGTTCCAGGTGTACAATCCTGTGATTAGACATTTATTTACCTTAAAAAGTGATCACCCTGATAAATCTAGTACCCAAGTGACACCATACATAGTTACTACAATATTATTGACTATATTTCTCCTACTGTACTTAACATCCCCATGACTATTCTGTAACTACCAATTTGTACTTTTTAATCCCTTCACCCTTTTCACCTAGCCCCCCAACCCCTCTCCCATCTGGCAACTATCAAAATTGTTGTCTGTATCTATGAGTCTGTTTCTGTTCTGCTTGTTCATTTATTTTGTTTTTTTTTTTAGGTTTCACGTACAGTATAAGTGAAATCATCTGGGATTTGTTTTTCTCTATCTGACTTATTTCACTCAGCATAATAACCTCTAGGTCCATCCATGTTGTTTTTAGATGCAAAATTTCATTCCCCTTAGTGGCTGAGTCATATTACATTTTATATATGGACCACTTCTTTATCTACTCATCTATTGATAGGACCCCTAGGTTGCTTCCCTATCTTGGCTATTGTAAATAATGCTGCAATAGACATATGGCTGTATATGTCTTTTTGATTTAGTGTTCTGGGTTTCTTCGAATAAATACCCAGAGGTGGAATTGCTGTGTCCTTCTTTGTCTCTTGTTATAGACTTTGCTTTAAATTCTATATTGTCTGGTATAATTATTGCTACTCCAGTTTTTTGTTCATTTGTTTCCATTTTCATGAAAAATATTTTCCCACCCCTTTACTTTCAGTCTGAGTTTTTCGAATTGAAGTGAGTCTCTTGTGGACAGCATATGTTAGGGTCTTGTTTTGTTATCCATTCCACCTCTGTATGTCTTTTGATTGGAGCATTTAATCCATTTGCATTTAAAGTAATTGTTGATAGATAAGTATTTATTGCTATTTTATTATTCATATTTTTTATCTTCTTCATTGTTGTTATTGTTGTTGTTCTTCTTCTTCTTGAAGATTCTTTAACCTTTCTTGTAATCCTGGTTTGGTGGTAATGCACTCCGTTAGCTTTTTTTTTTTTTGGTCTGGGAAGTTTTTTTAATCTGTCCTTTAATTCTAAATGATGCCTTTGCTTGAAAGAGTGACCTTGGTTGTAGGTTCTTGCTTTTCATCATTTTGCATATTTTTGCGCCAATCCCTCTGGCTTGCAAAGTTTCTGTTGAGAAGTCAGCAAACAGTCTTATGGGAGCTCCCTTGTAGGTAACTAACTGCTTTCTTCTTGCTGCTTTTAAGATTCTCTCTTTGTCTTAACCTTTGACTTTTAATTATAAGTGTCTTGTTTGAGCCTTTTTGGGTTCATCTTATTTGGGACTCTCTGCGCTTCCTGTACCTTTATGTCTATTTCCTTCACCAGGATAGGAAAGTTTCCTGTCATTTTTTTCACACAGATTTTCAATTTCTTGCTCTCTCTCTTGTACCCCCATGATGAGAATGTTGGTATGCCTGAAATTGTCACAGAGGCTCCTTATACTATCCTCTCTTTTTGGATTCTTTTTTTCTTGTTGCTGTTCCAATTGGGTATTTTCTGCTTTCTTATCTTCCAAATCTCTAACTTGACCCTCTGCTTCATCTACTCTACTGTTGATTTTTTCAGTTAGTGTATTCTTCATTTCTGACTGGTTTGTTTTTTATGTTTTTTATCTCCATTTTTATGTTTCCTACATTTTTGTTGAAGTTCTCACTAAGATTTTTTATTCTTCCTCTAAGTTCAGTGAGCACCCTTATAACCAGTGTTTTGAACTCTACATCTGATAGATTGCTTGTCTCCATTTTGTTTAGTGCTTTTTCTGGAGTTTTGTTCTAGTCTTTCATTTGGGGCATGTTTCTTTGCCTCCTCATTCTGGCTG
The DNA here is from genome assembly GCF_964146895.1 of Miniopterus schreibersii. Lineage (NCBI taxonomy): Eukaryota > Metazoa > Chordata > Mammalia > Chiroptera > Miniopteridae > Miniopterus > Miniopterus schreibersii. The sequence continues at coordinate 8,616,603 of NC_138105.1, forward strand.
CCTCCTTGTGTTTGTTTCTATGTATTAAGTAGAGCTGCTACATCTCCCAGTCTCCCAGTCTTGATAGAGTAGCCTTATATAGTAGGTGTTCTGCAGGGCCCAGTGGCACAGCCTCCCCAGTCACCCATGTGGGCTGTGTGCATCCTCCTGTTATAGTTGAGCCTTTATTGCTGTTGGTACCTCATTGGGAAGGATTGACCACTCCCCAATCCCCTAGCTGATTGACTTCAAGGACTGGCCTTGACCACCATGGAAGATGTGCTGTTTGAGGACACACCCCATGGAGCGGGACTCACTTCATCAGGGCTCAGGTATCAGCTGAGTCCACCCCTTGAGTGTGTCACTTGTGGAGGTGGTTGGGTGGTACTTTGGCATGGTCTGAAGCTGTCCACTAGGTGTGCTGGCTCTGAGACCTCCTGGGAGGTGCAGGTCAAGGTCAGCCACCTCCTGTGTCCTGCCTGAGGCCTCCTGGTATGACCCACAAAGCCATCTGCCCATGACTGCTACATGTATTGGAATTAGAGTTTCCCCAGGAGTGGCCAATATGCTACTGGAAGCCAGGTGCTGCTGGTGCCAGACCTGGGGCCACTTAGCAAGAGGTATGTGGTACTCCAAGGCCAGATGCTGCTTGTTTGAGAGAAATTAGGAAAGTCGGAAGCATGAGCCAAGACAGGCTGTTGGGTGGAATGGGGTCTCAGGGAATCACCAAGGAGGGGCTAACATCATTATCCAGATTGATGGAGACTCAAATATGGCTCACACCTGTGTCAGCAGGGGGCAGGGTCAGTAAAGGAACAATGGCCTCTGCCAGCATTTCTGTCTCAGAGAAAGCTGCCCCTCCAGCTTTTGCTCTGGTGCCTTTCGAGCTGCCCCAGCATTGGAGCTCAGAGGGAGCAAATTTGAATAAGTCCCTGAGGGCCCTTTAAGAGGAACTGCCTGGGACTCCAGCAGCTTCTGTGTCAGCCACAATCCCCACTGGTTTTTACAGCCAGAAGTTACAAGGACTTCTCTTCCTGACACTGGAACCCTAGGCTGGGGGGCCTGCCGTGTGGTTGGGACCCCTTGTTCCTCAAGGGGGACCTCTGCAGCTGAGGTATCTATCCCTCCCTATTTTTCACTGGCACATGTGAGTGTGGGATAAACATATTCCTCCTCTCTGTCCCTCCTAGAAGTCTCAATGTGGCTTTTTCTTTATATCCTTAGTTGTAGGACTTTCATTCAGCTAGATTTTAGGCGGTTCTGAATGATGATTTTTCTGTAGTTTAGTTGTAATTTTGATGTGGTTGTGGGAGGATTTGAGTATCTCTGCTGCCATCTTGACCAGAAGCCCTTAATTCCTTTAATAATCCTCCCTCTGTCTGTAATTTCAATTCTTTGTTTCTGGCCTTCTGAATTGCTTTTGTGCGTGCGTGAGTGTGTGTGTGTGTGTGTGTGTGTGTGTGTTTTAAATCTTCTATAATTTTAAAATATATTTGTGTTCATTATTCCCCCAACTCCTCAATTCTCTGGTAGCCAGTAGTAGACATACCAAAAATAGCCTTGTATTTAAAATCTTAGCTTTCTCATGCTGTGAGGACTATGCTCTCAGTTGTTTACGTTGTGTTTTGAAGGGAGTATCAGCATTTCTCACAGGTTTATTGCTTCTAGTTTCTTACAGGTCGAGGTAGTTAATGCCCAGCCTCTTCAATGCTCAGCCTTACAAAATTGGTAATAGTTGCTGGCATTTAATGAGCATTTGCTGTGTAAGTGGCATGGTTGTAAGGATTTTACACATGTTATGCATTTAACACTTCCATGAGGCAACTGCTATAATATTTCCCTTTTCTGATCAAGCACCAGGGCAAGGGGCTGGTAGGGGACTCAGAGCTGGGAGGGGAACTGCCACGGTCGCGGGCACTGTAAGTTCATTCCTAGTAAGTGAATAAAAGCACTGAATGGTTTTCTTTTCATATTTCTGCACAGAAACATGTTATATATTTGCGTTTGCAGCTTCAGGTGAGTGGAGCTTTTTAAGAGACAAGAAATTGTGTGTGTTTATCTTCGGGAGCCCTGTGGGAATCCTTTGAACATTTTGCTGGCACATGTTTTAAATTGTCCTCCCCAGAGGAACTTCCTTTGTTTATTTCTAACTCCTGACTTCTGTCCTTCGCTGCAAGCCTGCTTCTGACCTTTATCTTTTCCTCAAGCTATAAGCAAACAAGAGATATTCTAAATTAATACTGAATCTCTAAAGTGGCTGAGCTGTGTGAGAGATAATGGCCTGATAAATAAAAAGAAAAAGGTAGGTATCTGGAGATTGTTTTTTAAGTGTCCTTTTTGGAAGCTCCCAGATGTTAACATGATTTGGGAAGCCAGGAGGGGAGAATGAGGGATGAGAAGGGTGCAGAATTTTACTATTTCTTTTCCTCTCTTCAGACCATTTATTCCTGAATTATTGCCGAAGGGTATTAGCGTTAAATGATTGGTTCGGGTACATAGTCACCGAACATATATAGAATTACGATGCCTCTGCCCCTGGAAATAGAGCTACACAGTTGGGGAAATTTTATTCACTGTTTTTGAAATTCGCAGTTATTTCAAATTATATAATATTTTAAAAATTCCTCTTCTAGAACTTAGGGTTTGAGTTCATATTTTACAATCAACTACTCCATTTTTGTTCATTGTTATCTGCTGTAGTAGTTCTATAAATTATGTAAATTAATGCTGTTTTAAAGACTGTCAGAAATTCTATCTAATTTTCCTTTGCTTTGACTTCCATTTAAGACCCCCCTGTTTGCCTTCACTGAAAACAGAAAACATATTACCAAGAAACAGATGGAAAGTAATTCATGATTCTTAGCAGGATCCTCAGAGTCCCCGCTTCCCACCATCATTTGTTTACATTTTGCAGAGGAAACGTGAAGCGATTGTGATATTTATCTGATCACTTCACATTGACGGGTCATACAGTCTTCCAGAAAAGCAACCTGGGAAAAAAAAAAAAGGCATTAAAAGTAGTTTAATGGAAGCCCGGCTGGTGTGGCTCAGTGGTTGAGTGTTGACCCATGAACCTGGGGTCACAGTTCGATTCCCGGTCGGGGCACATGCGCGGCTGTGGGCTGGCTCCCCAGTAGGGGGCGTGCAGGGGGCAGCCGATCGATGATTCTCTCCTCAGTGATGCTTCTGTCTCTCCCTTCCTCTCTCTGAAATCAACAAAAACACATCACAAATAGTTTAATGGGAGTGTATTAAAGACGTAGGGAAATATTAGAATGTCGGTGAAAGGGAAACAGTCTCACACTGTCACATCTATCGATGTTGTCACACGAGCCCAGTAATTTAGGCACCTTCTGTTTTGTTACTGGTGTGAGAAAATCCATCCAGGGCAGATATACAGTTTGAAAGCCAAGTGAGACCCTTTGAAAATCTGATCCAAGTGTTTGTGTGACTAAGTGTTGTGTGTTTTGGGAGAAGTTGTGAAGAATAGTTTCAATCGCATGATCTCCAGTTTAATGTCATCCACATGACTCGACTCCTCAGGGACTCCTTTAGCAGGGAGTAGGTTGTGCAGGTGTCCCGGCGAGACCAAAGCACAGCAGCCGCCTTTAAAAAAATAAAACAGGGAAATCACGATCTGGATCCGAGGGTTCTAGTGCTTTCTACTGCAAGGAAAGCCTTTGTGAATTTGTCATCCACATCTTACAAAAACTTACAAACACACCTGTGTATGAAAACCCTCAGTTGCCCATCAGGATTTTAAACAATACAAAAACCACTGCAGTGCTCAAGGAGAGTCACCATGAGACCTGTTTCCAGAGACCAGGCTGAGGTGTGGGGAAGGTTACCTGTGGGTGAAGCGCACCCTGTGGAGTCAAAGAGGAGCTCCAGCATTTTCCTGGAGCCTACCCTGTGGAGGGGAAGCTGGTATTAGGCAACTAATGAAGTCAATAAGTGTATGATTTAAAATGTTCAAAGAAAATGAAGTCACTCCTGGACACGTATTTAATGGCAGACTGGACCTACTATGGATCAGTAACGGAATAATCCTTCCCGGGCTCAGAGCGCTGAGTAGGGGTGACCCGGGTGAAGGTGGAGCAAAGAGGGAACCCCATGTGGGGGAACCGGCGCGATCCTGTGGAGGAGGGAGGCCTGGCGAGAGGGTAGGAAGGCGGGGGGGGGGGAGGAGGTGGCGGAACAGAACCTGCGGCCGGGCTAAGGATTTTGGTCGTCATTCTAAGACCGTGGGGGGAACCATAGACCATAATCGGGCTGTAGAGAAGACTCAGGGGGTGATAGGACCAGCTTTACCTTCTGGAAAAGTTACTTTACCTTAGAGATGAGGTTGGCCAGGGACTAGAAGGGATCCTGGGAGGCCAGCTCTTGGCAACCAGGAGAAAGACAGGAGAATTTGTGCGCAGAGAGGCCCTGCAGTGGAGAGAAGACAATGGCATTCAGAAATGACGCGGGTGTTGCCGCATCTGGCAGTGTCCTTGATGTGGGAGGTGATGGAGCGGGAGGCGTCAAGCATCCCTGACTCCGGGTGAGTTTCCAGGGAGGCGACAGGGACGTTCCTGTTCCCTGAGAGACTGGACACTGACTGTGTGGTGTGTGGGGCAAGGCCGTGCTTCGGCCTGGGATGTACTGACTTTGCAAACTTTGGGAGACTCACCTGGAGTGCTCTGCAGGGAGCTGGGGATAAGTCTGGAGCGTGGGAGAAAGTTCAGCGTGAAGTGTTAATTCAGTGAAAGTATGGAAATGGGTGGAATTAGCCTCGAGAGACAGCACAGTGTGAGGAGAGGTGACCAAAAAAGCCAAGGTGACAGCATTTACTGCTGGGTGATGGAGGATGGCACCTCTCAAAGGTGAGTGAGGGGGGCGCCACATACGGAGGAAGGAGACAGTGCGATGCGGGACACGGCCAGGGGACCTGAAGGAGGTAGGTGGCAGGAGGGCTGATGACTGAGGAGCCAGAGAGGCCGGGACCGGGGCCACCCGTTAGGTTTTGTGACAAGCTCATCGGCAATCCTGAGAACGCGCAGGCGTGGCTGTGGGCATACGCTTTTGTCGTGGTTCAGGGGTGACTGAGGAGAGACCCCCTTTCAGTTTGACTTCAGGCTGAGACCCCATCCTGCAACCCGGGAGTGTGTCCTGCAGGTTGGCAGAAGCCCGCGAGTACGCGTGGGGCGCACAGCAAGATTCCACCCTTCCAAACGCGAGTTCAAGCTTACTAAATTGCCTCAGTTTCCCTGATGGTACCAATCTTTGGAAGCTTGTGCAAAAAAAGCAGTCCCCAGGCCCAACAGGCTGAACTCATCAGAAAACGCGTTAGGGAGCGTTTCGGGCATCGCCCCAGAAACGCGAGCGCAGGGGCGGCCGGGATCCTGCTGCACCACAGGCTCTGGCGTCTCGTTCTCAGGTTTGGGTCCCGTGTGTGACAGCTGACAGCTGTGTGAATTTCAGCAGGTCCCAGGACCGCCAGCACCCTCGCGCTCGCATTCGTGAAGTTGCGTTAATCAGATGTACCTCGGGGGCTCACAGGAGCATCCGTGAGGTGAGCCGGCGAGGAGCTGAGCCCAGAGCCCCGCCCGGGGCGGTCGGCTGAGCGGGTCAGTGTGATTCTCCAGGACCTACAGGGACACCTGTCCGGGCACCACATCTGGTACCTCCACCACGTCCCGAAAGCTGCAGCGCCATCCTGGGCATCCCTAAAATAGCTGATTGATTTCATTAATATCCCCAAGTCCTTCCATGCGGAGGTCTCCTCTTAAAGTTGATATTCTCCGGCTTTATCAAAACCCTCCTGTGGGAAATAATTCATATTCATGAGGAGGTAGAATTGTGTTTTGCTATTAGACCAAACACATCTGTCCACAGCCCGCTCACAATGCAAATGCCAGGGGGTCCTCAGCAAATATTTGGCTGAAACAGTAACAGTGTTAATATAACTGAGTGGCTCGGCCGCTGGCTTCTAATAACCCTTTGGTACAAATGCTTCATGTTCCCTAATCCGGTCTGAAATGTTGATTCAATAATCACAGGTCTCCAGTTCAAAGGCATTCTGGTCCTGATGAGTAACGACTGGGGAATAGTCCTCTGTCCATATCGAACGATGGATGGAAAAGAGAGCTAATGTTTAATGAGCACCTATTATAGACCACCCACCACACTAGGTGCTCTACATGCTCTATCTCATGTGGTGCACAGAAGAAACCTATCTGACAGTTACTATTAAACCAGTTTTCCAGATGAGGAAAACTGTCCTAATCCATTATGATTTCACAGGCGACTGGCCTGGTTCAAGCTGGATGCCTGGCAGCCGGGAGAAGGCTGGGTTGGCTCTAAACTTTTCGGCATAGATTTCAAGCCATTCCGAAATGTTTGACATGTTAGATGTTTTGCATAGGCTTTCCTGTCAGGCTAATTTTCTTTTCTAAGACATCTAGGTGTTTTTGGCCCAATATTATACTGGTTATAGGTTTCTTACTACAGAAATGAAATTAATGGTCTGTTTATGATCCCACAAGGGATCATGTTGTCATATTATGCAGAAAAGTGAGGTAGGTCTAAGTGTGATTGTGAGCCAAGAAGGATATTTATCAAGCCTATACCTGGCTGTCAGGAGTTAAGTATTACTAGGCTTTATTTGTGTGTCTATGTACGTCCTAGATAAGTCCATGACTTCCCTGCAGATGCTTTGCCCTCCCCTGGCCCTGGCCCTGGCCCGGCCCTGGCCCTGGCCCTGACCCTCCCCTGACCCTCCCCTGACCCTCCCCTGGCCCTCCCCTGGCCCTCCCCTGGCCCTGGCCCTGGCCCTCCCCTGACCCTCCCCTGGCCCTCCCCTGGCCCTCCCCTGGCCCTCCCCTGGCCCTGGCCCTGACCCTCCCCTGGCCCTGGCCCTGGCCCTCCCCTGGCCCTGGCCCTGGCCCTGGCCCTGACCCTCCCCTGGCCCTGGCCCTGGCCCTGGCCCTCCCCGGCCCTCCCCTGACCCTCCCCTGGCCCTCCCCTGACCCTCCCCTGGCCCTCCCCTGGCCCTCCCCTGGCCCTCCCCTGGCCCTCCCCTGGCCCTGGCCCTCCCCTGGCCCTCCCCTGGCCCTCCCCTGACCCTCCCCTGGCCCTCCCCTGGCCCTCCCCTGGCCCTCCCCTGACCCTCCCCTGGCCCTCCCCTGACCCTCCCCTGGCCCTCCCCTGGCCCTCCCCTGGCCCTCCCCTGGCCCTGGCCCTGACCCTCCCCTGGCCCTGGCCCTGGCCCTCCCCTGGCCCTGGCCCTGGCCCTGACCCTCCCCTGGCCCTGGCCCTGGCCCTGGCCCTCCCCGGCCCTCCCCTGACCCTCCCCTGGCCCTCCCCTGACCCTCCCCTGGCCCTCCCCTGGCCCTCCCCTGGCCCTCCCCTGGCCCTGGCCCTCCCCTGGCCCTCCCCTGGCCCTCCCCTGGCCCTCCCCTGACCCTCCCCTGGCCCTCCCCTGGCCCTGGCCCTCCCCTGGCCCTCCCCTGGCCCTGGCCCCAGCCCTCCCCTGACCCTCCCCTGGCCCTCCCCTGGCCCTCCCCTGGCCCTCCCCTGGCCCTGGCCCTGGCCCTCCCCTGACCCTCCCCTGGCCCTCCCCTGGCCCTCCCCTGGCCCTCCCCTGGCCCTGGCCCTGGCCCTCCCCTGACCCTCCCCTGGCCCTCCCCTGGCCCTGGCCCTGGCCCTGGCCCCTGGCGCAGCCGGGAGCGGGAAACGGAAGCACCGAATCAG